>NW_006921590.1:5978302-5991450 GCF_000298275.1 Orycteropus afer afer | reverse complement strand
GAGTGACCAACAGAATAACACTGAGAAAATGGAAGATACAGAGAGGCACACGAGACAACAACAACAACCAAACAACCAGCCAAACAAGAACAAATTTAAACACTTTTACATTTACAAATATTAATCTATGGGTAGATACATAGATAGACAGGCTGAATTATCAGGTATGTCTAGGCAAAAGGGATTATACCCATGACCACATCTGAGTTTGGCAGATTATATTTCTACATATGTAATTGTATGTACATAAAAATAGAATTAATGGGGAAAAGTTATGATAAATTCTTAGACACAGCCAACACCTTATGGAGCAAGTTGTTGGACCTGTGGGTTTGGGACCATGGTCGTGGGAGAATCAAGCTCAATTAGCATAACATACTGCACAAAAACATAGTTCTATATCCCACTTTGGTTAGTAGTGAGGGAGTCTAAAAAGCTTGCAACAGCCATCTTGATGCAACCATTGGTCTCTCCTCATCCAGAACAAAGAAGAATGAAGAAAACCAAAAACACATGGAAAAAATTAGTCCAAGTGACTAGTGGACCATGCGAACTCAGCCTACATGGTCCTGAGACCAGAAGAACTAGATGGTGCCCAGCTACCATTGTTATCCACTTGGAAAGGGATCCAACTAGGAGATCCTGGGTAGAGTGGGAGAAAAATGTGGAAAAACTCAAAATCATAAAAATAACCAAGCTTACTGGTTTGATAGAGAGAGATTGGGGAAAACCCCAAGACTATGGCCTCTTGTTATCCTTTGGACCTAGAATTAAACTTATTCCTGTGGCTTCCAACCAAACAACAGACAGACGTATAAGGTGAATATATACCAGATGGGTGCACTCCTTAGAATGATCAACCTAACGATGGGAGATCAGAAGGGCAGTATTCACAGAGGGAGATAGCTTAGAGGGCAGAAATGTATAGGAAAATAGGATGCAGAGAAAAGGTAACCACAGGAAGTGGGAAGAGAGCTGTTGCATTGTGGAGATTGCAATCAGTGTCATGAAACAAAATATGTGTGAAGCATTGTATAGAAAATGAATTGGCTCTATAAACTTTCACCCAAATCACAAGGAGAAAAAAAAAAAAAAATTAGGTCCACTCCTTTTGGACCATATAAGTAAACATCACATGAAATTGTCACCAGAAGACACTTAACCCTCCCTTATGGGTAGGCTACAGTAGATGATACTTTAACCTAAACCAGTCTTTTAAAATATTTCAAGCTTTAATTCATTAAGCTAAAGCCTGTAACTCCTTAGTCAAAAAGGTCTTTAATGAAAGCAAACCTGTTGAGGCCCCTGCTTCACTAATACAACCTGAAAATTGCATGTACTGGAAAAAAACATCAACTGAAAGACTCTCTCAAGTCTTGTTGCAAAGAATCTTACTTAGTTCTTTTAACTGATCCTTGTGCAGCTAAATTTCAGGGATTTAAGACTTGGATTCTCCTCTCCCAGTTAAAGAAGAATAAAGCTCCTGAGTGGACTGTCCAGCCGACAGACAACCTTAAATTTAAGTTCACCCATCCTGATAACCAGAAGCAGACAACTATAGAAGAGGTAGAAAGCTTAGCTCAAGATCATGGAACAAGACCACCTAAGTAGAGATAAAATCCTTGGACTTTGTACACTGATTTTTATTGCATTTGCTATCTTATTCCTATAACTCCTATTATGCCCTTAGAGTTTGTGGACTTAAACCATCTCTTGGTAGTAAAAATTGAGTTATAGATTCATATTTATACTAATTACCTTGATATTGCTCTGTTTTACCAATTAGGCCATATTGACTGGCAAAGTCTTTAAGTATTATCTGAAAGTTTTTTTATACCTTTTCTTTGTTTGATGTTTTAGCATAGCTACTATCATTCTATTGTTATTAATAGTCATTTGAATTGTCTCTTATATGCAAACCCCAGAATTTATTTTGTCACAGGTATATAAAAGGAGCTCTGGTGTCATAGTTGTAAGACATTTGGCTGCTAACCAGGTCAGTGGTTCAAACCCTCTAGCTGCTCTACAGGAGGAAGATGGGACAATCTACTTCTACTTCTGTAAAGATTTATAGCCTTGGAAATCCAGTGGGAGTTGCTGTGAAGTCAGAATCTACTTGATGGCAGTGAGGTTTTTTTTTAAATAATTTGAACGTTTATTGCCTTGATCTATTTTTGAGCTATTTTCCTTTATTATGAAGCCTTTCTTAAGTCTACGCTTACTGCTATTCATAGCCCCCACTAAAACTTGTTATGAAAATGCTTTGGTTAAATTATCCCAAACAGTGGCCAACCTAACTTAATGCTAGATCTGTCATCCAACACCATCAACTGTTCATGGAAATTCTGATCCGCTGGCTACTCCAGTACTTGATTATTATTTCATGTCTTACTCAATATTACCCTCAAACAGGCTATATGCATCAAGCTATTATATCCTCATGAATTGTCCAAACCTTAAATATCGTGTTTTAATTTAACCTGAGTCAAATATGACTACTTTGGTACCTTCGATCTAGCTTCCCCTTTCCCTGATTCTTCTTAATGTTATATCTCTGTATATCAAAGATTAACCACCCACAATAATACAAGGAAAGGAATATAAGAATCTATTATTCTTGGCATTAAACTTTTTAAAACTCTTTTCCACTTCCTGGCGATGAAAAAATGATCCCATTGTAACAATACTCTATGAGGAAACTGGCTTGAACAAATTAACCAGTCCATTCCCTATGCAGATGGCAATATTGGAAAGGGTATTATTTGTTGCCTTTATAGGTACATGTTCTTATGCAGAGGGTCAGAATTTCAACAAAGAAAGGCCAAACCCCTAGAAGTGGACCACTTGCCTGGACCTTGCTTTGTCTAGAGAGTTGGACCATGACCAGACTATACACATTAGGGTACTTAGGGGTCCCCCCAGACATTCGCTCTTACAAGGAAAGTTTTCATTAGGTGAGTAATTTTAAACTCTTAGAAAGAAAAAGTTTTGTTCTGCTGTGCACGGGGTTGCTATGAGTCGGAAACGACTTGATGGCACCTAACAACAACAGAAAGAAAAAGAAGTAAACAGTCAAGAGATAAACATGGGTGACAAAATTGGAATCGTTTACAAAAAATCCTAGTCTCCATTTTTGAGAGCTTTCTTTCCTCAGTGCGGAGTCCTGGTTTACAGCATGATGTTCAGAATGTATTCACCACTATGGAAAGGATAGCTAATGGCATTGCCAACTCACTAGAAGCCCAACAAATCTCCTTAAATTTCCTTGAAAAAGTAGTCCTAGACAACAGAATTTTTCTGAATTTTCTATTAACACAGCAAGTGGAGTGTGCACTATTGCCAATACCTCCTGTTTTACTTGGGTAACTACCTCAAGGGAAGTAGAAAAAGACATCCAACAGATTCTGCCTGAAAAAAAGTTACCTGGCTTCTCATTCTTAACCAAGTTCCCCTTTTATCTTAAGCTGGGTTCTCTAGGGAAGCAATACCAGTGAAGTTTCCCCCCCCCCCTCTCTCTCTCTGTGTGTATAAAACTAAAAAAACTTACTGTCATTGAGTCAGTTTCACTCATAATGACCCCTCCTTGGGTTTACCAGGTGCTATCTCTATGGAAATTGATAGCTCAATCTTCCTTCTGAGGAGTGGCTGGTAGGTTTGAACTGCCAGCCTTCTAGTTAGCAGTCAAATGCCTTAGGCACTATGCCACCAGAGCTCCTGTTTTTATATGTGTGTGTGTACAAAGTGAAAAAACCAAACTCACTGCCATTGAGTCAATTCTAACTCATAGTGACCTTCATTCAGTTTCCAAGGCTGTAAATCTTCACAGAAGCAGATTCTCATCTTTCTTCCACAGAGCAGCTGTTAGGTTGAAACCACTGACCTTCTGATCAGCAACCAAATGCCTTAATCACTACACCACCACAGTTCCTTCATAAATATATATATATACATACATATGTTGCTGTTGTTGTTGTTGTTGTTAGGTGCCATAGAGTCATCTCCAACTCATAACGACCTTATGCACAGCAGAATGAAACACCGCCCGGCTCTGAGCCAGCTCCATGATCCTTGCTATACTTAAGCCCATTGCCACTGCCACTGTGTCAATCTATCTCGTTGAGGGCCTTCCCCTCTTTTGTCCACCCTCTACCTTACTAAGCATGACATACTACTCCAGAGAATGGTCCCTTCTGACAACATGACTAAAGTAGGTGAGATAACATCTGGCCATTCTCACTTCCAAGGAGCATTCTGGCTGCACTTCCTCCAGGACAGACCTGTTAGTTCTTTAACAGTCCACAGTACTTTCAGCATTCTTCGCCCACACCACAGTTCAAAAGCATCAATTCTTCTTCGGTCTTCCTTATTCATTGTCCAGCTCTCACATGCATATGAGATGATTGAAAATACCATGGCTTGTGTCATGCACACATTAGTCCTCAAGGAGACATCTTTGCTGTTCAGCACTTGAAAGAGGTCCTTTGCAGCTGATTTGCCCAGTGCTATACATCATCTGATGTCCTGACTGCTGCTTCCATTGGTGTCGATTGTAGAACCAAGTAATATGAAGTATTTGACAATTTCAATCTTTTCTCTATTTATCGTAATGTTGCTTATAGGACTAGTTGTGAGGATTTTTGTTTTCTTTATATTGAGATGTATATTACATCTCATATATATAAATCCATATATGTATATATGTATATATATGTAGAGAAAGAGAGAGAGAGAGAGAAATAGAGTGATTTATCTCAAGGAAATGGATCTTGCCAAGTCCGTGGGCCAGATATCAGGCTGGAGGCTTCTCCTGACTCAAGTAGCTTCAGGAGCTGACAAACCCAAGATTGGCAAGTCAGATGGCAAGCTGCCAATCAGGCAGGTGGCAGAAGCTGATGAATCCAAAGTGATAAGATAAAATATCAAGCCACTGGATCAAGTCCAAAGAACCAGAGATCAGATGATGATGAGCTAGATACAGGGTCCAGATTGAACAAAAAGCCAGAGAACTTTGCCAGAATGCCATATATATTGGAAGCAGATCACACCTCTGAGGAAAATCCTTTTCAACTGATTGGCTGCTCATAGCAGATCTCATCATGTAGGTGATTACATTATATAAGATCTCATTATGGGGGATGACAACATCATAACTGTTAAACTATTGAGAAGCATGGCCCAGCCAAGTTGACACAACTTTAACCATCACATCTTTCTTCAACATTTTCAGCTGGTTACAAAAAGGTGTAGAGTCTTGGGTTAGATCAACTTTGTTATTGTAAATATGATATTGTCTTTATAATTAGAACAATTAAATGTTGTATAAATATTACTGCCAATGCTTTGACCCAGAGAAGCAACATGTTACCAATGAAAAGATTCATGTACCTTAATAACACCTATTCAGTTGATGGACTTGAGTCCCTACTTTAAAGTCTTTCTAGTTACACCACAACCAAGTAGATCCTCCAATGTGGCCCTATTCCACAATTGCCTTTCCCAAAAGGATCACTAACGATTGGATGCTAAATCTAGGGATGATGGTGACAGCAGATGTTGCCTGGCAATTCAGATAAAATGACATCTGGCAAGACAAGAACAGATGTATGCAAACCTATGTTCATCACAGCACTATTTACAATAGCAAAAAGAAGGAAACAACCTTCTTTTTGGTTTGGATAACCAAACTATGGTGCATACACACAATGGAATACTGTGCAACCCTAAAGAATAAGGTAGAATCTGTAAAACATTGCATAATGTGGATGAACTTGTAGGACATTATGCTGAGTGAAATTAGTCAATCACAGAATGACAAATATTGTATAGTCTGTTATTATAAAAAGTCAAGGAAAGCTTTATACATGGAAGGAAATTTTCTTTGTTGGTTTTCAGGGGTGGGAAAGGAGGGAAGGGAACACTGTTAGGTAGATGGAGACAAGTACTGATTTGAGTGAAAAGAAGGGCAGTGTACCAAATGTGAGTGAGCAATACAGTGGCACTGAGGAAGACAGAGAGAGGTTCATGGGAAGTACAAACAACAAAGATGAACCCTTTTGTACATACAGTACTGTGTTATTAATGAAGGCAAACATTGATCTATAGGCAAATCGATGGGTGGACAGTCTGAACTATTATGTATGTCTATGTACAACAAAATGTAAGGAGGAGTATGCCCATGACCAGGTAATAGGGTTCACAGACAATGTTTCTACGACTGTATTTGTATGTTCTTTAAGAATTACAGAACTGATGAGGGACAAGATTGTAGTCACTTCTTACCCACAGCCAGATACCTAGAGAGAGTAAGTAGTTGGGCCTGTGGGCTCAGGACCATAGTCACAGGTTACATCAAACTCAATTGGCATAACATGTTACACAAAAACATTGTTCCACATCCTACTTTGGCGAGTAGTGACTGCGATCTTAAAAGCTGGCAGGAAGCAATCTAGATGCAACAATGGGTCTCTCCTCATCCAGAGCAAAGAAGAATGAAGTAAACCAAAGAGGCATGGAAACAATTAAATGCAAGGGACTGGTACACCATGCGATCCTCCACCTATACAGCTATGAGACCAGAAGAACTAGATGGGGCCCGGCTACCACTCTCAACCACTCAGAAGGGGATCTATGTAAGAGATCCTGGATAGAGTGGGAGAACAATGTGGAACAAAACTCAAAATCATTAATTAATAAATGAATGAATGAATGAATGAATGAATAGATAGATAGATAGATAGATAAATAGTGGTGGTGGGGGTCAGGTCTGGAATTGAAAGCACTCCTGTGGCTTCCTGTCAAACAAAAGACTGGCATATGCGCTGAACATTTACATTAGCTAGATACACTCCTTGGAGAGATCAATCATGGGAGAATAGAAGGGCTGTGTACGCTCAGGGAGCAGGAGTGCATGGGAGAGAAGGACACAGGGAAGAGCTAACTTTGGGGAGGAAGTGGGAGGGGAGCTATTGCATTGTGGGAAATTACAGTCAATGTCATGAGACAAAGTATATGTGAGCTGCTGTATGGAACATTAATTTGCTCTGTAAACTTTCACCCAAATTACAATATTTTTCTTTTTAAAATGGTATCTGAGGTCTTAAAGACTTGCAGTAGGCAATAAAGAAAAAAGAAATTGAAATTAAAATGTCCTTGTGGAAGAAAGCACACTATTTTGTGTGTGATCAAAGAGTTTCACAGAAATCCTTAGTCAAAAGGAGGGAAATGCATGAGACTTCATATAAGAGGTATTTGGTGAGTGTAAATAGAGCAGACTGAAAGTGAAGCCTTAATTCCATCTTAAATCTTGGTACAGATCTGGAATGTATGTTGAATTTTATATCTGCCTTTTCTGTCTTCAGCTTCTCTCACGTTTATGCTGACCTAAACCCTGTACCCTGAAGGAAATACTTTTCTTCTTTGTGGTCTGGCAGATGCAGGATGTGATAGCCTATGCCCAAAGGGTCTTGCTGCACAGGATTATCAATGAATATTCTATACCATGGACCTCCAGAAACAATTATGCTTGAGAAAGCAAGTTTAATAAATTCCCAAAAACAAAAACCTGTCCGGCCATTGTCCTGTACCATCCTGTAATTAACCGAAAAGCAAGCATGCTTGCAATTATGTACCCTTAACCAATCATGTAATCACATCTGTATGTTATCCCCTAGTCCTTACTAAATCCTTGCACTCAGATATCCCACCTTCAACTCTCCTGACTGTCTTTCAGCCAATCATGATTTGTAGCTTTAGTTCCTGCTTTGACTGTGTATGTGTACTGGCCTCTTCCTGGTCCAGCGAAGTAGTGCCCTTCACTTGATTTTTGATGTTTTCACAGTCCAGACAGTCTTTAGACTGTTCAATAAATATTTTAATTTAACTTTCACAAAGTGTGAGTCTTCACTCTAGGACAACTGTCATCAACTTTGCACTTGGATTCTTAAACTATAGAATGCATTGAAATAAATAGAAAATCTTGCTAACCATAGATTGCTGGGACTCTGTCAGAGTTTCTGATTCAGGTAGGGATGAAACCTGAAGATTTTCATTTTTCAAATTAGGATTAGAAGCTGGTAATGTGCCAGGGGCAGAGTACTAAGTAAGTAAGCATGGGCTTACTTGTGCTTATATATTAATCTGTAGTGAAAATTTTACTACAGATTAATAACTAAGCACAAGTAAACTTGGATTTACAAAGTTTAAAAACTTTGTGCTTACCTTGCTTATTTAGTACTATATTCCTGTCAGGGATTATAAATTTGAAAAGAAGTTTTGATTCTGTAGGAAGGTGCTATATGGGGTTGGGAGAGAAACAGATGCCACCCATACCAAGAAGTAGAATCTTTGATGTGGAGAAAAAAATGTGAAATTATTCACTAGAGGTTAGTAAGCAAGCACAAATAAGCCCAAGCTTACTTTGCTTTTTGGGTAATCTGACATTGAAAGGCACTGCACTTTGAGAACAACTAACCTAGCAGAAAGGTATCTTGTTCATGCTTGAGTGACAATCTCTCCCTCCTCATGGACCCTCACCTTGAAATCTATTTATCCCAGGATTACTGTCCAGTTTGATTCCCTGCTGCCTCACCTCATATTAATTTTAAGTCTCCCATCACCTGGCCAGACCTCTGGAATGTGTGATTGCTTACTTCCAGCATTCAGTTGCCTAAAACAATAAAATAACTATCAAAATGTCACATTTGTCAGATATAAGCTATTGTCTGTAGATGACATTTTCACCACTGGCACTTAAAATGTCTCAGCAGCTATCATCTCCTGAGCACTAACCAGCCTGTTGTTTTGGAAAATATCAACCCCGCTCAAAACAGAAACACATTCTACAGACTGTTAATGGCTCTCTCTGGAGAAATAATTACAATACCTTACTGATGGATAGTTCTTTACACCTTACAAAGGATATTGATATACATTATTTCATTCTATCATAATATTTTTTAAAACTGGTTCATATTATTACCATTTTTTATATAAAAGGAAACCATGTTTGTTCGAACTATTCAGCAAAGACATATACTTTCTTTGTGATGCCTCAGACTATAACGGTCATATCAGCATCATGTCAGTCCATGATGATTCAAAGTTATCCACAGATCAAGAGACTTGATGCAACAGATTCAACTTTTAACATCTTGATGGAGTGCTATGGAGATGCCATCCATGCAGACAGTGAACCAGAAGACTGAGTAGGTTCTGGATAATTTCAGTGTGGATAAATGATAATGATTAATAATGGGAAATTAGCTCTCTATTCTCTATAATCCAGTTTGTAGTGTGAACATTATAGTCAATATAATCTACACACCAGGTCCAATGATCACCGAGGCCGAGTAGGTATTAATAGGCATAGCAGTCAACCGGGTTTAGGTTGGAGCACCTTCTGTTGCTTAATATTTGCTTAATATTTCTTAGCCTCTGTTTAGTATTCAAACGTTATTTAACTGGCAGACACCTTAAGAGAGGAAAATGCACATATATGGGAATACATATAATTATATATATAATGGGAATATGTAATATATACAATAGAAATTCCAGAACACTTCATTGTACTCATGGAGAACCTATACATAGACCAAGAAGCAGTTGTTCAGACAGAACAACTGGATAATGTGTGGTTTAAAATCTGGAAAAGTGTATGTCAGAGTTGTATCCTTTCACTGTGCTTATACAATTTATATGCTGAGCACATAATCTGAAAGCTGAACTATACAAAAAACACAGCACCAGGTTTGGAGGAAGATTCATTAACAACCAATGATAAATAGATTACACAATCTTGCTGACTGAAAGCAAAGAGGATTTGAAGCACTTACTGATGGTCAGACTGTAGCCTTCAGTATGGATTACACTTCAACTTAATGAGAACGAAAATCATTACAATTGGACCAATAAGCAACATCATGATGAATGCAGAAAACATCAAAGTTGTCAAGGAATTCATTTTACTTGGATCCACAATCAATGCCCATGGAAGCAGCAGTCAAGACATCAAATGATGTATTGCACTAGGCAAATCTGCTGCAAAAGACCTCTTTAAAGTGTTTTAAAAAACAAAGATATCACTTTGAGGATTAAGGTGCACCTGAGCCAAGCAATGGTATCTTCAATGGCCTCATATACATGTGAAAGCTGTACAATGAATAAGGAAGACCACAGAATTGATGCCTTTCAACTCAAATCTGTCTTGGAAGATATACAGCCAGAATGCTCCTTAGAATGAGGATGGCAAGATTATGTCACATACTTTGGACATGTTATCAGAAGGAACCAGTCTCTGAAGAAGGACATCATGCTTGATACAGTAGAGGGTCAGTGAGAAAGAGGAAGACCCTCAATGAGATGGATTTACATAGTGCCTGCAACAAAGGTCTCAAACGGCAATTGTGAGGATGGCATAGGACTTGGCAGTGTTTTGTTTCGTTGTATATACAGTCATCATGAGATGAAACTGATTCAACAGTATTTAACAACAACATTCTCAATATATACTGTTAAAAGTATGTTGGAGTTGGCCATATTATTTGCTTCACCCAATGAAATTCTTAGTGTATGTGATGGAAACAAAGACATGAATCAAATTTTTGATCTTGTGCATGCCTTCATGTGCTTCTCCCACTGTCATGTGACTAGCTTCCTCAAGATAGCTGCTGCTCCTTCATCCTGGGCCCCAGAATTAAATCATATGGAGAAAACCTGAATTTAAACCACAATAAGGAGGTAAGCCCAGCTGTCCCCAAAACATGAAGCAGAATCACTCAACTGATCCTAGCCAAGATCAGCCAATCTTAACCCAACCTACACATCGTGAATATCAGAATAAATACTTGTTGTAACTGAGTTTTGTTAAAAGCATTATTATACTAATAGCCAACTGGTAAAGAACTTTAAGTTTAGAGAAGTTAGAAAACTTTCCCAATATTACATAGATAGTAAGTAGTTGAGATTCACACTTACGGGTATCACAATCTGAGTAGGTTGTTTTTCCTACTGTACAGCTCACTTTTTTCACTGATCCTTTGAGGCACTCTCTTCATAGCCCCATATTCAGTGGAATGGTTTTATGGGACAGAACAAAGAAATAGACCTTTTCCTCTGGCTTTATATGTCATAACAGATTTTAGAGATGTGTCAGAGAGGCCTAACTTTCATGTCTTGTTAATGGAAGACTTAAGACCTTAACTCAACATGTCCAGAAGTTAAGGACAGGGAATATAGCATTGCGATTAAGAATACATACTTGGAATCAGACAAACTTAGGCTTCTATATTGGTTTTTGGAATCTATGCCACCAATATTTTAAATACCAGCAAGGTCACTCATGGTGCATAGGTTTTAGCAGAGCTCTCAAACTAAGACAGACTATGAAAAAATCCTGGAGATCTCCTTCTGAAACTTAACCACTGAAAATCTACGAATCACAACAAAACACTGGCCAACTCCCTCATTGTGGACATGCCGTCAGGAGGAATAGCGCTGGAGAAGGATATCATGTTTGGTGAAATAGAGGGCCAGTTAAGTGAGGGAGAGCTTAGTGAGATAGACTGACACAGTAACTACAATGATGGTCTTAGACACTTTGATGACTGAACGTTGCAAGACCAGGCAATGCTTTATTCTGCTGTACATGAGGTCACCATGAGTCGGCGTTGACTCAATAGCAACTCGCTCTTTATTTATCAATCTAAAATCTGCAGACATTATTTTCCAAAACCTTAGTGTGTCAAGTGTAAATGAGAATAGTAATATGGATTTTACAGGATTATCCTGAAGATAAATGAGTAATATAAAAAGAGTGTGTGACACTGCACTATTAAGAACATGAACATGAGTTCTGGAGGCAGGTTGTCTAGGCTTACATACTTTATCTTCCATTTAATGTATGAGCTTAAACTCTCTGTTCATTAATTTAATTTTTGTAAAATAGGGGCAAAAAACTATACTTATCTCATAGGCTTATCATATGTAATAAATGTGATTGTAATGAATCTAACATACAGTCCTTACTCAATACATGTATGTATCTTGGATAAAGGTAGCTCTTTTTGTTTTTATTTTCATTGTGTTTATTCTACTTTACAACATATCAGTATCAGTTGCCATGGACTTGCAGAAGTGCTAAGAACCAGGGGGATTTGAATGTCACTGTTTTTCCCCTTTTGCACCCAAAGACTCTGAAATTCTAGGGAGGCAGACAGATATGCCTCAGATTCTGAAGAAATGTTAGTGAATGACACCCCATTCCTAGACATATGTGGTTAGACTCAAACCACTAAACTTTTGATTAGAAGCTGAGAGTGTTAACTGGACCAGGACTCCTACAATACTACATTGAATTAGAAAATGACTAATTATTTTGTAAGAAAATTCTCCTGGCTATAAATCAAGTGCTGAACCCAAAAAGAAATGTCCAAAGGACAAGTTTATACAGACATAGATTCTCAAAACTAGAATGAACTTTGATTAAATATAATGTGGACATTTTTATTTTGCTGAATGTCACAATACAACAAAAGACTACAGATAGAGTTCTCTCCTTGGGCAAGTTTTGCCAGTTTCCAGGGGAAAAAATGTGGTGTGCATTGATGTGTGTGTGTGTGTGTGTGCGCGCGTGCACGTAGAAAACTCAAATGACTTCAAGGGCCAGGGAGGTAACAAAAATATGTGTGTAATAAGCCAATAGCAAGGTGTGAGTACTGGTGGTACTGAAAAAAATTAAGCCCAGCTTCAGGAATTTCCAAATTCTTAACACATTACATTTTCAAAGAGTCTCTGAGCGGTGCAAATGATTAAAAATCTTAACTGACTGAGAGGCTGGTGGTTGAAACCTTTGAAGAAATGCCTGATTAATGTGTTTCTGAAAAATCATCCACTGAAAACACTATGTAACATAGTTCTACTCTAATACACAAGGGGTTACCATGAGTCAGAATCAACTCAGCAGCAAAGAGTTTTGGTTTATGTTGGCAAAACAAAGCAGATTTACAGGTTACATTCACAGGTTACATTTACAGGAAATTTCCTGTGGTGACGGGAAGGGTGTATGTTTCATAACCCTTATATATCTGGAATCAACTCAGTGGCATACAACAACAATGATAATACTGGTAATAGAGGGGAGTGAGACAGTT
>NW_006921590.1:5974886-5977812 GCF_000298275.1 Orycteropus afer afer | reverse complement strand
GTAAAGAGAAAAAATGCAGCAGGTGATTCTAAAGGAAGGCAGTATCACACCCCACCTCACTAGAAAGGCATTATTATATGTATTTGTTTATAAAGCTCCATTCCAAAATTATTTGAATCTTTATTTTTCAGCCATTCAAGTAGCTTTGATGGGAGATGAGATATCCTTTTTTGTTCACAAATTAAAGAACTTGGGCTGCACTGCTGCCCAGGCATATTATTCTGCATATTATTCCCAGTGCTCTGGGTCTGTTTGTGGACATGACAGATTCCTAGGAATGCCTGGGGTGCAAAGTTGCCCAAGAGCACATGGAAACCTTTCCCAAAGCACTCAGATATCCATACTTCTCAGGACCTGAGGGCTAGCCTGAGCAGAAGTGCTAAGAACCAGGGGGATTTGAATGTCACTGTTTTTCCCCTTTTGCACCCAAAGACTCTGAAATTCTAGGGAGACAGACAGATATGCCTTAGATTCTGAAGAAATGTTAGTGAATGACACATAGTTTTAATATAATTATTAATGTTTTGGTTACCTAGTACTGCTCTGACAAGAATATACCACAAATGGATAGTCTTAACAAACAGGAGTTTATTTTCTTAACAGTTTGGAGGCTTTAAGTTCAAGTTCAAAGTGCCAGGCTCTAGGGGCTGGGTGAAAGCCCCTCGATATTGGGTTTCAGCTCTGCCTGCTGCTCCCAGCCCACTGGAGTTAGAGGATTTTCTTCACTCAGACAGCTGCTGGCTGCTGAATCTGACAGCCCCAAGGTTGACAATAAAAAGGCACAGTCCCGATGTTACCAGACTACATGGCAGGCCATTAATTCAAGTCCATTGAAAGTCCCAGGGTTGGCAGAGCATCGCAGGCTGCTTAACAATGACATGGCTACATTCAGGGGTCAAGTGTGCCATAAGCTAGAGACTGTTTCCAAGGCTTCTCCTTATATACAGGAAGCAGAACACATCCCTAAGGCAGCTATGCAGCTGCTTACAGTAGATTACACCATAGAGTTGATTACCAGTCTCATCATGGGGAATAGTACATCCAGCTGCCCAGCCACTCAACCAGGCCCAGCCAAGTTGACACACAAACTTAACTGCCACAATTAATTTTTGAAAAGATATCGACATTGGTACTATGTAACTATCATCCATATTTTGATGATGACATGTTAAACAACTCTAAGTGGTATATATACATACACACTTCCTCTTAAGAACCCTTCAAACTGAATATTGCTAACTGCATTTTAAAGATGGGAAGAAAGAGGCTGAGAAAGATTAACTCATTTACCCAGGTTAAATGAGAGGTACTCAAACCCAACCCCAGCTGACTACAATGTCAGGTATTACCTACTCAGCCTCAGGGATATTCAGACAAGCTGCGTAGACCACACCGACCATGGCATACATACCATAAACTGGGTTACAGAGAAGAGAGATCATTTTTCCATCACTGCCATTACTGCTTATCCATTCTGAAATCATCCAGAACCTACTCAGCCTTCAGGTTCACCTTCTCCAATCATAGCATTTCCATAACATTCCATTATGAATTTAAACATTGAATCTATTTCATCAAGTCTCTCTTAGTCTGTGGACATCTCTGAATCATCATGGGTCATGTGTCATTGATGTCAATGGGACTTTTAGGGGCTTTGGCATCACCCACACACATCATCAGATAACCAAGTTTTTACAGCTGAATCCGAATCTGAGATTATCATGAGTAGGAAGGAAACTCCCGGTCTGCCCTTCCAAATAAGCAGCAGACCCTGTATATAACTGCAGAGGGAAACATTTCCAAGAGGTGAAGAAATGCTTTCCATCTTTTTAACTGAGAATAAAAAACCAAACCAAACCCACTGTCCTTGAGTCAATTCTGACTCACAGCAACCCCCTTTGGGTTTCTGAGGCAGTAAATCTTTACAGAAGTCGATTGCCTGGTTTTGCTTCTGTGGAGTGGCTGGTGGGTTTGAACCACCAACCTTCTGATTGGCATTCAGATGCCATAGTCACTGTGCTATTAGAGCTCCTTAACTGAGAATATTGTTCTTGTTACATGCCGTGGAGTTGTTTCTGACTCATAGCAACCCATCCTTGGGTTGCCAAGGCAGTATCACTATGGAAGTAGATTGCCCGATCTTCCTTCCAAGGAGTGGCTGGTAGGTTTGAACCATCAACCTTATGGTTAGCTGTCAAGTGCCTTAGGCACTATGCCACCAGAGCTCCCTTAACTGAGAATAGAGGTTCTATTTTCTTTTAACTTTAGGTCTCTGACATGCTTCATGAAGGTTGCTGGTTAGGCCTTTGCAGAGTGACCTATTTGGCTTGAGATGATTTGGAGGATACCCACAGAGTCCACTGTGGAACTAAAGGACTCTTGACTGAAAATGAAATTCTATAGATCACATTTACCATTCCCTCTATTTTCCTAATCCCAGAAAAGAAATGAAAAAACATATGCAAAATAGTCCTTGTTATTCTTAGCTGCCCATCCAGTCAGTCCCTGACTCGTGATGATACCATACATGACAGAATGAAACACTGCCCAGTCCTGTGTCATCCCCATGTTTGGTGGCAGATCAGACCAATCTGATCCATTGGGTTTTCACTGGCAGATTTTTAGAAGTAGATCACTAGGCCTTTCGTCCTAGTCTGTCTTAGTCTGGAAGCTCTACTGAATGCTGGTTAGCATCACAGAAACAAGCAAGCCTCCACAGACAGACGGACGGTGGTTGCACTTGAGGTGCATTGATGAAAATTGAACCTAAGTCTCCTTCGTGGAGGGTGAACATTTACCATTGAACCATTGTTCTGGTTCCCTAGTGCCACTCTGACAGGAAACATACCACAAATGGGATGGCCTTAACAAAAAGGAGTTTATTCTTACAATTTGGAGGCTAGAAGTCCAATTTCAAAGTGCCAGG
>NW_006921590.1:5967146-5973979 GCF_000298275.1 Orycteropus afer afer | reverse complement strand
TTTTTTTTTTTTTTTTTTGGCACTTCTTCATTCAACAACTGAAAATCTCCTTGGATAGAAGTCCTCAGCTACACTCCTCTTGAGTGCCAATTTCCAGTCTTTTAAAATGCAGCTTTCAATGAATACTAATGTTCCCATAAGAAACCACCTAGAGGCTAGCAAAACCTTGACAAGAAAAATTTACTTTGAAATGTGCCCGACATTCAAGATCTTATTCATCTTGGAAGTTGCTTAGCCTGTTGACAAATCCCAGAAGATACAGTGTTTTCAGGAAAACGGTTGCATCTCACTATCTAGAGTTCTCCAGAGGGACCAGGATGTTGGCCTGCAGTGAATTACTTCACATTATCTCTGAAGAAGGGGGGAAGAAGTACTGTCAGGCTGCAGATGAGATTACAGAATGCTTTGTCAGATCCAGCCTTTGGTGAAATCCTGTCCAGAGATTTAGCAAAGACATCAGCCTGGTAAACTCTAATGGACACAGAAGGAAAGAGTGGCAGTAGGTTAGAACTATTTATGGGGAATGGCCTGCTGGGAAATGGAGTTCACAAAATAAGGAACTCAAGTATCTCTGACATCATTTGGACTCTAGAACTGTGTTCCCAATTTCATGGTGGTAAACAGAGTTCAAATTGGGGAAAAGCCCTAGACTGGTAGCGTATGGGCCTACTATCTAATTCCTGCTCTGCTACTTACTAGCTCTGTGACTTTGAGAAAGTCACTGATACTCTCTTAGCTTTCTCCTCTATAAGTGAAGAATTCTTCATTGTTCAATATTAAAGTCCCAACGTATAACTGAATTAAGTTAAATTTAAAATTCACTTTACAATTCATACTAACAACATTTCAAGTGCTCAATAGCTACATGTGGCTAGGGGCTACCATACTGGATAGCACAGACTATAAACCATTTTCACATTCCATCTTTTGAATATTAGTGGTAGAAATGATGGATCTGGCCTTTTCTAACTCAAAAATGATAAATCCATTCTCACATACCATCTGTGCGAGCCAGGATTATAAAGCATGGACTCTTGGCCCTAGAACAGTAGCCCTTGTTTGTTTAACATGATAATGAAGGTGTGACATTTGTAACAGAATGGCCAAGTATGGGCTGGAATGCACATTCCCCCACCAAGCAGATGCAACAGGAACACTATGGAAAACCCCACTAACAGGGAATGAGGAGAAGAGATGGCTGGCCAGATGGCAATCCTGCATTTCTATTCCCAAGAAACCCACTTGGTCAAACCTCTGAAAAGAAGGGAAATATTACAAGCCCACAAAGGACAAGGCCTTTTACTGTATACTCACCCATAACCAGCTAACTAGGGATAACACACAATTTGGAACCTGGTTAACTCTATAGGAGCTAAATTTCCAAAGAACCTGACTCCAGAGAAACTATCCTCATGAATTCACCTCCCCAGAAAGCTATGAAGACATTTAATCCATAGCTACCATCCCCCTGTGCCTGAGAACATGGTACTCGCAAAAACCAAATCAAGATCTGCTGGTTGCTTAGCATTTTTTTTTCCCCCCTTGGACACAGATGATATTTCCTTGCTTTTTTGGTGGTTGAGTTTTTAATTTTTGAGTCCAAGAGAGTTATGAGCATTGTAGAGGAGCACTGTTGGAAGGATATGGGGATCCAGGCCAAATGGAAGCAATTCCTGCACATTACTCATTCTAACGGGTTTTGTCTAAATTCACAACTGACTCCTTTAATCATAGCTTCACGGCCTGAAAAGCTGAGCCAACAGAAAAATCTACTGCATCACTCTTTTAGTTCAAAGTTTACATTGTCTACTCACCCTATGTCAGTCCTTCCTCTAATAAGATAAGACTGGTTGCTAACATTTACATAGCATTAGGAGCCCTAAGGATCTCTGGTGGCCCAGTCGTTTACTCAACCGATAACTGAAAGGTCAGCTGTTCGATCCCACCAGGCCCTCCACAGGAGAAATACGTGGCAATCTGCTTCTGTAAAGATTACGGAAAAGTTATGGGGCAGTTCCACTCTGTCATATAAGGTCACTGTGAGTCAGAATCAACTTGACAGCACACAACAGGAGTCCTAGTGGCTCAATGATTAAGTGCTCAGCTGCTAACAAAAGGTTGGTGGTTGGAACCCACCCAGCCATTGCATGGGAGAAAAATCTGGTGCTCTGCTTCTGTAAAGATTACAGCCAAGAAAAGCCAGTAGGGTAGTTCTATTCTGTCACATGGAGTCACTATCAGTTTTAATCAACTTGATCACACCCAGCAACAATTAAGCACTTGGCATGCATCCAGATGTTTTCATTCATTAAATCTCACAATAAACTTATAAGTTTGATAACATTTTTGTACCCTTTTAACAGTTGTAGAAACTAGGGCACAAAGAGTTTAAGTGATTTTCATAAGATCTTGTGACTATGATGTGATAAAAGTAGATTTTGCACTCAGACAATCTTGTTCTCATCTTCATGCTTAATCATGGTGTTACATATTGTTATCTGCTGTTGAATCAACTCTTGATTCATGGGGTTTCCAGGCACAAGGGAGCAAAACACTGCTTAATTCTGTACCATCCCTGTGATTGGTTGGGAATCACACTGTTGTGATCCACAGGGTGCTCACTGGCTGATTTTCAAAAGCAGATTGTCAGGTCTTTCTTCTTAGTCCATTTTTGTCTGGAAACTCTATTGGAACTTGTTCATAGCAACATTCGAGTCTTTCTAAATAAAAATGTTTTTAGCTTAAAACCAGCTAATAAATGACAGAACTTATATACGAAAATACAGTTTTGAGACTAAGACATTTGAGACTAACACATCTTATGTTAGAAAAGGATACAGAAAATTCATAGTAACTATGACTAGGAGCTCTGGTAGCCTAGTGCCTAAGGCACTTGACTGCTAACCAGAAGGCTGGTAGTTCAAACCCACCAGCCACTCCTCGGAAGGAAGGTTGGGCAATCTACTTCCGTAGTGATACTGCCTTGGAAACTCAAGGAGTGGTCGCTATGTGTTGGGTCTGACTCAACAGCAAATAACAACACAACAACATGACAGGAGCATGGGTGAACTTGGTTGATTGTGTGGGGGATCAAATCAATGTCCACAACAGCTACACAAATCAAAACCCAAAGCACATCTTCCTAGCCTCTTAGCTAATAGAGCATTCACAAACTAGAATTTTTATTTTCTTTCTGTGCTCTGAAAGTACAACCACAATGAAATAGTCTGAAGAAAGGAAGTTAGAAGAAGGGTGGGGGTAGGGGAAGAAAAAAAAGACAAGCAAGGAGTTGAGAGGAAGATTATGAGGCAAATGTGTTGTTGTTGTGGTTAGGTGATGTGACACTTGTGCTATTTAAGTTTTAAAGCCATTCTGACAAAGCAGGCTATGAAGAGAATTTAATCAACATCTCAGACAATATCTTTAGTTTTATGTAATGGTCACCAGTGGAGAATGCAACCTCAAAATTCTTTAGATATTATAACTATCTCATTAGTAGTCCTGGTGTTGCAGGTGTTCAGTGCCCAGCTGCTAACAGAAAGGTTGGCAGTTCAAATCCACCCAGTAGTTCTAAGGGAGAAAGATTTGATGATCTCCTTCTGTAAAGGAAGATATCATAACATGTCAGTTATGATTCCAGTGTGTAAATGAGGAATTGATTTAGACTCATGATTTGAAGCTAATACGATTTTAAATCTTTATTACTTAAATGTATAGATTTGAAAGTGTTATTTAGATGTTCAAAATTTTCTTTATGTGTCAGTTATTTGAATTTCTAAAAAGTAAATTTAATATACTAAATTAATAAATTGAATTTAAAATGTTTAAGAGTTTAAAATATAGTAAAGGTTTTAAATAGGAAAGAATATTAGTTGAATCCCTTTAAATATGAATGTTTTATTTTGCTAAATTTATAAGTACAATAAAATATTTTTAAGTAAAACTTAAAACTAGACAAATTTAATAAATTAAATGGTAATGTTAAAAATTAAATAACTTCAGGAAAATCTTTTCTATTAGTTAATGCCATCTTAGGTAACCTACAAAACCTTGATCATACCTTATTTTAAAATTGTTTATGCTTATTTTGCTAAATCCTCCAGAAATGTTTTAAGGAGTTAGATAGTACTCTCCTGGGGCTCAAGCAAAAGCACTCTAAAGTACCCTGGAAACAAATCAGAAAAAAAATGACAGTAGGTAACTTGAATTTTCTTGAGTAACATTGTCCATAATGGATATCTTAATTACCTAGGGCTGCCATAATGAAAAAGTACCATAAGTAAATGGCTTTATGTAATAGCAATTAATTTTCTCATAATCCAGGAGTCTAGAAGTCCAATTTTGGAGCATGGTTCTGGGGGTAGGTTTTTTGTGTGTGTATATTTCAGCTTTTAAGAGCTGTGGCAATCCTTGGCATTCCTGAGCTTGTTGGTACATCTGATCTGTATGTCTATCTTCATAGAGTATCTTCCCCTTATATAAGTCTGTGTGTATTCAGGTCTTTTTTCCTTAGAAGTTAGTAGATTTAGGACCCATCTTACTGTGGTATGACCTCATTAACACAATAAAAGAAAACTCTACCTCCAAATGAGATCACATCCACAAGTACAAGAGTGAGGACTTCAACACACATTTTGGCGAGACACAATTCAACCCATAATAATGTACAAAATATAAATGTAGCCTGCCCATTCATAACTATGCAACACCCAACAGTATAGGGTGAGGAAAAGGAAGGGGAAGAGTTGAAAAAAAAAGAAAAGCACAAAAACATCAGCAACAGGAAAACAAATCAAAACAAGGAAACCACAAGCCCTGAACTGAAATTGGCCAGATGAGTAAGTTGAGCCTGAAGGTGGTTCAGCCAAACAAACCACAGCATGACTGGGAGAATTTTGTTCTAGAACAAATTTGTTGATCCTAATACCTAAATGTCAAGCAATTTCATGGACATCATAAGAAAGAAAATTGAAGCAAGAACAGGAGATAAAGAATAGTGGCAAACATTTAACCCACGTGAAAGTATTTTGAAAGGTATTTTGTGACTTTATTCACTCAAGTTACTTATGTTCATAGCGAGTTAAAATGACCATCTGTAACCAGTTATGAGCTCCAAAACTCATAACTGAGTTACATAAAAGGGTACTCAAACTATATGCAGCATTGTGTTTATTAGAACATATAACAAAATTCTGATTGTGAAAATATATGGAATATATATGCAATTTTATTAATAGATAATTAGCTACTCACTAATTAATGTTAAACAACAAGGCAAAATATTAAAGAATGTCTGTTGGAATGGTGTGCCAATTACGGCCTGCTGGGGTTCTCCCATGTCTCAGTCCAGCTCTCTTATCTATCGAGAAGTTGTAGTTCTGCTAAAAGAAAATATGATACCTCAATACATACAATAGGGCAGAGGCTATATTCCCCTAAAGAAAATCAGTTGTGTTCAGTTTAGTAGCTATTCTGATGCCAATGGCATCCTACTGTATTCCTCTATTTTCCAGTTAATCCTTTGGTGTTTGAATCAGGATTTAGTGATCTAATTCGCTATTAAAGATTACACTGTTTAATTTTTCAGCAGATTTTTCTTTTAAATGAAGAAAGGGAAAGCTCAGGATTTTTAAAGGTGCTTTAACATTACTACTTTCTGAACTTAAATATATTTTGATCCTGAAAGAATACAGTCATTTGAAATCCCAGTTTAATAGTGTTTTTGCCCAATAAGGTTAAGATAGTATGTCTGGGAACAGATAAGTTACATTTCCTGAATTTCTCCCAGGTGCCAAGCAAACTTGAGCCATAGCTCTTGAATGATAGTGTTTTGTCATCTCTGTGTCTTCAGTGCCTGGCACTAAATTATGCCTGGCAGAAGTTTGTTGAAATACTCCAACTTACAGCCTTCCATGAGTCACCTATTTAGTAGGTCAGACTATACTCTATACTACAGAGTAGTAGATGCTGTAATGAAGTGTTCACAAAATGTTTAGAAAGAAACAGAGGAAATGGTAAATTTTCTCTGGAATAGGAAACTTGGTGTAGCTGTAATTCTAAGGACTTCAACTACACTTGGGTCATATTTCCTTAAGTCTTATGGAGCACTAGCAATTTTCAATGAACATTCTCACTTAAATGGTATGCTTTAATTTTTAAAAACCAGTGAAAGGCAACTGAAGTGTGTGTAGGAGGAAGGAATGTGAAAATGTAGAAAATAGGAAGCCAAGAATCAGGGAATAAAATAAATATTTTTATATTAACAGGTCATGTCAGGGTATATCCACCAGGAAAACAAACAAACAAAAAGACTGCTCTAGAGAAAAGCAACTTTAAAAAATCACACAAAACTAAGTCAGATCACACACTTATGCCAAAAGATTATACAAAGGCTGGCATATGAATTGGTGCAGATCCTCAGATTCCAGAAAAAAAAGTAGGTTTAGACTGAGTGGGATTGGCCTTTTGTATTAAAAAAGTGACGTATAATAATGTTGTTATTAGTTGCCCTCTCAAGTCAGCTCGGACTCATATGGACTTTATGCATAACAGAATGAAATGTTTCTGGTCCCGGACCACCTTCACAATGTTTGAGCTCATTGTTGCAGCTATTGTATCAATCCATCTCATTGAGGGTTTTCTTCTTTTTCAATACAATACAGTACAGTACATACAGCCCATCAATGAGAAAGAAAATACTGTTAATATACCAACAACATGGTTGAGCTAGACCCAAAGAGTAAACTATGTTTCCCTTTGTAAGAAGTTCAAACACAGTCCAAGTTAACCCATAGTACCAGAAATTGTGGGAATATCTTTGGAGAATACGATGG
>NW_006921590.1:5965971-5966484 GCF_000298275.1 Orycteropus afer afer | reverse complement strand
TTTTTCTTTTTTCTTGGGGGGGGGGGTTGGAGGTGGGAGAATAACACAAACTGTAAACTGCCCAAATGTTCATCAAATGCATATTGGATAAAGAAGTTGTGGAAAGTCACACAATGGAAAACTACATATCAATGAGAATAAGTGATAGTTATACACAATAACATGAACAAATATCACAAACATAAAATTGTGCATAAGATGCTAAAGAGAAAAGAGTAAATACTGGAAGTTTCTAAAATATAAAGTATCAAAATGGGTAAAATTGTTAAAAGTTAAGATAGTGCTTATCCCTGAGGATAGTGATTGAAAGCAAGCAGGACAGGACTTTTGGGTGCTAGTCATATTCTCTTTCTTCATCTGGGTTCTTGAGACATGAATGTATTTGGTTGTGGAAATTTATGCAGCTGTACTATTTTTATAGGTGTATCTCTGTATATGTGATATATACATATATTTTAAAAAAATTAATATGTTGTTGTTGTTAAGTGCCGTCGAGTCGTTTCCGACTCATAG
>NW_006921590.1:5962964-5964081 GCF_000298275.1 Orycteropus afer afer | reverse complement strand
ATCACAGAGTTGATTGCCAGTCATTATAGGGAATGACTACTACCAGCTGCCCAGCCAAGTTGATACCTGACCTTAACTACCACACCACCCCAAAAAGGCATGGATAAATGAGATTTACAAAACATCACAGAATGGAGGACAATGGCTAGAAGGGCCACATCAAGCAATTCACTTCAAACTGATTAAGGAATAAGCACAGTTAAAAATAACAGAAAATGAAACAATAATGCTTTAAAAATAGAAGAGATTATTTATCTCTCATAATATAAAATCTGAAGCTAGGTGGCCCAGGGCCAGAGTCATGAATCAGCAGTCCAATATTTTTCTTTCATGCTACTTTACTATCCTTTGTGTGTTCTCCTCACCTTCACTTCTGTAGCCGTGTGGTTGTGAGATGGCAGGTCCAGCTCCTGCCTCATTTTTATATTCCAGGGAGAAGAAAAAATGGTGAGAACAGAAAAGACAAGATGTGACACAAGAAGACTTCTGTTAACATTTCACTAATCACAAGATTACCATGGAATCCAAGCTTCGAAGAATCCAAAAAGCATTTATGGACATTATGCTGAGTGAAATAAGTCAATTGCAGAAAGACAAATATTGTATTAGTCCGTTATTGTAAAAGTCAAGGAAACATTTATATATGGAAGGACATTTTCTTTGTTGGTTACCAGGAGTGGGAGGGGAGGAGAGGGAACACTGATAGGTAGAGAAAAGTACTGATTTGGGTGAAGAGAAGGGCAATATACCAAATGTGAGTGATCAACATGTTGGCATTGAGGAAGAGGTAGATCTAGAGAGGTACAGACAACAAAGATGAACCCTTTTGCACATACAGTACTGCATTGTCAGTGAAGGCAAACATGGGTATACAGGTGGATAGATGGGTGGATAGGCTGAACTAGTAGGTATGTCTATGAAGTGAGTAGTGTACCCAAGACCATGTATAGGGTTAGCCAACAATAGTCCTATAAGTTTATTTCTATGATCTGAATTCCCAGGTGTATAGTAGAGTTGACAAGGGACAAGCCAGCTACCCAGAGGGACCAAGTAGTTGAACCTGTGGGCTCAGGACCATAGTCGCAGGGGACATCAAGCTCAATTGGCATAACATACT
>NW_006921590.1:5955110-5956210 GCF_000298275.1 Orycteropus afer afer | reverse complement strand
AAAGAGCAGCAAAAGAAACCTACAGTATCCAAAAGTAAGGAAATAGTAAAGATTAGTCCAGAAATAAACAGAAAACAAAAAATATAGAGAAAATTAACCAAACAAGAACCTGGTTCTTTGAAAAGATTAACAAAATTGACAAACCACTGGCAAAGCTAACAAAAGAAAAGAAAGAGAAGATACAAATAACAAGAATAAACAAAAGGGTGACTTCAAAACAGAACAACTCAAATAAAAAAGATATTGACAGAACATTGTGAAGAACTGTACTCCAATAGATTCTAGAAGCTAGAAGAAATGGACAAGTTTCTACAAACACAAGACCTACCTAAACTATCCTAGTCAGAGAGAGAATATTTGAACAGACCCATAAAAAAAGAAGAAATAGAGCAAGTCTTAAAAAACTTCCCACACTAAAAAGTCCTGGCCCTGATGGCTTCACTTGAGAATTTTACCAAACATTCAGGGAAGAGTTGACACTTACACTACTCAAACTATTCCAGAACATCAAACAAGATGGAATACTTCCAAATTCATTTTATGAAGCAAGCATAACATTGATAACAAAACCAGAGATAGACACCACTAAAAAGGAAAACTACAGACCAATATCCCTCATGATTAGAGATCCAAAAATCTTCAACAAAATCCTAGCCAACAGAATCCAACAACATATCAAAATAATAATAATAATAATACATCCTGACCAAGTGAGAGTCATACCAGGTATGCAAGAATGATTTCAACATCAGAAAAACAATCAATGTAGTCCACCACATAAACAAAGCAAAAGAAAAGAAACACATGATCATATCAGTAGACACAGAAAAGGCATTTAATAAAATTGAACACCCATTCCTGTTCAGAACTCTCAGCAAAATAGAGATAGAAGGGAAATTTCTCTACATAATAATGGGCATATATGCAAAACAATGGCCAACATTATTAATGGAGAAAGACTCAAAGCATTAGCCTTACTAGTGAAAACCAGACAACGATGCCTGGTGTCACCACTGCTATTTAACATTGTATCGGAAGTCCGAGCCAGGGCAATAAGAAACAGAAATAAAAGACATCCAAATTGGCAAAGAGGAAGTAAA
>NW_006921590.1:5953400-5954033 GCF_000298275.1 Orycteropus afer afer | reverse complement strand
TGGTATTGGTACAATGATAGACACATAGACCAATGGAACAGAATCGAAAATGTAGAAATAGACCCATCCATCTATGGACAGCTGATCTTTGACAAAGGGCCAAAACCCATTAAATGAGTCAGAGATAGCCTCTTTAATAAATGGTGCTGGCAAAATTAGATATCCACCTGCAGAAAAATGAAACAAGACCCATACTTCACCCCATATACAAAAACAAAGTCAAGTTGGATCAAAGACTTAAATGTAAACCCCAAACTATAAAGCTCATTAAAGATAAAATAGGGGTAAACCTTGGGGGCCCTAATTTATGGCACAAACCTACTATCAAGCATAGCCCACAAAACACAGGAGGTGGAAGAGAAGCTAGATGTCTGGGACATTTTAAAAATTAAATTCTTATGTACATTGAAAAACTTCTCCAAGAGACTGAAAAGAGAACCTATAGATTAGGAGAAAATATTTGCCTATGAAGTATCTGACAAAGGATTTGTCTCCAAAACTATAGAAAACTTCAACATCTAAATGCCAAAAAGATAAACAATCCAATTCAAAAATGGGCAAAGGACATGAACAGAAATTTCATTAAGATGATATGCTTGCGGCCAACAAACACATGAGGAATTGCTCATGATC
>NW_006921590.1:5951460-5952801 GCF_000298275.1 Orycteropus afer afer | reverse complement strand
GAAGGATACATGAATCATCTGACAATGTGGATGAATCTGGAGGACATTATGCTGAGTGAAATAAGTCAATTACAGAAGGACAAATATCATATGAGCCCATTACTGTAAGAGGTCAAGGAAGGGTTTGCTTAAAGAAGGAAACTCACTTGTAGGTTACTGGGGATGGGAGGAAAGGGAAGGGAAAACTTCAGACTAGTTGGGGGCCACACATTGAGTTGAGTAAGGGGAGGAATGGTATGGAAAGAGTCTATGACCAACATGATAACATTGGGAAAAGGGAGGAAATTGTGCACTGAATTGTGCAAATAAGCTATAGACAACAGAGGCTATTATCAGTATATGAAAAATATTGCATTACCACTAACACTAAACACCAGGTACAGATAAATGCATAGATAACTGAGAAGATCAGATGGGGGTCAGTGAACAGGTATATACTCTAGAGCAATGATAGATTCAGTTGAGAATAATCTTGCACAGATATTAGTGATACAAAATAACCACAATCATTACAGAAGCAACAGAAGACAGACATGGCAGCCAGACGCCATGGGAGAGAAAACCATAGAATCTGCTGACTCAGAACCATAGTCCTGGAGGACGCCAGGCTCAACTAGCACAACATAATACATAAAACTCTTGTTCTACAACCTACTTTGGTGAGTAGTGACTGGGGTCTTAAAAACTTTTGAGCAGCCATCTAAGATACAGCTAATGGTCTCCTCTCATCTGAAGTGAAGAAGAGTGAAGAAAATGAAGGGTGTTTGGAAACAATGAGCCCTAGGACATGATAGACCTTAAGACAAGAGGAACTAGATGGTGGTCAACTACCAATGCCAACCACTGAGGAAGGGATCAAAACTGGAGATTCTGGATAGAGTAGGAGGAAAAACATGGAATAAAATTCAAAAACACAATTATGAGCAGACTTACTGGCCAGATGGAATCTGATGGGACCCCCTAAGACCCTGGCCCTCAGATGAACTTCAGGCCTGGGATAAGACTCACTCCTATGGGCTGGATCTCAACACAAGAGCAGTAAGACTTACATGCAGAACACACACCCCAGGGTGATGCACCCACCTACTCTACAGAGAAACATGCTTTGGAGCAATCAGCCATGGGGCATCACAGGGCTTCATTCACACAGAAGGAAAGCTAGACAGACAGGAGTGCATAACTAAGAAGTATACAGGGACAGGGGAGTCACAGAGAAGAGAAAGGAGGAAAGTGGGTTAGAGTTGGGGATAGTAATCAGGGAGTGAAACCTAATGTTCATGAACTGTTGAATGTAAAGCAAATTCTGCTCTGTAAATTTGTACCCAAAGATTTTTTTTTTTT
>NW_006921590.1:5948608-5949765 GCF_000298275.1 Orycteropus afer afer | reverse complement strand
TACTTCCAGAGATGTTGATTGTAGATCCAAGAAATATGTAATCCTTGATAACTTCAATCTTTTCTTCATTTATCACAATGTTGCTTATTGATCTAATTGTGAGGATTATTGTTTTCTTTATATTGAGGTGTAATCCATGCCAAGGTCTGGGGTCTTTGATCTTGATCAGTAAATACTGCAAGTCTTCCTCGCTTTCAGTAAGAAAGATTGCGTCATTTGCATATCACAGGTTGTTAAATTGCTGTGTTCTTATACATATAATCCACTTTCTTGGATTATTTGTTCAGCATGCAAATTGAGTAACGATGGTGAAAGGATACAACTCTGATGCACAGCTTTCCTGATTTTAAACCATTCAGTATCCCTTTAAAGAGCTCTGCTGGCATAATAGATAAGGCATTTGACTGCCAGTGAACAGGTCAGCAGTTCAAACTCCTAGCAGCTCCTTGGAAGGAAGATGGGGCGATCTATTTCCATAAAGATTTATAGGCTCAGAAACCCAATGAAGGTTGCTATGAGTTGGAATTGACTCAATGGCAGTGACTTTGGTTTGGTTTAGTATTCCCTTGTTCTGTTCAAAGTACTGCCTCTTGGTCTATATACAGATTCCTCATGAGCACAATTGAGTGTTCTGGAATTCCCATTCTTTACAATGTTACCACAATTTGTTATGAATTTACACAGGCAAGTGCCTCTGCATAGTCAAAACAGCACAGGTAAACATCTTTCTGGTATTCTTTGCTTTCAGGCAAGATTCATCTGACATCAGCAATGATAATCTTTATTCCACATACTCTTCTGAATCTGGCTTAAATATCTGGGAGAGAATTGATGAGAATATAAAATAATAAACCAAACAATTTGTGTCAAGTAACCAAATCAACAAGTTTACGGCATTTAATGTTTTACTTCTCATCCAGGATCCTTTAGATGCCTTCAGACTTCAGAACTTCACACCATTTCTAAGTGGCTGGTTGGTGAATCAGAAACCCACATGAGGCAATTACAGAGAAAAATTGGGAGAGGAACATGCTTTCCATCCATTTGGGGATCCTATTTCAGGAGCTCTGGTAGCATAGTGCCTAAAGCACTTGACTGCTCACCAGAAGGCTGGCGGTTCAAACCCACCAGCCACTCCTCGGAAGGAAGGTTGGGCA
>NW_006921590.1:5941514-5948348 GCF_000298275.1 Orycteropus afer afer | reverse complement strand
AGTTACAGTTGTGTATCAACTTGTCTGGGCCATTATTCTAAGTGGCTTAGCAGTTATGATGTAGGTTTTCCCCATGATGAGAATGAATTTACCATAATCACCTCCATGATGAAATCTGCTATAAGCAACCATTCAGTTGAAAAGGAGTGTGGCCTGCTTCTAGGGTATATGGAAAAGATTTGAGAAAGATTGCTGGCTTTTTGCTCACAGTGGATCCTGCATTTAATTCATCATCATCTCTGGTTCCAGTGGCCTGTCATATTGCCTGCCAGTCTTGGGATTGTTGCCTTTGCAGCCTGTGAGCCAACTATCTACTATTTTACCTCCCCAATTTTGGATTCATCAGCCTCTGAAGCCAGCATCTTGCTATCCTGCCTGTCAATCTTGAGTTTGTCTGCCCCTGCAGCTGTGAGTCAGGAGAAGCTTCCAGCTTGACATTTGACCCATGGACTTGGGACTTGCCAGCCCCTACAACTATGTGAGCCATTTCCTTGAGCTATAGTTCTCTCTCTCTCTCTCTCTCTCTTTGCTTCTCTAGAGAACCCAGCCTAAGACATATTACAAGGAGAAGAAAAGGAAATTATGATGCCTTCTGACACAGCAAATCGTTATTTGTCTGTCTTGGACCCCAAACTCTTTTTTTTGTAAAAAAGAAGTGAAAGGAAGAGGTTAATAAACTATGACAACAGCCTGCTTCTTGTCTATCTCTTCTCATTCTTGCTAGGGCATCCTGTGCTGTTTAAATATTGGCTAGACACAGATCATTCTAAAATATAATCTCCAGGTCAAACTACTCCACTGAATTCCATACATAAGTACCTAATTGCTTACTGACAAGTTCTGTCTGAATGCAGCACAGATTTCTCAGATTCATCAGGCCCAAAGAAGTTGTTTTCTGCAGAAAATTTTAGTTGTGTTTAGCTATATCCTCCTTCAGGACTTGCTGTCTTGATTAATGATACCACCATCAGTCTAGTCACTAAAACCAAAAATCTACACTTCATAGTCACCTTCTCCCTTCTCCTCACTTCTCACATTCCATCTAATAGTGAGATCTGTTGATTCCACATGTTCAGTATCTCCTAATAGGAGTCCTCTTGGCACAATGGTTAAGTGCTCAGCCATTAACTGAAATATTGGCAAAGTTCAAAACCAACTAGTGGGTCTGTGGGAGAAAGACCTAGAAATCTGCTCCTATAAATCTTACAGCCTAGCAAACTCTATGGAGTAATTGTATTCTGTCACATGAAGTCATTATTAATTGAATCAAAAACTGACTCCACAACACCAAACAACAACTAAAAAACCCTAACTGCCTTCAAGTTAATTCTGATTTACTCCGTGTTTTCTCTTCCTTTGCATGTCCCACTCTTATTGTAAACCCTGGAAATCTCTCCTTTGAATTATTTAACTAGCACTAAAAGATTATATTGACCTATATTCTAACTTTTATACAGTCACCAAAACTGTAAATTTTTATTTTAAAATTATAATTTTAGAAGGCAATATAGTAAACACTTCTTACAGAAGACAATTTTGGTAATCACACCTATAGGTTGGTATGCTAAAAATAAGGAGCTAGGGGAGAAAACAGACACCAGAGGAGAAAAGATTAATGATGATGAAAGAGATGCTGTGAAGGAGAATGCAACATGATTTTGCAGCATGGTAACTATTGAAAAATGATTCCAGTTGTCTTTCTTTGGAGCTCAATAAATTAGGGTGTGAGGAGTGACCACTGGGGAGAGGCATGTGTCTCATCTCTCTCCTAGTTTCTGGTGGCTGCCAGTAATCTTGACAGTGCATGGCTTTTAGCAGCAACACTCTAATCTCTGCCTCCATGCTCACATGGCCTTCTTCCCTATGTATCTTTGTATTTTCACCTGGCTTTCTTATAAGATGGCAGTCCTTGGACTTAGGGCTTATCCTAATCAAGTATGATTTCATAAAGCAATTACATCTGAAAAGATCCTATTTCCAAATAAGGTAACATTCTGAAGTTCTGGTGGACATGAATTTTAGGGGAACACTATGCAATCCGGAGCTCGGGTAGCATAGTGTCTAAGGCAGTTGACTGCTAACCAGAAGGCTGGTAGTTCAAACCCACCAGCTACTCCTCGGAAGGAAGATGGGGTAATCTACTTCCGTAGTGATACTGCCTTGGAAACCCAAGGTGGGGTCGTTATGAGTCAGGTCCGACTTGACAGCACAGAACAACAACAACAACTATTCAATCCAGTTCAGTATCTAGGGAGAATAAAGAGAACTTCTCAGCTTTGATAATATCATGGTACTTTTTCTAGGCACAGCTTATATAGATGTATTTGTGATATATGTGATACTCCAATAAATTTAAATTATAAAAAATAATAAAAGTATTGACAATTATATGCTAACAATTCTGGAAACTTACATGAAATGGATAAATTTCAAGAAAGATATAGTTTTTCAGAATTGACTCAACAAGAAATAAAAAACTATTAATTCCCTAAACTACTAAAGAAAATGAAGTATTCCTTTTTCATTTTTAATGTCAGGGTTATGATAGCCTGCTAGGGCTATTTAGGAAGGTTTTCTTATTTAACATTAATTTCTGTGCTCTGGAGCAATTTCTATAAAATGAAAATAATAGGTTCTTGAGAATTTGGTGAAAAATAAGATATTATTTGGAATTTATGCATACTTGGGGATAAATATTTGATTACCTTTAATTTTCTTCCATTCAAGTATCCAATCTCTAACCTATGTAGATTTTCTACTGCTCTTTGAGTTAATTTTAGAGATTTAAAATTTCCTAGCATCTTGTCTATTTCTATATTTATCTTTATCAAGCTGTATTGTCATTTGTTGTATTATGTTTGCCAGCCCTTGAATATAGAGATAAAATTTCTTTTAAAGAAGTAATCTTAATTGTCAGAGCTGCTCTATACAGAAGATTCTTTTACACTTTTAGGGGTGTGTGGTGGGGAAGGTCAAGTAATGGAAGAAAAGTCCTTTGATAGGATGAAGAAAGAAAAGGATAGAGGGGGATGGGGAAAGAACAAAAGGAAATTGTGTAGCATGATCCCTCCACATCATTTTTCAAATTTAAATGATAGTTAGGAAGTGCCGAGTATGATTCATTTTCTCTGTGAAAACGGCAACAAGATTTTAGCCTGTATGCTGGTTGAGATGAGTCTGAAACAAGTAAGTGTGCCCTGATGCACAAAATAAGGTAAAAATTAGGATGTTCTGAAAATTATTGGAAGGATTCTAAGGTGAAATTGGTTGATATTAGGTGTAACCAAGTTTTCTCATGTGCTGGAGGACCCAGTTTAGATTATATTTATATTCCCAGTTCTTTCTACATTAGTTGGCACAACGTAGGCAATCAATACGTATGATGTGTTAGATTGAATCATTTCTTGGAAACTGATAATAAAAAGGCACTCCATGCTCTTCTTACATGGATCAGTAGATCCTGGAAAATATTGAAGATGATAGAATAAATATATGCATCCTTAGCTTAAACCCCCCCAAAAAACAAACTCACTTCACTGAGTTGATTCCAACTCATAGTAATTGCCATTGGGTTTCCAAGGCTGTTAATCTTTAGAGAAGCAGACTACCCCATTTTTCTTTTACAGAACAGCTGGTGGGTTTGAACCACTGACCTTTGGTTAGCATCCAAATGCCTTAACTACCATACCACAGTCTCAAAAAGATCTTGGGTCCCTGCTCTAAGCACATTAAAGTCTTTGGATAGGCTCATCAAGCGACCCAAAACCTAGGAAGAGAAGAGAATCTCTATGAGGGGCTGACAAAGTAGACTGATCTATGATCAAGAATGAAAGATTCTGTTAGGAGGAAAATTAAGTATTCACTCCCTCTATTTCTCCTAGAAAAAATTTCAGCGTGCTTTCTGTTCTTCAATATTCATGTGTTTATTAATTTTTTAAAGCTAATTCCAAGCATTGTAGAATATAATTGGTCATTAAATAATGCTGATCAACATGACAAAATTCAGACTTGTAGTTCATTCTTTGGATTACTGCTGAGATGATGCCATGAAATATGGTTCTCTAATTTTTTTTATTTTGTTTGGTTTTTGTCTTTCCATCTCTTTCTGGGTTTTTTCTTGTTTGGTAGCAATGACACAGGCTTGCTTCCATATGAATTTTGGGATGCAAATATGAGCTATTAAGAATCAATTTTGAATGTTATAAGTAAATTATTCTCTGCATTTCCTCAAAGAATTATGGACAAATCTAGCTGATTTTGAAACAGAACTCAATAATTAATATATGTTGTTTTCTCCCACTGAAGAACAGCCTATACTTTTACATGTAGTCTAAGTATTTACTTCCATAATAAAAATCTTCTGTGCTCTTAGATGCTACCTAGAGATGAACTAGAAAGGGGTGAACTTACAGGTGTGGGCCAAGAAGGACACCAAGGCAGCATTGTCAGCGATGGGTGATGGTTTCAGCCGCTTTGTTGGACATGAGAAATCATGGTGGGTGGTTCCTGTCCACCACTCACAGGCACTTCTCCTGGAGTCAGGCATTTAGAGCCAGTGTTGGAAGATAATTGGCATTACATATAGTATGACAAATATCCACATTCACAATCATAAAATCTAGGTAATCGAACTTTCAAATGCTTATTATTGGGTGGGATGTCATTGGATGAGGGTATAGAAGAAAGAACTACATCTTGAAATTATTAGCTCTATAATAAAGACAAGCATATATTTAATAGAAACTAATACGTACTTGTACCTGTTAAATAAAAGGTTCGTAGTTCAAACCCACCCAGCTGCTCCATGGGAGAAAGATGAAGCAATCTGTTTCCACAAAGATTTATAGCTTTGGAAACCCTGCGGGGGTCACTATGAATCACAATCAACTGGATGGTAGTGAGTTTGGTTATTTATTTATTTTTAATATATGCTTAATTTTTTTCTTAAATTAAATGCATAAGGAAATAGGTGCCATGTTAAAAAAATATGTATATACACCAAAACCTTATCCTTAAGCCTGGGGAAAATATCTGAAATACAATTTGAGTGAAAATAGTTAAAACAATAAGATAATGATATTTAATCCTAGGATAATAGAAGAGCATCAGTGAAAAAGTATTTTGGAAGTCAAAGGCCAAAGTTTATTACATAGAGTAGCAGTAATTTTAAGTAAGTGCTGGATTGTCCTAACTCAATTTCTATGTTCCAGTAAATGAACCATTAGTGAAAGTAGAATCATTATCTACTAATTTGTCAGTCATTGGAATACATTAGCCATTAGAAAGATTTGATAAAACAAAGTACTATACAGCTAGAAAATTATTGTTAGCAAATTCCACTGTGGATGTCTAAAATGAGGTCAACATAAAGTAAAAAATGTCTTCAAATTGGATTTTAAAAGGACTAGGGGCATTCACTTCCAATTAGGACGTGGAAAATCACAAGAGACGATTACTTTCATCCTAACAAAAACAAGATGAGTAAGCTACAAATTCATAGATTATTTCCTAACATATCCGAGACCTGAGGATGTAAAGAAACCTAAATGAACTAATTTCCAGAATATGACAATCTATTCTTGGGAGCAAAGCAATCCATGACCATTTTCATCCCTCACAGAAAATTGTTGGAAGATAGGATGAATTAGAATTCTAAGAAGTCCCAACCACAGAGCAAGTCAGCACTCACACACAAAACAGACACCCCCACACACCCCATCCACCCCCACCCTCACCCCCACCCTGCCAAGAGCTCTGGTGGCGTAATGCTTAAGGCATTTATTTGACTCCTAACCAGAAGGCTGGCAGTTCAAATCCAAAAGCCACTCCTCAGAAGGTGGTGATCTACTTCCATAGTGATACTGCCTCAGAAACCCAAGGAGGGGTCGCTATGAGTTGGATCCAGTTTGATAGCAGTGATTTTTTATTTATTTATTTTTTTTGAATGCTTCACTAAATGCATGCGACAGTTTGCTGAAGGCTAGGTACAGGCAAGAGAACTTAGGTAAATCTTTCCTAGGCAAGTTGGGCCTTCACCAGCTTCACTGTATTTGGCCTTCAAAGGCTGGGGATAGGGCAACAGGATAAATCCTGCTAGGCTGAGAAAGTGGTAGGAATGGAGAACAAAGAAAATTTCCTAGCAACCCCAGAGAAAAGATGACAGATAACTAGACTGTCAATAAGAGTAAAATCATAAGTTATCTTGAAACCTGGCTATGGGTTATAAAAAAAGAAATCTCAAAGATGCTCAGATACTAAACCCTGCTAAAATGAAAGTCCATATCTTATTATTTAAAATTCTAAGCCAACAGTAAACTGAATCTAACTAAAACTTCAATAAAGCACTGCTCTATCTCAATTACAGATTAATTTAATGAAGTCTCCAATATATCAGCCTTACAGAAGAAGGTGTAAACCTTTTTAGGGACATAAATATTAGCTAATTCATATACCTGAAGTTTCTACACATACCTAAAGTTCATCATAAAATGAAAAATTATGAGATGCAAAGAGAAGCAACAAGATGTGAGGGTGGTCAAGAGAATATGCTGTAAATGTGAGTAGTCTCAGATGTTGGCATTATCAGAATTTTTTTAAATTAAATAATTGTGATGAATATATAAAAAGATCTATTGTAAAAAGTGGGAAAAAAAGGCATGATTACATAGACAATTTCTACAGATAAATGGAAATTATAATAAGAACCATGTAAAAATTTTAGTAATAAAAATATAATATCAGAAATAAAGAAGTCATTTAATGGAATCAACAGCATACTGGTGACAGAAATAATGCTGGAGATCACATGATAGAATTTTTTAAGACCAACCACTT
>NW_006921590.1:5937970-5939605 GCF_000298275.1 Orycteropus afer afer | reverse complement strand
TAAAAGAACTAACAGGTCTGTCCTGGAGGAAGTGCAGCCAGAATGCTCCTTGGAGGCGAGAATAGCCAGACTTCATTTCACATACTTTGGTCATGTTGTTAGAAGACCATTCCCTGGAGAAGGATGTCATGCTTGTGTAAGGTGGAGGGTCGATGAAAGAGGGGAAGGCCCTCAATGAGATGAACTGACACAATGGCAGCGGCGATGGGCTCAAGTAGAGCAAGAATCATGGAGCTGGCTCAGGACTGGGCAGTCTTTCATTCTGCTGAGCATAGGGTCGCTGAGTTGGAGACAACTCAATGGCACCTAACAACAACAACAACAAATATATCCAGGCATAGAGTAGAGCATACAGGGGACAAAGTGTTGAAAACTTCTTAGCCACAACTAACATCTTGAGGAAATAACTCACTGGGTTTAGAGGCTTAGGACAAGTCTCAAGGGGCATCTAGGTCAATTGGCAAAATATAGTCCACAAAGACAATGTTCTACATCTTATTTTGTTGAATAGCAATTGGGATCTTAAAAGCTTCTGAGTGACCATCTAAGTTGCAACTATTGGTCTCTCCTCATCTGGAGTATAGAAAAATGAAGAAAAACAAAGACTCCAGGAAACAATTGGTCCAAAGGACTAAAGGACCACATGAATCATAGCCTCTACTACCCTGAGATAAGAAGAATTAGACGGTGCCTGGCTATCGCTACTGACCACTCTGATCAGAATCACAATAGAAAGTCCTGCACAGAGTGGGAGGGAGAAAAGAATGTAGAACAAAATTAAAATCATGATTTACTCATCTGATAGAGATTTTTGGAACCTCTGAGACTGTGGCCCTTAGACAGTCTTTAAACCTGGAACCCATCTACAAGGATCATCTTTTAGCCAAACAATAGGCTTATAAAGTGAGCAGTAACACCAGGGAGGAACATAGACCTAAGAAAAATTAACCTCATGAGGCCAAAGGGAAACATGTGCCCCCAAACAAAGCCCAGAAGGCAGGGAAAAAACAGGAAAGAAGGACAATTCGTAATAGGGAACCCAGGTAATAAATGAGAGGAATGATGTTACATTGTGGAGATTGCAACTAATATCATGAAACAAAATGTGGATAAATTGTTCGAGGGAAAGCTAATCTGCTTTGTATGCTTTCACCCAACCCACAGTAAAAAGTTCAAAAAAATAACAAGAAAAGAGGGTGTTTTGGTTACCTCTAGTGCTGCTCTAAACAGACATACCACAAATGTATGGTTTTAACAAATAAGAGTTTATTCTCTTATAGTTTAGAAGGCTAGGAATCTGAGTTCAAAGTACCAGTTCTAGGGACTGGGTGAAAGCCCTTCAACCTTGGGCTTCATCTCTGCTTTTTGATGTTGTCCCACCAGAGCTGGAGGAATTCTTCACTCAGGCAGCTGCTGAGGCTGAAAAACCCAAAGTTGAAAAATAAAATGGCACAGTCCCAAGACTACCAAATAACATGACAGGACACTAGTTCAATTCCAGAGACAGTCCCAAGATCAGCAGGATGCGTGACAGGTTGCTGAATGAAGACTCTGCTGCATGCAGGGTCCAAGCATGCCAGAAAGCTCTGAGACTTTTCTCAACATTTCTCCTTATATACTGGAAGCAGACTACAT
>NW_006921590.1:5936423-5937790 GCF_000298275.1 Orycteropus afer afer | reverse complement strand
AAACTCACTGCCACTGAGTCAATTCCAACTTATGGCGACCCCCTATAGGTTTCCAAAGGGGTAAATCTTTACGGAAGTAAATTGCCCAGCCTTCCTTCCATGGAGTGGATGGTGGGTTTGAACCGCCAACTTTCTGGTTAGCAGTCAAATGCCTTAGGGCACCAGAGCTCCTTAACAAAGAATAATAATAATAATAATAATAGTAATAATAAAACCCACTGCCATTGAGTCAATTCTGACTCATAGCGACCTCCAATGACTTTCCAAGGCAGTAAATCTTTATGGAAGTAAATTGCCCAGTCGTGCTTTTGCTAACAAAGAATAAAAGAGGTTAAAAGCAAACAAACATCCAGATGGTAGATTTAACCCCAACCATGTAAATAATTGTACCAAATTATTTAAATGGACTGATCATTCCAATTAATCTATGTTATACTAGATTTTTTTTTAATCTCAATTATATGTTGTCTATAATTAAGATAGGAAAAGACACATCACATAAAAAAAAAAATATAATATCAAAAGTTAGCATGATATGGAGCAATTGGAACTCTCATACATTCTAGGTGGGAGTATGAAATGGTATAACTGCCTTCAAAACTTCTTCCAGTTTATTTTAAAGTGAAACATGTATCTATCTTATGAAATAATTTTATTCCTATTCACCCATGAGAAATGAAAATAAAAAACAAAACAAAATCCAATACTATCAAGTTGATTCCAACTTGTAGCGACCTTATAGGACAGAGAAGAACTGCCTCATAAGAAATGAAAACATATTCATATAAATATGTTCAGAATAGCCCTATTTTAAAATGTTAAAACCTAGAAACAACCCAACATCTATTAACAGGAGAACTGACAAATAAATTGTGGTATGTTGATAGAGCTGAATACTACTCAGCAATAATAATAATAATAATAATAAAGTTACAACTAGTCATATATGAAACAATATGGACAAATGTCATGATCATTTGTTTTGTGAAAACAGTACTCCTAAAAAAAAAAGTACATACTATGTAATTCCAAGTATATAATTAAAATAACAGGTAAAAATAATCTACCTTGATAGAAGTCAGGACAGTAAATACCTGTGGACTGGCATGAGGGAGTGAGAATTGATTGAAGACACAGAAGGAAATTTTGTTAGGGTGATAAAAATTTCTATACTTCATTTTGCATAGTCACTACATGATGTACTGTATGTTGTTTTGGGTGATGTCAGAACTTATGGATTTAGGATATGTATGTTCTATTATTTTCTATTATTTACAAAGCTTAATTCATGAACTATGTAAATTAAAATTTAAAAGTCAAAACCTAGAAGCAACCCAACATCCATTAACAGGGAATAATTACTTTTA
>NW_006921590.1:5924771-5935868 GCF_000298275.1 Orycteropus afer afer | reverse complement strand
TTTTTTTTTCTACTTGTAGCCAGAAAAAATAAAGGACTTTTGTATAACTAGAGTATAACCAAAGACATGAAATAAATGCAGGCATATGTGATAAAAACATTATTGCTTTCAGCTAAGACTGTGATTTGTTTTAGATAGGTGTTGGGTCATAAGAAATTTGTCTTTTTCAGGTAAATTGTTTGCTTCTCGGCCCCAAAAGCAGATCTTTTTTTTCTCAATATTTTATTGTTTAGATGAAACTTTATTTAGTGAATTTGATTCCCATTTAACAAGTTTTGTTCAAATTTTCTGTGATACTGGTTCCAGTTTTACGTCGTGTCATTACTCCCATTTCCATTCTGTTGGTGCTGTTTCCACTAGTATAGCTCACTTTACCATCCTTGGCTTACCATATTTGCTTTTGGGTAAATGTGGACCATTCGGTCTCATACAATTTATTGTTTAAGGGGGCATATTACTCATAGGTGATATCATTTATTTTATAATCCACTGAGTCGATTCCAACTCATAGTGACTCCCATTGTGTTTCCAAGTCTGTAAATCTTTACAGAAATAATTACCTCATCTTCCTCCCACAGAGCAGTTGGTAGGTTTGAGACGCAACCTTCTGATTAGCAGCCAAATGCCTTACTCACTATGCCACCAGAGCTCCTTTTTTATAAGCATAAGTATTTAATTTTTAGACAGTCCCAGCTATTTTCTGGTGTTCATGCATTATTCATTGTATTTAATAGACTATTTATGACCCAAATTAGGTCACCTAATTTTGTTTCTATATTATCCCCCAAGAACTTGATAGTTTTAGCTTTAACATTTATATCTTTAATCCATATTGAGTTAGTTTTTGTGCATAGTGTGAGGTATGCATCCTGTTTCATTTTTCTGCAAGTGGATAAGCAATTTGCCAGCATCATTTGTTAGAGACTATTTGTTCCCCATTGAATGGACATTGATGCTTTGCTGAAGATAAGCAGCCAATGGATAGATTTAATTCTGAGTTTGTGATTCTGTTCCATTGCTTTTTGTGTCTTTCATTGAACCAGTACCAGGTTGTTTTGATTACAATGGCTGTATAGTAAGTTTTGAGATCCCAAAGTATCTCACAGGGGTTCCTACTTTGTTTTTCTTCTTCAATATGGTTTTAGCTATTCAGGGCCTTGTTCCTTTACAAATGAAGTTGGAGACTAGTTTTTCCTTTTCATTACAGAATGTTTTTTTGGGATTTGGAGTGGGATTACATCATATCTATACATCACTTTTGTAGTATTAATATTTTTACAATGTTGACTCTTTTGATCCATGAGCATGGAATTTTTTTCCATTTATGTTGATCTCTTTATGTTTCTTGCAGTAGTGTTTTGTAGTTTTCCTTGTGTAAGTCTTACTTCCCTAGTAAGATTTATTCCTAGGTATTTTATTCTTTTGGTAGCTCTGGTAGCATAGTGTCTATGGCATTTGACTGCTAACCAGAAGGCTGGCAGTTCAAACACACCAGCCACTCCTTGGAAGGAAAATTGGGCATTCTACTTCTGTAGAGATACCACCTCCAAAATCTAAAGGAGGAGTCACTATGAGTTGAATTGACTCAACAGCAGTGAGGGGTTTTTTTAGCCACATTTCCTTTATTTTATTTTTTTAATTTTTCTTGTGATTTGGGTGAAAGTTTACAGAGCAAATTCACTTACTGTACAGTGGCTCACATACACTGTCTCATGACATAGACTACAATTTCCAACAATGCAACAGCTCCCCTCTCATTTCCTCCCCATAGTTATCCCTTCCCTGTGTCCTTCCCTCTCATGCACTCCTGCCCCCCTGAGCTGTCTCCCTGTGCATACACAGTCTTTCTAGTCTCCCATGATTGATCTCTCCAAGGAGTGTATCTACCTAATGTAAATGCTCAGCTCATATGCCTGCCTTTTGTTTGACTGCAAGCCACATTTTCAGACCTGAAGGGCAAGTAGGGGCCATAGTCTCCATCAGGTTCCATCAGGCTCCATCAGACCAGCAAAACTGTTTTTATTTATTTAATTTTTTTAAAATTAATGATTTTTAGTTTTATTCCACATTGTTCTCCTATTCTATCCAGGATCTCCTACATAGATCTCTCTCCGTGTGGTTGACAGTGGTAGCTGGGCACCATCCAGTTATTTTGGTCTCATAGTCATATAGGCTGAGAACTGCATGGTGTACAAGTCACTTGGACTAATTGTTTCCATGCATCTTTGGTTTTCTTCATTCTTCTTTGTTGTGGATAAAGAGAGATCCATTATTGCATCTAGATGGCCACTTGCAAGCTTTTAAAATCCCAGTTGCTACTTGCCAAAGTAGGATGTGGAACAATGTATTTATGTAGTATATTATGCCAATTGAGCTTGATATCCCCTGTGACTATGGTCCTGAGCCCACAGGTCCAACTACTTGCTCCATCTAGTTGGCTGGCTGTGGCCAAGAAGTGACTACAACCTTGTCCCTTGTCAGCTCTACTATATACCTTAAAATTCTTACAGAACATATAAATACACTTGTAGAAACACTGTCTGCCAACCCTATACATGGCCATGGGCACACTCCTCCCTGCATAGACATACCTAATAGTTCAGCCTGTCCACCCATATATCCACCCATATATCCATGTTTGCCTTCACTGACAACACAGTACTGTATGTACAAAAGAGTTCATCTTTGTTGTCTGTACTTCTCATGAACCTCTCTGCCTTCCTCTTCCTCAGTGCCACTGTACTGATCACTCACATTTGGTGCATTGCCTTTCTCTTCACCCAAATCAATACTTGTCTCTACCTATCTAACAGTGTTCCCTCCCCTCCCCTTGTACCCCTGGTACCCAACAAAGAAAATTTCCTTCCATATAGAAACCTTTCCTTGACTTTTTGCAATAATGGACTAATACAATATTTGTTCTTCTGTGATTGAATTATTTTACTCAGCATAATGTCCTCCAAGTTCATCCATGTTATGTGGTGCTTTGCAGATTCTAGGTTATTCTTTAGGGTTGCATAGTATTCTATTGTGTATATGTACTGTACTTGGGTTATCCATTCCTCAGTTGATGGATACCTAGGTTGTTTCCATCTTTTGGCTACTGTAAATAGTGCCATGATGAACATGGGTGTGCATTTATCTATTCTTGTGTTTCTTACTTCTTTAGGATATATACCTAGTAATGGAATGGCTGGGTCAAATGGACTTTCTAATTCCAACTTTTTAAGGAATCACCATGCTGCTATCCATAGTGGTTGTATCATTTTATGGTCCCACCAGCAGTGTAGGAGAGTCCCAATCTCTCCGTATCCTTGCCAGCATTTGTTATTTTCTGTCTTGTTGAACTTTGCTACTAGTGCTGAGGCAAGATGGCACCTCATTGTTTTGATTTGCATCTCTCTAATGGCTAATGATCATGAGTATTTCTTCCTATGTTAGCCAGCTGAATATCCTCTTTGGTGATTGTCTGTTTATGTCTTCTGCCCAGTTTTTAATTGAACTTTTGGTGGGATTATGAAGTGAAGCTGTCGGGACTGCAGCATTTTTCTGCTGGGAGTTTTTTTTTTTTTACATGATCTTTTCAATTTCTTCTTTTTTATTGTCCTAGTCAGGTTTTTTTTTTTTTTAACCTCTTTTTTCTGTTAGTTTAAGTAAGTGATGTGTTTCTAGAAATTTATCCATTTCTTCTGTTGTTGTTGTTGTTGTTATGTGCCGTCGAGTCGGCCCTGACTCATAGCAACCCCTCCTTCGGAAGTAGGATTGCCCAACCTTCCTTCCGAGGAATGGCTGGTGGGTTTGAACCGCCAGCCCTCTGGTTAGCAGTCAAGTGCTTTAGCCACTATGCTACCAGAGCTCCTAAACTCCGGGCCATTTCTTCTAGGTTTTCAAATCCATTTCTTCTAGGTTTTCAAATTTTCTGGAGTACAAGTTTTCCTAATATTCTGTTAAGACCTATATATCTCAGTTGAGTCTGTTGTAATGTCATGCATCTCATTTATTGTTTTGGTTACTTGCAGCTTCTCATTTTTTTCCTTTGTTAATTTGGCCAGTAGTTTGTCAATTTTATTTATCCTATCAAAGAACTAATCTCAGTCTTGTTGATTCTTTCCATTGTTTTTCTTTTTCCTATTTCATTCATCTCTGCTATGATCTTTATTATTTCCTTTTCATCTGGTGACTAGGGTCGATTACTGTTGCTCCTTTTTGGTTTGAGTTATAGTGTTAAGCTGTTGATTTTGGCCCTTTCTTCTTCTTTTTTGTTTTCTTTCCTCTTTTTTGATATGTGCATTTATTGCTATAAATTCTCCTGTGAACACTGTTTTTGCTGTGTCCCAATGGTTTTGATAGCAGTAGAGATTTTGAGCTAATTCTCTGTCATGTAGGTTATGGCCCAATATCAATGTATTATGTTACTTTTCTCTTCTGGTTTTATTTGACCCTTAGAACCTGCCTCTATTTATAAGAGAACTCCCTGGGGATTTAATTTAAAAATAAATTCAGCGTTGTGATCAGTAGCATGCCTGATTTTTAAAAATCATTTTCCTGCAAATGAAGATGGGATCCAGTTAAGAAAAGAGAATTTACTAACAGGTTCTTTAAAATTCATTTTTACATACTCTTTGAGAAAAGCTCATGGAAAATAATTGAAATCTTTTTCCATGAAACTTAAGTAGTCTCATTAGGATTCATGTACAAATATATCCATTTATTTTTAAAAAATATACAAGAAGTCTATCTTCTGTTCTTATGTTTTTTAACCATCTGGGGCCTCAAATATAAACCATGCCACATATTTGAGCAAATTAGTAATTCATTATGTGTAGCAGATGACTTTAATGTCTTCCCCAAACCTCAGGCCCTTCCCATTCAGGGCACACCTCCCAGACCTCCAAACACATCCCTACTTTGTTTCAAGTCTTTATTTTGGCTCTTGGAGTTCATTTTGCTACCTACAAGGTAGGTTGGAAGGGCCAGGTAGTTAATGCTCCTGGGGTGAAGCTCTTCACCAATGAAAGACTCAGCTCCCTCCTTCCTAAAGAGGGCTAACTCTGAGGTGTTCTATTCCAGCTCCTATGTTCCCCAGAAGGATTAAGCTCCAGATGGTCACCCGGGCACCTTGATTTATAATGAACCCTTCACTGGCTGCCTTCCTCCCTTGTGTCACTTCTTCTGTTCTAGTATTCTCTGGGATCACCACCCAAGCAGGCTTCTTTTTCTTTAATTCCTATCTCAAAGTCAGCTTCCTGACTACCCAAACAAAGACATCATGGAGCTAGTATTTGTCTTCCATTTGATTATTCAAAGATTTAATTTTCACAAATGGGGCCATCAGTAGTTCTCGACTTCAATTATACAGTTGAAATGGGTGAGCCAAAACACCTTAACCAATGAAAGTATATTGCAAAAAGTCTGTAATAGATTATATTTAATACAGAAGCAGCCTACTATTCACAGATAGCCTTTTTATTGGGGCATCTGAAATATCCTTCTCTTTAGATCTTTATTCAGGGGCCCATTAGTGGTTTCAGAGAACTTTCTCTTCTCCTTTCTGAAAAGTATATGAGCTTGATACTGTCATCCTGAGGATGGAAAGCAAGGGTTGTTGAGTTTCTCATAATTTAATGTAATCTCCTCGTATTAAATCTGGTCCCTTACCTTTGCCTGTTTGTGTGCATCAGAGCCTTGCAATTGTTTCCATTTTCCCAGACAATGAACCTCTACTTTCTTTCACCTATGGGGGAGATACAGCTACCTGCAGGAAATTATGTGGGAAACACCAAAACCAAACCCATTGCCACTGAGTCAATCTCAATTCATAAGGACCCTATAGGATGGAGTAGAAGTGCCTCATAGAGTTGCCAAGGACTATAAATCTTTACAGAAACAGACCACTTCATCTGTCTCCCACCAAGTGGTTAGTGGTTAGCAGCAAAATGGGAAAAAAACTAATATCCCGCTTTTCAGCCCCATGTCTAAGTCCATATTTCATTTGTTCTCTAACTCCTGAGACTTTCAGAGTAGATCAAGGGACATCTGACTTCTTAGTATCTACCTTTTGATTTCTAATTTCCTTTGGTCTATGCTTGCTTTGGCAACACGTATAGTAATTCCCTTTGATCATTTGAAGTGCCTATAGAGCATGGTGAAGGAAATAACATTAGGCCAATGATGGTATATATCAAGGCTCCAAATTGTACATTCCCTGTGTTTTAACAGCAACAGAGCAGAAAATACTAGGTTGGCATACTCTAGTTTCTTCCATCAACTGCCCATGCTCAAACTGCAAAATTAAAGAACCAAAAAGAAAGAACATATTATATTTTACATATTATATTAAAAGAATCTTAGAAGAGAGCCAATACTAATTATTTTGCTGTCATGTCTAGTTACACAGTAAAATGAGGCATTTAACTTATCAGTGAGAAGGAAGGGTAGGGGGAGAGAGAAAGTGAATGTCTCTTAAAGTTTATGAGCAAATGCTTCTAATAAATCTCAAGATGAAAATAGAGAACTTGTTGAGGTATAGTGCAAGGAATAGTCTCCTCCTGTTGAACTCAACTTGCCTGACCAATGAAAAACTAACCTTAGTTATACTAGTCTTCCTCCAAGTACAGAGTAAGTATAAAAGATATAGTTTTATTATGTAAGATGTTTGATATGTGATTTATCTGTATCCTTGAATTCTTTCACAATCTTTTTTAAGAAATGAGTCATAGTTGATCACCCAGTGCTTAAATAAGCCAGTAGAAAGAGCACATGCCAAGGGAAGACAATCATAGGAGAGACATCTGCTCAAATAAGGCCATGTAATGGGTACATGTGTGTTACACAGAGGTTAAAGAGAAGTTCTTCCATGTAAAAGACTTCAGGTTTCACCCAGTAGGTATGATGTTTTCCACCACTGTCAAAGACTAAACATCAGCTAAAACCATGGGAAGAAAACAAATTTATCAAATGTCAAATTTAGCTAATTTGGCAAATACTAAATGTCAAATTCTCGACATTTATGTTGTTAAAGCTAATTATTTTCATAAGTAAGTTAGTCTCCTTTATGAAAATTACCATTCTTTATGAGTAAGTAAAAACTCCTTTTAATGAAATATTTGTTTAAATTTCAGTATGAATTTTAGACATAGAAAGCAGGCTAGAACTTCCCTGTGTTTTTAATCAGTGCTTAAGTTAACTAACAGTTGAGGGTTAAAGTAAACCTAGTTCATGGATTTGTGCACGTTATTTTCCTAAAGAAAACATATTCTTTATTGCTTGATAGTTAAAACTTACATTTGCTCTTTATTGTAATTACAAGAAAATGTGGATTTCTTACCAAGTGTTAAAAGCTCTTATGTTGCCTGTCTTCTGCTTTTCTCTCTGACTTCATTTTGCATCTTGTTCACTACAGTCCTGCCTGACTAGTTGAGGCAGGCAGAATTCTAAGATGGCCCCCATGATTTTTGCCCTCTGGTATGCACTCTCTGTATAATATCCTCCTCTTAAAAGTGAACAGGTCAGGGGGCAGGAGTGCATGGAGGGATGGACACAGGGAAGAGGTAACTATTGGGAAAAGTTGGAGGGGAGCTGTTGCATTGTGGTAACTTGTAGTCAATGTCATGAGACAAAGTGGTGTGGACTGCTGTATGGAAAGTGAATTTGCTCTGTAAATTTTCACCCAAATCACAATTAAAGAAAGTGAACAGGATTGTTGTGGTAGTTAAGTTTGTGTCAACTTGGCTGGGCCTGGTTGAGTGGCTGGGCAGCTGGATGTAGTTATTCCCCATGATGAGATTGGTAATTAAATCCATGGTGGAATCTATTGGAGCAGCCGAGGGATGTGGTCTGCTTCCAGCTTATAAGAAGCAGCTTTGGGAATGGTCTCTAACCTTTGGCATGCTTGAACCCTGCATGTAGCCAAGTCATTGTTCAACAGCCTGTCATGTCCTGCTGATCTTGGAACATCATCTGGACTTGAATTAGTGGCCTGCCATGTTGTTTGGTTAACACTGGGACTGTGTCTTTTTACTTGTCAACCTTGGACTTTTCAGTCTCAGCAGCCAGCAGCTGTCTGAGTGAAGAAAAGCCTCCAGCTTCAGTGAGCAGGTAGCAGGAGGAAGAGCTTAAACCCAAGGTTGAGGGGCTTTCACCCAGACCCTAGAGCCTGGCACTTTGAACTGGGACTTAAAACCTCCAAAATTGTAACAGAAGAAACTGTTTGTTTAAGCCATCCTATTTGTGGTATATTCCTGTCAGAGTGGCACTAGGTAACTAAAACAACTGTGAAGATGATGTTATAGTTACTCCCTTAGTTAGTTTAGGAGCTCTGGTAGTGTAGTGCCTAAAGCATATGACTGCTAAACAGAAGGCTGGTGGTTCAGATCCACCAGTCACTTCTCAGAAGGAATATTGGCAATCTACTTCCGTAATGATACTGCCTCGGAAACCCAAGGAGGCATCACTATGAGTGGGAACTGACTTGATGGCAATGAGTTTAATTAGTTTACATTACATGGCAAAGATAATGGGATAGTCACTACATCACGATGTTACACTACATAGGACTCTAAGAAGATTTGGGAACCTCCTGGCAGCCTTAAAGAAGGATGCTGCAAAGTTGAGGGAGTCATGTGACTAGGATGTAAAGGTATTCTCTCCAGAAGTTAAGAATAGCCACTTTCAACAGTCAGCAAAATAACAGAAACATCAGTCTTATAAACACTAGGAACTGAATTTAGCCAACAACTTGAATGAGATTGGAAGAGGATCCAAACTCCAAACAAGAAGATCATCCCAGTGAACACCTTCACATTTCAGGCTTGTGAGATTCCAAGCAGAAGACCCAAGTAAGATTATGAGATAATAAACATGTGTTGTTCAAGCCACTAAATTTCTAGTCATTTGTTTTTCAGCAACAGAAGCCTTATTCATTTCCTTTTTGTTGTTCGTCAAACATTCTAACCTTCTTTCTACTTTAAAAACCAAAACCAAACTCACTGCTTTTGAATCAGATCCAACTCATAGCGACCCCTCCTTGGGTTTCCCAAGCCATATCACTGCGGAAGTAGATTGCCCAATCTTCCTTCTGAGGAGCTCCTGGTGGGTTTGAACCGCCAGACTTCTGGGTTAGCAGTCAAATGCCTTAGGCACTATGCCACCAGAGCTCCCTTCCTACTTTAGGGTCATTATATTTTTAATTCCTTTGGCCTAGAATGCTCTTCTAAATATTTGCATAGCTAAACCAAAACCAAACTCACTGCTGTGGTCCAGTCAAATCTGACTCATAGCGACCCTTCCTTGGGTTTCCAAGGTGGTATCACTACGGAAGTAGATTGCCCAACCCTCCTTCCAAGGAGTGGCTGGTGGGTTTTAACTGCCAGTCTTCTGATAGCTAGCTTATCATAATTCAGCTCCTAGCTCAAATATCACATTTTCTGACAACACTCCACTGCCAACTTCATCTAAAGGTCCAACTCTATCTACATCAGTTACTCTACTGCAGATTATCTTGCTTTATTATCGTTTTTTTTTTTTTTTTACTTTTTGATGAAAACATATACAACAAGACATTCCCCAACATAACAACTTCCCCATTTATAGCTCAAGGACATTGATGACATTTTTCATGTTATGTCACCATAATTGTTATCCTTCTCTAAAATATTTCACCACCATTAGCATAAACTCAATGCCCCCCTAACAAAAGCTTCCCCTCCCCCCACCCCAGGTTTGATTTCTTTGGTTTCTTTCTCTCTCTCTGTATGTGTGTGTACACACACACACACAGGGAGATATATATTTGTGTATATATATACATATACATATAATATGTATATATATATATATTTCAACCAATTGAGGAATTTAGCCTCCCTTTCCCTCTTATCCCTGGTAACAAACAAAGAAAGTTTCCTTCTAAATATGAATCTTTCCTTGACTTTTTACAATAGTGAACAAATATAGTATTTGTCCTTCTGTGATTGACTTATTTCACTCAGCATAATGTCCTCCAAGTTCATCTATGTTATGTGGTGTTTTGTGGATTTTACATTGTTCTTTAGGGTTGAAAAGCATTCCACTGTGTGTTGTATGTACTACAGTTTGTTTAGCCATTCTTTGGTTGATGGGCACTTAGGTTGTTTCCACCTCTTCGCTATTGTTAATAGTGTTGTGATGAACATGAATATGCATTTATCTGTTCATGTCCTGTCTCTCATTCTTTAGGATATATACCCAGTAATGGGATTGCTGGATCAAATGGTATTTCTATTTCCAACTTTTTAAGGAATTGCCATACTAATTTCCACAGTGGTTGTATCATTTTACAGTCACACCAGCAGTGCATGAGAGTCCCAATCTCTCCACATCCTCGCCAGCATTTGTTATTTTCTGTCTTGCTGAACTTTGCTATTAATGCTTGGGTAAGATGTTATCTCATGTTTGTTTGATTTGGATCTAAGGGCTAATGATCATAAATATTTCTTCATGTGTTTATTGGCTGCCTGAATATCTTTGGTGAAGTGTCTGTTCCTATCTGCTGCCTATTTTGTAATTGGATTGTTTGTCTTTTTGATGTTGAGGTGTTGGAGTTTTCTGCAAATTTTAGCTATAAGTCTTTTGTCCAATATGTCATCATCAAATATTTTTCCCAATTGTCAACACAGCAAGTATCCATTTACTTTCTTTTAAAATTATTTTTTTATTTTAAACAATGTTGCTCATGACCACAGTTTTAAAAACTAAATGATACTAGAAAGTTCATCACAAGAACAACTAAGTACATTTCTGCCCAACCCCTCCCTACCCCAAGGTAGTGTTTCCTTTTCTTCTGTGTCATATCCTCTGCAATCATTTGTCTTCTACTTGATCTCCACCACTTCTGCTTTATCTATACCCACTCGAGCTACCCTTGATGCCACATGGAGCAGTGCAGTGTAGTAAATTACTTAGTATGGCTTTTCTACCCATAAGTCATTGTAAACTCAGTGGTGGAATGAGCAACTGAGGAGCTCCTGATTGTAAATGTTATCCACCTGGGTTATTTCTGTTGGGAGTGGCACAAAACAATGTTCTGGGAGGTGCCCACTCTCTCTCAGGTGCTTAGAG
>NW_006921590.1:5920553-5922021 GCF_000298275.1 Orycteropus afer afer | reverse complement strand
GGCTGTATCGTGTACATTTTGCAGGTTGTTAATGTGTCTTCCTCCAATCCTGATACTGCATTCTTCTTCATATTGTCCAGCTTCTCAGTTCATTTGCTCAGCATACAGACTGTGTAAGTATGGTGAAAGGTTACAATTCTGACACACTCCCTTCCTGATTTGAAGCCATGTGGTATCACTGTGTTCTGTTTGAATGACAGCCTCCTGGTCTATGTACAGGTTCCTCATGAGTACAATTAAGTGTTCTGCAATCCCCAATTCTTCTCAATGTTATCCATAATTTGTTATAATCTCCACAATTGAATGCTTTTGCCTAGTGAATGAAACACAAGTAAACATCTTTCTGGGATTCTCTGCTTTCAGCCATCTGACATTAGCAATGACATCTCTTGTTCCATGTTCTCTTCTAAATCCAGGTTGATTCCTTGGGTTTTGCAAATATGAACTAAAAGATGTATTATTTGGCTCCCCAGGCCCAAAATGAAATGGTAAGTAGGATCAGGATAACAAGCACAGAAATAAGTCCTATTTGGAAAAAGAAAGAATGAGAGATACAAAGAAATGATTGGCCATTAACCAGGTTGGAAACTTGCTGAACAGGAATTGTGTTGTTAGTGCCTTCCAGTTGGCTCCTAACTAATGGCAACTCCATGCACAATAGAATCAAACACTACCCAATACTGCACCACCCCCATGATTGGTTGTAGTTGACCATGCCTCCTTTCCTAGTCTAGAAGCTCTGCTGAAACCTGGTCAGTGTCAGTCTCCACTGACAATGGGTGGGCCCCTACTGAACAAAAGTGGTGACCATATATGAGGTGTACTGGCCAAAATTGAACCTAAGTGTCCCACATGGAAGGGTATAATTCTACCACTGAATCACTACCTGTGGCCCTTTGCAAGAAGGAAAGAGGCAGGGAGAAACCCTTTTATACATTGTACCTGAAAGCCTTCACTCTCAGAGAGCTTCTTCTTTGTCTATTATCCTCCTTGTTAGCAACTGAAGTGAAAGATTATGCCCTTTTTGGGACTGTATCACTTCTCAAGTGCCATTCATTTTTTGCTTACACAAGTTTGTGAATCTGGGAATTGTAAGATTTAAATTATCATAAGTTTTTGGAGTATAGATGCCATGGGATATGCAATGTAATCTGAAAAATTTAGTAACCTTCTGATCTATTTTCTTGCAGTCAGTTATACATGACATATTTAGAATTATTTTCTAGACCTAGTTCTTAAGTTTGCTTTCTTTTTTTGTTGGTGTTATTATTGTTGTTCAATCTAAATCTCTCTCCTTCTGGAACAATTGACTTAGGTAAGATGGCAAAGCTCTTATTTTGATTTTGACTGAAATCTGCCACTCCTCATTTGGCTGAAAAGTCTTAATGGGATCCTTTATAAGGAACTCTGTGAGCAATATATCCTATTGTGTCAGAGAGAGAAGCTGCTGGTTTTTCCAATTCTACAT
>NW_006921590.1:5918604-5919678 GCF_000298275.1 Orycteropus afer afer | reverse complement strand
AAACCCACCAGCCACTCCTCGGAAGGAAGATGGGGCAATCTACTTCCGTAGTGATACTGCCTCGGAAACCCAAGGAGGGGTCACTATGAGTCAGGCCGACCCGACGGCACATAACAACAACAAAAACAACATGCAATAACTGAGAAAAGCCTAACGGCCCAGATGAGAAAGAATTCACCTCTGCGAACATGACGTGGAAAGAATGTAATCATGTGGTCTAACATAATTTCAAGATTTATGTAAATGAAATGTCATCACAGTATACAATGTCTCAGAAAATTAGAAGTCAGAGTCACAAATTTAGTCTATCTGTGGGGTCACTGAAATTATTTCAATGATGAGATCTCAGCAGCCCAAATTGCCTAAGGGTATACAATTACTTACCAGCAAAAGTAAAACTAGAATACTTACAGAGTGTATCAGAATTATTTATATTTTTATAGGTCTATCTATCGATAGGATCATGAGGATGGCACACTATTCGGCAGTGTTTCTTTCTGTTGTACATAGGGTCACTATGAGTCAGAGCTGACTGGAGAGCACCTAACAACAATAACAATCTACCTATTTAATAATGGAAGGAGCTCTGGTAGCACAGTGGTTAAGACATTGGCTGCTAACCAAAATATTGCCAGTTCAAACCCACCAGCTACTCTGTGGGGGAAAGATGATGCAGTCCACTTCCATCAAGATTTACAGCCTTAGAGACCCTATGGAGCAGTTCTAATCTGTTCTGTAGGGTCATTACAAGTCAAAATCAGCTTGATGGCAGTAGGTTTGGTCTGGATTGGATGTAATAATAGAACAGTCAGCTAAAAAGTAAAAAGAAGATTTTGATCAACTAGTACATTTGTCTACATCCTACGTAAACAATATGGCTCTAAGTAGCAATGTTAAAAATCACAATCATTTCTGGTTGTCTCCTCTAGGAAGAAGATGGAAGATGGGGTCTAAAGCTCTCCCCACCCACACCTCCTTCATTCTGGTACTTAAGAATTTATAAGAAACTCTCATAATGTAAACATAGTGCCTAAGGCACTTGACTGCTTACCAGAAGGCTGGTGGTTCAAACCC
>NW_006921590.1:5907779-5917776 GCF_000298275.1 Orycteropus afer afer | reverse complement strand
AAAAAAGACATCCAATTCCTCATTGACACATGAAGAAACTAAGGCCTAGAGAGATACAGTGAAGTACCCGAGGTATCACTGATAGTTCATACCAGAGCATGGAGTAGATGGCATAGGACCAGGCAGTGTTTTGTTCTGTTGTATGTAAGGTCACTATGGATCAGAACTGACTTGACAGTGCTTATCTAACCTAGCATCAGGGTTCTTTTACCATTATCTAGGGAAGGGAGTAAGCTGGGGGAGGAGGTACTCAATGTTTTTGTTCTTCCACTAAAGTATTTTTGATGCAAGTGTGAATGAACCAGATGTTCTCGAGACCAAGTTTTAGTTGTAAAGTAACCTGAGGGAAAATTCTGCCTGGCCTTCCATGAACTCATGGGACCAGGAATCTGTACAACTTTTCATTCTTTATTAAGTACCATCTCATCATTAATGAAAATATAGTCACATACTTTTTAAAACCCAAACTTTAATTAATTGGGCATTATGGTGAGCCAGGAAATTAGGATTAGTGTAGCATTAGTTGTCTTTTATAAAACAATTTTTAAAAGATTGGATTTTCATGCAAAATCCTCCCCCACTCCTATTACAATGCAATGATGCAAATTGTTTTCCTTTTCTATGGTAATTTAATGCTCCTCTGAACTGACTCGCCTGATTTCAAAAGCTGCCCTCTGAACAGTCGTGCTTTATGATACAGACTCACACTATGAGAAATTCATTTTCTGCTTCATTTTATAAGTGAAATTATGGTCTGATACTACTCATTTCTGCTGCCACTGAAAGGTATTAATGAAACATGGCACCAGAAATTTGTTTGCAAGGTTGTCTTCTGTTATACCCTTTGTTATGAAAATGCCTTTGTAGATTCCTGTGACAAGAGGTGGGGAAGGACAAGAAAAGAAAAGTCTCAGTGTGGCCAAAACCAAACCAAACCTACTGCCATCGAGTTGGACCGACTCACAGCAACCCCTCCTTGGGTTTCCAAGGTGGTATCACTATGGAAGTAGATTGCCCAACCTTCCTTCCTTCCAAAGAGCAGCTGGTGGTTTTGAACTGCCAGCCTTCTGGTTAGCAGTCAAATACCTTAAACACTATGCCACCAGAGCTCCCTCAGTCTGACCAGGAAGTCACATAAATAGTTCGCTCTCCAGATCGAGAAGGCAGCATTTTCATAGAGGTCTAAATTTAACAGGTGTAAGATATAACTGCCCTCAGATAAAAAACATACAGGTGGTTATATTTAGCCATTGGATCCCAAGCCTCAGGTTGTCATTAAATAGGATACTCCTTTTTATCAATAAGTCAGTAATTGCTAGAGAGCCAGCCAACCAACCTTCAGAAAGGGAGGTTATCTAGATAATGAAACTCAGCATTCAGGGTGGGTTTTTTTTTTGCAGAGCACAAGGAGTGCTCTTCTCGAAATCTGCTTAAGAATAACTCAGCAAATAAGGGGACAGGGAGATAGCTCTCAAAGCACCCTTTCCCCAGACAAAGTGGTTGGAGAAGTTTTAAGCCTACAGGGAAGTCAGTTGTAGCCTAACATGGAAATGGCTGACAGAGACCTCACTTCTGAAATAGGTCTGGTGATTTTCAGTTCCTTGACATGACTCTTAATGTTCCAGGTTCAGCTAGAGAGCAGAGTTGTTCTTTTTGCACATGTTCGTGTATCTGGCTGGGACCAGCTTGGAATTTATGACTGAAAAATATCTGTAAGCAGGAGGGTTGGCATGAAGTGGGGTGGAAGTGTTCTTTTCTAGCTGACTAGTTAAGACTTGTTTATTGCCCCAAGTGTCATTAGCCTCATCCATGTGATTGATGGATGCTTTCCTAACCTAACTGGCCTCAGTTTCAGAAGCAAGATGTTTAGCATCAAGGTGAAGTTTCTTTGGATGTTTCCTTTTGACTGCTTGTTCTACTCTCTACTCTGAGAGAATCAAACTACTCTGAAGGGTGGAAAGGACATAGAAGATATTTAGGCAGCAGTCTGTTGAAATGGCTCTGATAGGAAGTCAACTCACCCAAGAGTCTTGCAGCATCATGCCTCCGGTTCTCTGACAAATTTTCCATGATTTCTGATTACACTGACTTAACCAGGGTCAGTCAGTTTCTATCCAGTATGCACCCAAGGGCCAGCTGTCCATGCCCAAGTTACTCTACATTGCCTTGCTTCTACACCAACAGTAAGTAACTTACATCTACCTCCTTATATGACTTTGTTAATACAATATGGTAGTTGAGTATACCCTTCTTGGTCAGTACCCAGCAAAAATAACTGGCACACAGTAGAGACACACAAAAAAATTTCTTAAGTAAGTAAATGAATGAATAACCTCAGGGCAGTTGCTTTGTTTTCAAAATTGTAGTACAAAAATTATGGAAAGAACCAGATGTTAATTTTCATGATATCTTCCAGGTACCATTGGCTTTGAATTAATCCACTTTTCACTGTGTTTGTACTTTTAGTTTTGTAATTTGGTAGGAATACTTTCTCGCATAAGTTATTGTCTAATTATTTTTAAAACATTATTTGAATTTCACATGGTGACAATGTTGCATTTTACCTGAACCGTATGATCACGGTAACACATTTTTGTGTCCTAGAAAATGGTTTACTGAAAAGAACTACCCTTCCCCATATGACACAAAGATGCCCCTTGTTTACCTATGACCAGGCAAGACATCAAATGATCTGTTGCTGTTGAGTTGATTCTCACTTACAGCCATCCCTTAAGACAAAGTAGAATTGCCCCATATGGTTTCCTAGACTGTAATATTTATTTATTATTTAGTAATAGGTATTACTAATATTTATTAGTAGCAGACTGCCAAGTCTTTCTCCTTTAGAGCTGCTGGTGGTTTCAAACTGTTGACTACTCAATTAGCAGCTGCACGTTTAACCACTGTGCCACTTGGGCTGTCCAGGAGAAACACCAAAAACAAACCCATTTCTGACAAATCAATTTCAACTCACAGTGACCCTCTAGGACAGTGTAGAACTGCCCCATAGGGTTTGCAAGGCTTTAGTCTTTACAGAAAATAGCCACCACATCTTTTTCCTGCTGGTGGATTTGAACTACAGATCTTTCTTTAAGCACCAGAGCACTTAACCCCTTCCCTCTAAATGCCCATGTTTTGCCTCTTCATAGTGGATAAGCTAAACTACTGGTCCACTCCTCAGAAGGAAAAAAATAAATCTTGTTAAACGAACTTTAGTTAAGGTTCTTTCCTTCCCTCAGAGCCCTGAACTTTGTCCCAATCACATCCAGAGGCAGCATACAACCTTTCCCTAACAGCCACTCCTAAGAACAGGCTGGCCTCAAGGTAAAGCATTCTGTGATTTACTAGCCAATGTCCCCATCACTTCATTCCACTTCCCCACACCTAGTGTTCTTTCTGTTTACCCTCATCTCTATAAAAGCCCTTTTTTGCCTAATTCTTGAGACACTTGCTGATCATTTGGTTAGACTGTTTTCAGTCCTTTGCAATAATAATCTTTTTGAATAAAATCTATCCTTACTAAGTCTGCATTTTTGTTTTTAACAGCGAGCATATGTTTGGTTCTCTAATAAATTTAGTAAATTTTTAGCTTCAGTTTTTACCAATAACTTAGTCTTATAAACCAACTTGACTTTGATAGTTCATTAAAAATTACCTGTTGTCAGTATCTTTTAAGGGCCATTTTTTTTCTGAGCCCAATACGTCTGACATAACTTCTTCCAGTTAACCTTCTTTCACATCTAAGTCTGATTTAGATTTGCCTCCTCTGGCTTTCATATCATCCCTTACCACTGCATCATAAATACCATCCATTATAACTGATTATCCACTCCCTCCTTTCCCACTCTGGTATGTACGTGCTAAATAAAGACCCTCTGGCTCATTCATTTCTTCTTCTTCCCTCCCCACTTCCCAGAACTTAGCAGTGTCTAACATATGTTACTGTTGTGTGCCTTGGAGTCAATTCCAACTCATAATGATCCTATATGACAGAGTGGGACTGCCCCCATAGAGTTTCCTAGGCTATAATCTTTCTGGGAGCAGATTGCCCAGTCTTCCTTCCTAAGGAGTGGCTGGTGGATTCAAATCGCCAACCATTTGGTTAGCAGCTGAGTGCTTAACTACTGTGCTACCAGCCCTCCTTGCCTGATGTATAGCAGATCCTTAATATAAATCTGATGAATAAGTGAAGGAAGGAAAGAGGGTAAAGATTCAAAGACAAAGAGAGAGTGAAGGAAAGAAAGAAGTGGAATTTGATTTAGAGGAGACAGGCAGGGCTCCCTTTGAGCTCTTACATGACTTCTCAACAGACTTTTGTCTGCAGTGAATAAGTTGATGCTGGAGGCTGTGCTATAAAAAGTGACATCTGTCCATCAGAGACAGTGTTATGTAGAAAGCAGGAGTCTTAACAACTCGTACCAACTTCTCATATAAGAAGTATCCTCTGGAATTTAAAATTTCACGTGTTTTTTGGCCAAGTTGTAAAGCTAAGAATAGTCTTATTGTCAGTAATCCCTCAGTGTGGAATCAGAAGAGATTTTGATGAGGTTTGTAAGTCTGCCCAAGTTTTCAGAAATGCCTTCTGACATGGGGATATACAGGCAATGATTATCAAGTTACTTCCCTATGCTCCTATAAAAATCAGGTCTGTGCTACAATGGAAAAAGACAGTCAAGTACTGGTAAATTATTTCAAGTTATAACAGGAGACTTATTCATTGCAACTATGTTTTATCAACAATGTAAGTGGTGGCTTTACATGTGGACTTCACCAGATGGAATACACAGAAATCAGATCAACTACATCTGTGGAAAGAGGCAATGGAGAAACTCAAAATCTTCAGTCACAACAAGGTCAAGAGTTGGCTGTGGAACAGACCATCAATTGTTCATATGTAAGTCTAAGTTGAAGTTAAGAAAATTTGAACAAGTCCATGAGAGCCAAAATATAACTTGGATTATGTCCCATCTGAATTGGAGACCATTTGAAGAATAGATTTGATGCAGTGAACACCAAGGACCAAAAACCACATGAGTTGTGGAACGATATCAAGAACATCATTAATCAAGAAAGCAAATGGTCATTAAAAAAAAAAAAAAAACAGGAAAGGAAGAAAAGACCAAAGTGGATGTCAGAAGAGACTGCGAAATTTGCTCTTGAACAGAGAGTAGCTAAAGTGAATGGAAGAAATGACAAGATAAAAGAGTTGAACAGAAGAATTCAAAGACTAGTTTGAGAGACAAAGTAAAGTATTATAATGAAATGTGCAAAGACCTGGAGTTAGAAAAACAAAAGAGAAGAGCATACTTGACATTTCTCAAGCTGAAAGAACTGAAGTGAAAAGCCAAGCCTCTAGTTACAATATTGAAGGATTCTAAGGGCAAAATATTGAATGAGCAGGAAGCATCAAAAAAAAAAAAAAAAAAAAAAAAAAAAAAAGATGGGAAGAATGCAGAGTCAACTACATCATTTTTATCAAAAAGAACAGGTCGATGTCCAACCATTTCAGGAGTAGCATATCATTAAGTACCAATGGTATTGAATGAAGAAGTTCAAGCTGCACTGAAGAAATCAGTGAGAACAAGTCTCCAGGAATTGGCAGAATACCCACTGAGATGTTTCAACAAATGGATGCAATGCTGGAGGTGCTTACTCATTTATGCTCAGAAATTTGGAAGACAGCTACCTGGCCAAATGATGAAGAGATCAATGTTTGTGTCCATTCCAAGGAAAGGTAATCCAATAGAATATGGAAATTATCAAACAAAATGATTAATATCACATGTAAGCAGAATCTTGCTGAAGATAATTCAGAAATGGTTGTAGCAGTACACTGACAGGGAACTGCCAGAGATGCAAGCTGGATTCAGAAGAGGATGTAGAAAGAGGGATATCACTGCTGATGTCAGGTGGATCTTGGCTGAAAGCAAAGAATACCCAAAAGATATTTATCTGTGTTTCATTGACTGTGCAAAGGCATTTGACTTGTGTGGATCATAACAAATTGTGAATAACACTGCAAAGAATAGGAATTCTAGAACACTTAATTGTGTTCTTGAGGAACCTGTACACAGACTAAGAGGCTGTCATTCAAACAAAACAAGGGGATACTACATGGTTTAAAATCAGGAGGGGTATACATCAGGAATGCATCTTTTCACTGTACTTATTCAATCTGTATGCTGAGAAAGTAATGAGAAGCTGGACTACATGAAGACAAATGAGGCATCAGAACTGGAGGGAGACTCATTAACAACCTGCGATATGCAGATGACATAACTTTGCTTGCTGAAAGTGAAGATGACTTGAAGCAATTACTGATGAAGATCAAAAACTACAGTCTTCAGTATGGATTACAACTTAACATAAAGAAAATGAAAATCCTTACAACTAGACCAATACGCAACATCAAGCTAAAGTGGACAAAAGATTGAAATTGTCAAGAGATTTCATTTTACTTGGACTCACAGTCAACACCCATGGTAGCAGCCATCAAGAAATCAGATGTCTACTGTGTTCGACAAATCTGCTGCAAAAGACCTCTTTAAAGCGTTAGGAAACAAAGATGTCACTTTGAATACCAAAGTGTGCCTAACCCAAACCACGATATTTTCAATAGCCTCATATGCATGTGAAAGCTGGACAATGAATAAGGAAAATCAAAGAGTTGGTGCTTTTGAAATTATAATGCTGGTAAAGAATACTGAAAATACCATGGACTGTCAGAAGAAGGAACAAATCTATCTTGGAAGAAGTGCAGCTGGAATGCTCCTTAGAAGCTAAAAAGGCCAGACTTTGTCTTACCTATGCTGATCATGTTTTCAGAAGGGACAATTGCCTGGAGAATGATGTCATGCTTAGTAAAGTAGAGGGTCAGTGAAAAAGAAGACGACTCTCAACCAGATGAATTGACACACTACCTTCAACAACAGGGTCAAGTATAGCAAGGATTGTGAGGCACAGAATCAGGCAGTATTTAGTTCTGTTGTACATAGGGTTGCTATGAGTTGGAGGGGCTTCGACGGCATCTAACAACAGCAACACTAAATGTTAACAAAGTACTTCAAAGATATCAACCCATTTATTTTTCACACACACAAAAGAAACCATACGAGATAAGAGTCTTATACCCATTTTGCAGATGAGAATACAGGTTTAGAGAAGTAAAGTAATTTTCTAAAGCCTATACAGCTAGTGAGTAGCAGAAGTAGACTTTAAGTTCAGGCAGTTTCCAGGATTAGTCCATATACCTGTTGTTTTTTTCAGAATTAACCTTGAATTATGTACATTTTTAATTAAATAAAACACTTAGGAAATCTCTCCTCACATAAAATAGGCATAATGGGTAAAACATATGGCTGCTAACCAAAAGGTCAATGGTTCAAAGCCCCCTTATAGTTCCACAGGACAAAGATGTAGCAATCTACTTCCATAAAGACTGACGGCCTTGGAAACCCAATGGAGATTGCTATGAGTGAGAATCAGCTTGATGGCAGTAGGTTTGGTTTTGTTTTTAGCTAGTTGGAATATAGTCTCACCTTTGAAACTGAAGCTTTAAAGTAGTTAACTTCTCCAAGATTTCAGACCTAATACAAGTCAAACTTATCTGGCAGAGAAATTAGCTATTATGTCTCCATAAAGTCATAGACATGTTTAGAAAGTAAATCTGAGATGGAGTTCTCCTGTTTTGTACTTTACTTGTTTCTCAGCTGTGTGCATAATGTTAGTTAAGTTTAATCCATATGACCTCTTAGATTGAACCCCTATACCTTCTTTCCTTCCCTGGGACCATTCAGATACCAACCTTCTCCTGAGAGAAATACTCATGCCCTAAATGTCTTACTACTCTGCCTTATCCTCCAATTATAGTTCAGACCAAAGAAACCTCTTGGTACTTTCTTTTTTAGTACCCACACTCCTAACAATGCCTGTTTTCTAAGTGTAAAACCATCTTGTCAAATAGCAACCAGAATCAATAAATATTTGACTCCAGACAAACATCATGGGAAATAGAAAGGGAAAATACAAGATGCCTTCTTTCCAGGTTGGCATCAGAATTTAAAGAAACTATGTTGTAATTTGCAGAAAGTGAAATTTGAGGACATATCCTTTTAGTATTCTCCAAATGAAGCCCCAGAGCAGATAAACAAAGCTTTTGTACGAGAACAAGTTCACGGTGATATCTTATGCTGGATAACCATGGACAATTTTTGTAGAAGGTGCTGAAGCTTTCTGTCATTTGTGCTAGTGATAGATTTAACATTAATTAACCCAGCTGTGTGCATGCATGTACCTGTTGTGCACGTTCATGTGCACGTATGGGTTCATGTGTGCACCCCACTCACTTGCATGTGCTTTGACTACCTGTGCAACACAGAGTGGTAGGATTAAAGAATAGTTTTCTCAAGCAAGATAATCACAGCCTACTAATTGTTAATCCTCTTCATCCTTTTTATAATCTAGGAGTAGTGCTGAACTAGTCCAGAACTTGTCTAGATTCTTTAGGGATAGGAATAAGGATGAACAAAAAGCTGAATCCCATGAATAGAGGTTAGACCTATCTCCACTCTCTAACCTTTTTATCAATTCTGATTCCAACCACCTCTTCTACTGCACTTTCTTCTGTATTCAATAATCCATTACAATGGCCACAGAAAACGCACAGTTATGGAAGTCACTTACTTACATTTAAATGTTTATTAAGTAAGTAACAAGGTACAACTTGGGATCAGGATCCCAATTCAGGATCAGGATCACTTGTCTACAAGTCAAGGCCAAGATCAGGATACATGGAGGCAAAGTCTGGTGGGCTCCCCTGAAGTGGAGAGTGTATCCTTCCCTTCTTTGATGTAGGACAGCTCTCCCAGCTCTTATCGGCCATGCCAGCAGGGCCCATCGCTCAGCCATGCATACCTCCCCTTGGTTGCACCAACCTTCTGTCAGTCTACTCAGGACAGGCCTTCTCTTGGCCTGGGACACCCCCTCTGAGATGTGTATACCTCTCTGCCCTTGGCCTCCCTACTACTAACCCAGCTTATAGCCAATGTAGAAGCTTTGTTTAGCCCCCTCTTAGCCAAGGTTCAAACTGGTTCATTTTAGTTAGACTTCCTGTGAGAATTTCATTTCCCATCCCATGTACTCCTATATCCCCCATCCCCATATTTTCCTTAAAAGTTCCTTTGAATATTGTTCAAAGAATAAAACATGATTATTATGTTCAGCTAAAAGCCGTTCTCTAGATACTAGACCTTCTCAGCTTTACCTCCAGAATATGTCTCCCTCTGTCCACTGTTCCCCTTTTCACATGTTACACAAGCCAACATCACAGAGCTTTTCAATGGCCTCCAAACCATGACCTCAGATTCCACGCCCCATCACCATTTAATCCCTCCACTTAGCTGCTAGAGTCATCTTTTAAAATTAAGAACAAGATCATGGCAATCCTCTCTTTAAAACCCTCAAATAGTCTCTGATCACACTTAAAATAAAATAAAATAAAATAAAATCCAAACCATTGTCATGAGACTAAAGGCCATACATATTCTGATCTCTGTTGACCTGATTTCATCCACATGTGTCCTCCTCTCCCATGATGCTTCAGCTACATGGGCTTCTTTCTGTTCCTTGAACAGAAGGAGAAGCCTATGCAGCTTATACCCACCTCCCTTAGGAATTTTGCATTGCTGTTTTCTCTTCCTGGAAGTCTCTTCTTCCATCTGGGTTTGACTGTTTTTTTCATACAATTCAATTGTTATCTCTCAGGCCTCCATGACTGCCTTATCTAATGATGCCTCTTATCTCCCACATACTTTATTGTATGATACTCCATCTAATGGTGCTTCCTGTCCCTCAGTCATTCTATCACATGACAGCCCATGTAACCATACCTTCCCTCCACAAGTTACTGATTAACTCTATCTTTCTTAATATTTAAAGTTTGTGAAATTATTTTATTTATATTTTAAAATCCTCAAATGTCATCCTGAATAAGAATGTG
>NW_006921590.1:5891255-5907274 GCF_000298275.1 Orycteropus afer afer | reverse complement strand
TCAATGGATTTGTCAGCCTTTTTCATCACTGAATCCCTTGCAATGAGATTTGTTCCTGAAACCTAAGTGTAATAAGTGAATAGTTGGTGAGTGAATGAGTGGAAAACCCTGGAAGTCTTAGGAAAGATTTTAAGTACCATTCAAAACTATGTGGCTTCAAATCTTTTGGATGAAACGATAATTCAGCAAGAACTATTTCCTGGTCTACTTGGAAGGGAAAATTAGGAGAGTTTGCTGAGGATGATGATGGCTTTGCTTTTAGCATGTGTGTGACATGCCAGTTGGAAGCAAGCCAGCAACTTGCAGTCTGCTCTTTGCAAGTCTGGAATGTCTACCCTGCTTTCCCATAGGCAGTAGTAATGAAACCTGACAATGAAATTGGAAGCCTGTGTCTTTATTTTAACTTCCATTTCAGGGAAAATGCATATCCCAATCTGACAGCTCTGGGTTGCCACAGTGAGGATTCCAATCAATTATAAGAATATGAAAAATACATCTTTTTTTAAACAACTTCATCAGGGAGGCATTACAGTATCATTTCTGTGGTGGCACTTTAAATAGAATTAGGAGCTGTCTTCCATCATTCTGTGAACAACTGACATTTAAAAAATAGGACAAGAAAGGAAAAAAGAATACTTTAAGAAATACTTTCAGACTTTGGGGAATTTGAATGCAAAGGCTGATTCTCTTCTATAACTGCTTACTGAAATATCCACGGGGGAAAAGGATCTGAAACTACTATTGGTCCATAATTGACAAAATCAAAAGATCAATATTTACTACTAAAACAGAGGCAAGGGCTGCAGCAATTTCATAGGGTCAAATGGTACAGGTAACTTCAAAATGCCCAGGATTAATTTGGGATCAAGAATTTCACAGTCTGGTAACCAAAGATGATATTTGCTTTTCAGTCCAGTAGATCCACTATGGGCTGTTAAACATGAGAAAATTGTCTAAGGATACTGGAAACAGCCAACTTTTCAGCTCAAAATCTCAGAAAAGGAATCTGCTAAAAACAGTCAGACAATGTGAGAAACCAGTCAAAATCCACCCACTCTTTGTACTGGCAAATACTAAGTTTGAAGAGACGTTGTTCATTCAAGATTGAATTGATAACTTCCAAGACACAATGAAAGCATTCAAATCAATGCATATCGAATGCTTAGGAGAGTGGTTATCTTAATTCCAAACAATAGCAATTACTGATATTAAATTTAAAAATCATCAACAATAAGATGATGATTGGTAAAATATACTGTTCTATGAGTAAGATCTCTACATTCTAGATTTAAAAATCATACTTTAAAAAATACCAGAGGAAACTAAAGAAAAATTTTAAATATCAAATTTATAATAACAGTAAAATTTGAGACATTAGGAATTACATAAAACAAGAGATGAAAAGGGAGTTGACTAAGATGAAGGAAGGGATGAAAGTAGATCTGAATGAGATAAGGAAATATTTCCAACTTTTGTTTCTTCAAGTTTTTGTTGTGATTTGGGTGAAAGTTTACACAGAAAATTCATTTTCCATACAGCAGTTCACATACACTTTGTCTCATGACACTGACTGCAATTTCCCATAATGCAACAGCTTCCTTCCCACTTCCTCCCCATAGTTACCTTAGCTTTAGTTGTCTCCTTGTGCATATACAGTCCTTCTATTCTCCCATGATTGATCTCTCCAATAAGTATATCTATCTAATGTAAATGTTCAGCTCATGTGCCTGGCTTTTCTTTGGCTAGAAGCCACAGGAGTGGGTTCAATTCAAGACCTGAAGGGCAGTTAGGGACCATAGTCTCAGGAGTTTCACCAGGCTCTATCAAACCAGCAAACCAGGTCCCCCCCCCTTTTTTTTTTCCCCCTAATGATTTTGAGTGTTAGTCCACATTGCCAAGCAGTTGACAGTGGTAGCCAGGCCCATCTAGTTCTTCTGGTTTTATAGTAGTATAGGCTGAGGATTGCATGGTGTACAGTAACTTGGAATAATTGTTTCCATGTGTCTTTGGTTTGCTTCATTTTTCTTTGCTCTGGATGAGGAGAGACACATCATTGCATCCAGATGGCTGCTTGCAAGCTTTTAAGATCCCAGTCACTACTCACCAAAGTAGGATGTGGAACAATGTTTTGTGTAGCATGTTATGTCAATTGAGCTTCAGGTCTCCTGCCACCAGAGTTCCAAGCTTACAGGTCCAACTATGCACTCGCTCTGGGTAGCTGACTGTGGCCAATAAGTGTCTACAAGCTTGTCCCTTTACAAATACACCTATAGAAATATTATCTGCCAACCCTACATATGGTCATGAGCACACTGCCCCCTACATAGACATACCTAATAGTTTAACCTGCCTACCCATCTATCCACCCATATGTTTGCCTTCACTGACATCACAGTACTGTATATGCAAAAGGGTTCATCTTTGTAATATTTCCTACTTTTGATACAGATTCTAATTTTGCTTTGTTGCTATGTGCCATGGAGTCAGGTTCAAGTCACAGCAACCCATGTGACAAAGTAGAACTGTTCCATAGGGTTTTCTAGGCTATAATCTTTACAGAAGCCAATTGTCTTGTCTTTCTCTTGCAGAGCCACTGGGTACTTTTGAATAGTTAACATTTCAGTTAGCAGCTGATCACTTAACAGCTGTGCCACTAAGGATCCTTAATTTTGCTTTTGAAGTGGTAAAAATACATACAACCATACATGTTTAAAGAGTTGAAATGGGTAAGTTTTAACATCTGAATACACCTTTGAAACTATCACCATGATCTACATAATGAGCCATTACTCCCAAAAGTTTCCTTGCACCAGTGTTATCCCTCCTTTTCATCTGATACTGCAGGAATCAAAGGAAAATGTCAAGGACAAAAGAGAAGAGTATAGAGATTCAATCCATAAATAACTGTCGTTTCTAAAGAAAAGACAAGGGAAAATGCAATGGAAGTAAAAAATGCAAGAGAAGGAATGGGGGGAAAAAATCTCTATCTATACATAGATAGAGATACATGTAAAGCAAACTCACTGCCGTTGAGTGAGATCCAACTCATAGCGACCTCTCCTTGGGTTTCCGAGGCAGTATCACTATGGAAGTAGATTGCCCAAACTTCCTTCCAATGAGTGGCTGGTGGGTTTGAACTGCCAGCCTTCTGGTTAGTAGTCAAGTGCCTTAGGCACTATGCTACCAGAGAAAATTACTCAAACTATAGAAAGCCCTGTGCAAAAACGACAAGGAGGCCACATGTTCTGACCTCCTCTAACTCTCCAAGAGGAAGACAGGATTACCAGCAATAACCCAAGGCCTATTCCTGCCAGGCCAGACATGCTGCCTCCCCCTTCCAGCCCTTGCTCCAACCGTTCCTCCCAAAGCACCCACCACCTCCCTCCTGGGTTCGATAATTCACTGCAGTGGCCACACAGAGCTCACAGATTATGGGGTTTATTAGGGAAGCACCAGGCTACAACTTAAGTTCAGGAAGAACGCTCAGTCTCTCTCCCAGCCCACCATCTCTCACAGTCTCTTTCCCAGCAGTGCTGGTCCCTTGGTGTCTCACTAAGCAATGTGTGTCTCTTGCATCTCTTTCCTAGCAGCATGTGTCTCTTTCAGGGGTGCGTGTCTCTTTCGGCAGCACTTCTCCCTCCACCAGCAGTCAGAGAGTGTTCTGCCTCTAGGAGGCCTCCTTTTGAGCCCGGCAGGGTGGTCAAACTAACCAATCACAGCATCAGAACTCTAAGCACCTGAGAGAGAGTGGGCACCTCCCAGAACATTGTTTTGTGCCACTCCCAACAGAAATACTCCAGGTGGACAACTTTAGCAATCAGGAGCTCCTCAGTTGCTCATAGAAAATCCCACCTTGGAGTTTACAAAGACTTATGGGTAGAAAAGCCACACTAAGTAATTTACTACACCACACCCTGAAATCAGAAGGGCATCCTTAATACCAAAGTTAAGTGAATGGAAACTCATATCTAGACATTTTATGATGAATTAATATTTTTAATGAAGATAAAATTATTTCATGCATCTATGAGAAAAATGTTACCTATAAAAAGTTAATATTCATATTGTCAACTTATTTTTTTTCAATGTTCTATGTGAGATGACACTGAAGATATTTTATAGATTTTGAAGGCCAAGGTTGTATGCTACAATTTTTATTCAGGCAAGTCTCATCTAAGTATATGTATAGTTATACAATGTCTAAAAAAAGATTTACTTTTAATCTTTCCAAACACTTACAGCTGTAAGCCAATGAAGCAACAGGTGAATGTTAATAATGATGTTCAAGAATTGAGAAATTATGGGGAAAAGTTTTTATCATCTACTTTAAAAGCAGTTAAAATATTAAGTCTAAATACTTGTTGAACTGTGGTTTAAAAACTGAACACAAATTAACTATTCTATAATAAAGTGGATCTGAAATTCTAGGTTATGGCAAAGCACTCTGAAAGTGAATGGATTAAAATAAAGCTACAATTTTATTTTACATCGGAGGATGTCAAATAAACTAATTCAACAATTTTATTGAATATAATCGAAATACATTCAACTGTACATGTTTAAAAAGTACAAATGGATAAGTTTTAACATCTGAATACACCTTTGAAACTATCACCACAATCAAGATAATGAGCCATTACTCCCATTCCTTGTGCACCAATGTTGTCCCTCCCTTTTCATCTGATCCTTTCCTCCCCCATCTCCAGGCATTTATTCTTTTGTTTTCTGTAGCTACAGATTAGGTTGCATTTCTTAGAATTTTGTAAAAATAGAATCATACCATATGTATTCTTTCACTCATAATTATTTTGAAGTTCATCCACACTGTTGGTTGTTGTGTGTGCCATTGAGTCAATTCTGACTCATAGTAACCTTATATGACAGAGCAAAACTGCCCTATCTATAACCTAGACTGTAACTTTCAGTGGAAGGAGCCCTATTAGTGCAGTGGTTAAGTGCTTGGCTGCTAACCAAAAGGTCAGCAGTTTGAATCCGTCTGCCACTCTTTGGGAGACAAATGTGGGCATCTGCTCCAGTAAAGATATACAGCCTTGGAAAAACTATGGGGTGGTTCTACCCTGTTGACTCAATGGTGGGAGCAAATTGCCACCCATGGAGCCACTGGTAGGCTCAAACAACTGACCTTTTGGTTAGCAGCCAACTGCTTAACCATTGTGCTACCAGGGCCTCCTTCTACACTGTAGTATATATTAATACTTCATTGCTTTTTGTTCTTCAGTAATATTCTATTGTATAGATGCACTAATATTTGTGTATCCATTAATTTATTAATAAAAATTGAGTAATTGCCTGTTTATGGGTTTTATAAGCAAAGCTCTATAAACACTGATGTACAAGACTCTGTATGAACATTTACTTTTATCTCTATTGGATAAATACCAAGATGGAAAGCCTGAGTCCTATAGTAGATATGTCTAGCTTTGTTAAAAAAAAAAATCCAAACTTTTCCAAAGTAGCTACCATTCCCACCAACAGCATATGAGTGTTCCAATTCTTCCACAATATTGGCAACACTTGATGAGGTCTTTCACTTTAATTTTAGCAAGTGTAGCATGTCATTGTGGTTTCAGTTTTCATTTCTCCAATGATTAATGACACTGAGCATCTTTCAATGTGACTTCTGTCCTGTGTATATCATTTTAATGAAGTGCTTGTTCAAATATTTTCCCATTTTTTGTTACTATAGTTTTATTTATTTTGTTGTGGTTGTTGAGAATACATTCAGCAAAACACACACCAATTCAACAGTTCCTTCATGTACTGAGTGACACTGAACACATTCTTTGAGTTGTGGAACCATTCTCACTCTCTTTTTCTGAGTTGTCTCTTCCCCATTAATATAAATTCACTGCATCTCAAGGCTCCTATCTAATCTTCTGAGTCACTATTGTCAATTTGATCCCACGTAGATAGTTCTTAAAAGAGCACAATGCTCAAGACAGACATTTTTTGCTACTTAAGGGACAGTACTGTTTGGTTTAAAAAGACCCCAAGGGGATATTTTTGGTTTGAGGTTTCAAGATTATCTCAGAGCAATAACTTTAGGGTTTTATCCAAGCTTCATCGCTTCTGAAAGTCTGGAGTCCATGAGAATTTGAAATTCTGTTGTGCATTTTCCCCTTTTTGATAAAAAATCTTCTATGGAATCTTTGATCAAAATGTTCAGTAATGGTAGCTGGGGATCATTTAATTCTTCTGATCTCATTGCAGAAGAGGCATTTTTTCATGGAGGCAATTAGCCACACATTCCATATCTTCCACTTCCTCCTGACTTTCTTCCTCCTCTGTTGGACCAGGTGAATAGTGACCAATTTTTGTGCCTTGGATGGCCACTTGCAAGCTTTTAAGACCCCAGGCACTACACATCAAACTAAGAGGTAGAACAGAGACACTAAACATGTTATTGAAACAGTTAACTGACAGGTCCCTGAAACAATCCTTAAACCTTAAGGCTTAAACCATCCTTAAACCTCCAAATCAAGAATCCAAATCCCATGAGCTATGTTCCTGCACATAAGTCACCTTAGCAGCTACTATTTTTTTTTTTTTTTGTAAATATATCTATTACACAACTTTTGCCTGTTTAATTTTTTACAGATATAAAACTTCTTAACAAATTTAAACCTTTTTCATCAAAAGACTTTACCAAAAAAGTGAAAAGACAAGCTCCTGACTGGGAGAATATCTTCAGAAACGATGTATCTGACAAGAATCTAATAACCAATATATATATATACACACATAAATATAAATATAAATTATACACACACACACACACACACACACATCTTCAACAACTTAATAGCAAGATGACAAATGATCCATCATGAAATGGGCAAAAGATTTCAATAGACATTTCACCAAGGAAGACATTCAAAGAGCCATCAAACATACGAAAACATGTTCAGCATCATTAGCTATCAGAGGGATGCAAATCAAAAACACAATGAGATACTTTTTTTTATTCCTACTAGGATGGCTATGATTAAAATAAAGAAAAATAGAAAGTAACAAATGTTAAGAAGGATTTTGGGAAAATGGAACCTCTATCTATTGCTGCAATGAAGGAACTGGCAAAGAACAAAGCTCCAGGAATTGACAGAATACTGGTTGAGATATTTCAACAAATGGATGCTCCATTGGAGGCACTCACTCAGTTATGCCAAGAGATTTGGAAGACAGCTACCTGGCCAACTGACTGGAAGAGATCTATATTTGTACCCATTCCAAAGAAATGTGATCCCACAGAATGTAGAAATTATCAAATAATATCATTAATATCCCACACAAGTAAGATCTTACTGAAGATAACTCAAAAATATTTGCAGCAGTATATTGACAGAGAACTTCCAGAGGTGCAAGCTGGATTCAGAAGAGGACGTGGAACAAGGGATAGCATAGCTGTTGTCAGATGGATCTTGGCTCAAGGCAAAGAATACCAGAAAGATGTCTACTTGTGTTTTATTGACTATGCAAAGGCATTTGATTGTGCGGATCATGACAAATTATGGATAACATTGAGAAGAATGGGAATTCCTGAACACTTGATTGTACTCATGAGGAACCTGTACCTTGACCAGGAGGCTGTCGTTCAAATGGAACAAGGGGACACTAGATAGTTTAAAATCAGGAAGGGAGTGCATCAGGGTGTATCGTTTCCCCATACTTATTCAATCTATATGCTGAGCAAATAATCCAAAAAATCTGGACTATATGAAGAAAAATGTGGCATCAGAGTCGGAGGACGAATCATTCACAACCTGAGATACGCAGACGATACAACTTTGCTTGCTGAAAGTGAGGATGACTTGAGGCACTTACTGATGAAGGTTGAAGAATACAGTCTGCAGTATGGATTATGTCTCAATATAAAGAAAACAAAAATTCTCACAACTGGACCAATGAGCAGCATCACAATAAATGGAGAGAAGATTGAGGTTGTCAAAGAATTCACATTTCTTGGTTCTACAATCGATGCCAATGGAAGCAGCAGTCAGGACATTAGATGATGTGTAGCATTGGGAAAGTCAACCGTGAAGGGACTGTTTCAAGTGCTGAGGAGCTAGGATGTCTCCTTGAGGACTAAGGTGCGCCTGACAGAAGCCATGATATTTCCAATTGCCTCATATGCATGTGAGAGCTGGACAATGAATAAGGAAGAGCAAAAAAAAGTTGATGCTTTAGAGTTGTGGTGCTGGCAAAGAATGCTGAAAGTACCATGGACTGCTAAAAGAAGTAACAGATCTGTCCTGGAGGAAGTTCACCCAAAATACTCCTTGGATGCGAGAATGGCCAGACTTCATCTCACCAATTTTGGTCATGTTGTCAGAAGGGACCATTCCTTGGAGAAGGATGTCATGCTTGGTAGGGTGGAGGGTTGACGAAAGAGGGGGAGGCCTTCAACGAGATGGATTGACATGGTGGCTGCGATGATGGGCTCAAGTATAGCAGGAATCGTGGAGCTGGCATGGGATCGGCCAGTGTTTTGTTCTGCTGTGCATTGGGTCGCTATGAGTCAGAAAGTACTCTACAGCGCCTAACAACAACAACAACAAAATCCATTGCTGGTAGGAACCCAAAATGGGGTATAGCTGTTGTGTAAAAGAGTGTGGTGGTTCCTCAAAAAACTAGAAACAGAATTACCATATGACCCAGCAAGTTTACTCCTAGGTATATATCCACAATATTTGAAAGCAGAGACCCAAAGACTTGTATACCAATGTTCACTGCACCACTATTTTTCCATTTTTTAATAGGGTTTTTGTTTTTCTTGTTATAAGTTTAGGGAGTACTTTATACAGTTTGTGTAAGGGTACTTCGTCAGCTACGTGCTTTGCAAATATTTTCTCCTCATCTATGGCTTGTCTTTTTATTCTCTTAACAGTGTCTTAAAAATCAGAAATTTCTAATTCTGGTAAAGTCTAATCGATCAATTTGTTGTTTTGTGGATTATGCTTTTGGTGATACATCTAAGAAATATTTGGTAAGACAAAGTTACAAAAAATATTTTTCTACATTTCCTTAAGAAGTTTATAGTTTTTATTTAATCTTTTCTTCTTTTTAAAATTTCTTTTTGCATGGGAGAAATTACGTATTGAAGATTTTTTTTGTTTCTTTCTTAACACCCCCTTCTGCAAAAGGATATCTACTTGTTCCCATAACATATGTCAAAAAGAATATAATTCCTCTACTCAATTGCCTTTGCATCTTTATTGAAAGTCAATTGTTCACCTACATGTCTAATTTTATGCCAGTTCCATACTGTTGCGATTGCCACAGCTGTATACTAAGTCTTGAAATCAGGTAGCGTTGGTGCTCCAGCTTTGTTTGGCCTATTCTAGGTCCTTTGTTTTCTCATAAAATTTTCAGAATCAGCTTGTCATCTTCTGCAAAACAAAGCCTTTTGGGATTTCTCTTGAAATTGTGCTAATCTATTATTAAGAGATGGTATTAAATCACCAACTCTAATTGTAGATTTTCCTAATTCTGCTTGCAATTGTATCAGTTTTGCCTTATGTATTTTTACACTGTTATTTGAGCATGAACATTTAGATTATGTCACCTTTGAGTAACTGACCCATTTATCACTATAAAATGATTTTTTATCTCTAGCAATAATTTTTGCCCTGATATCTATTTAGTATGATATTAGTATAGCTATCCTGCTATTTTAAAATTGGCATCATGATATATCTTTTTCCAGCCTTTCATTTTAACTGATGTGTGCATTTGTAATTACAGCATGTTTATTGTAGGTAGAATGCAGTTGGATCTCTTTTAATTGGAGTTTTAAAAGCATTTCCATTTAATGTGATAATTTTAATGGCTAAGTTTAAATGTATCATCTTACTGTTTATTTTCTATTTATTCCATATGTTCTATATTCCATTTTTTTGCCCTCCTTTTTATTAATTGAATTTTTTAATAATTCCATTTTATTTCCTTTTTTGGCCTCTTAGTTATAATTTGTTTTATTATTCTAGTAGTTGTTGTAGGGTTTAGAGTATATGCCTTTAATGTATCATAGATTAACTTTAAGTAATATTAAATTACTTCATGTGGAGTACAGAAACTTACTATAGCATACATAGTTCTATTTCTCTCTTCCTGACCTTTGTATTATTTTTGTCACATATTTTACTTCTTCATATGTTATTAAACAAATACTCTATTATGATAATCTTCATTTCAAAAGTCAATTATCTTTTAAAGATATTTAAATAATAAGATAACAGATATCATGCATTTGCCTATGCAGATGTCATTTCCAGGTGTGTTGCTGTGAATTATTTAACATGGCTCTTTAGTCATGGTCTTTGTTACTTCCACCAGATAACTGGATGGAACTATATAAATGTGAGGTGCTTTGTGGTCCACCAAAGGGGTTGGATAGTTTGTTACAAATGTAAATAAGGTACTTATCATCCTTGGGGGGGTGTGACCATAGAAAAAAGGTTTATGGAATACTAACATGGAGACTGGTCAGTTTTTCCATCAGCTAGACTTAAAATGCTCTGGTAATGTAGCGCCTAAGGCACTTGACTGCTAACCAGAAGGCTGGTGGTTCAAACCCACAAGCCACTCCTCAGAAGGAATGTTAGGTAATCTACTTCCATAGTGATATCGCCTTGGAAACCCAAGGAGGGGTCGCTATGAGGCGGGTCTGACTCAATAGCACATAATAACAACAACAACAGGTTTAAAATGAGCCATTCCAGAGGTAGAAAGGGGAGATCTCACTGCCATCAGGAAAGAGTAGCCAGAAGTGGAGCAAGTCCTTGCACCCAAAATCCCTGCTGTGGACCTTCTTGGTGGAGAGACAACAGAGTGACGGCACCAACAGAGGCAGCAGAACCAAGAAACCAGCACGAGATCTCTGGCCCACAGAACTAGAATACAAGCTAAAAGAGTTCTGTAACACTGGCCCAAGCAGGGCAGAAGCAGAGGCAGAGGCCAGAGAGAAGTGTACCTGTAGCACAGCTAAGAAAAAGCTGTCCTGATTGAAGAACTGTATCCTGACTTGTTTCTAATGCTGAACTATGTTGTTGTTGTTGTTGTTGTTTTGCCGTCGAGTCGGCCCCGACTCATAGCAACCCCCCCTTGGGTTTCTGAGGCAGTATCACTATGGAAGTAGGATTGCCCAACCTTCCTTCCGAGGGGTGGCTGGTGGGTTTGAAGCGCCAGCCCTCTGGTTAGCAGTCAAGTGCCTTAGGCACTGTGCTACCAGAGCTCCTAATGCTGAACTATAACTTATTACTCCCATAATTTTGAGTATTGTTTGTGAGTTCTGTGTGGCCATTACAATGAATTATTAAACCCAGTAGAGAAGTAGAGGGTGCCATGGGAGGGACAGTTGCTGTCAGAATTGATTAAAATGGTTAGAGGGTGGCATGGGTCACCTCTGACTCATAGGAATAGGCTTGGGCTATTGATGTTTACCTTAATTCTCTCTCCCCCTTCTGAAGTTAGAGGAGGTCAGACACAATCCTTATGTCCTTTTTGTACCAATATTCCTTATTCATTTGTATAAATCTCATTTCCATATAAGATAATTTTCCTCCTGCCTGAAATTAACATTATAGTGTAGGTCTGCTGGTTACGAATTCGTTCATGTTTTGTATGTTTTAGAAAATCATTATTTTGCATTTGTTTTGAAAGACATTTTTGTTGGGTATGGAATTCTAGGTTAACAATTGTTTTTATTGTCATCGTTATTACTTTAAAAACGTTGCTCCACCTCTTCTTCTTGCATTCCATCATGTGATCTCCAGCGTCATTTCTATTGCAAAGGCCATATTTTCCAACTATTGGTGATTCTTCTTTGTTTCCAACTTTTGTATTCCAATCACCAGCAATAATCAACACATCTTCATTTCATGTGTGATCAATTTCAGACTGCAGAAATTGGTAAAAATCTTCAATTTCTTTGTCTTTGGCGATTGGTGTATAAATTTGAAAAATAGTAGTATTAGCTGGTCTTCCTCCTAGGTGTATGGATGTTATCCTATCACTGACAGCCCTGTACTTCAGGACAGATCTTGAAACATTCTTTGTGATGATGAATGCCGAACCACTCCTCTTCAATTTTTCATTCCTGACATAGTAGGTCATATGGTTGTCTGATTTAAAATGGCCAAAGCCAGTCCATTTCAGCTCACTAATGCCTAGCATATTGATCTTTATGTGTTCCATTTCATTTTTTACAGCTTCCAATTTTCCTAGATTCATACTTTGTACATTCCATGTTCTGATTATTAATGGGTGTCTGCAGCTATTTCTTCCCATTTTGAGTCATGCCACATCAGCGATTGCTGGTCCCAAAAGTTTTACTTCATCCACATCATTAAGGTCGACTCTGCTCTGAGGAGGTAGCTAGCTCTTCCCCAGTCATATTTTGAGTGCCTTCCAACCTGAGGGGCTCATCTTCTGGTACTGCATCAGATTCAGGGCTATTCCTAAAGCTTTCCAGTAATATATCAAGACAGTGTGTCACTGCTATCCATAAGGTTTTCACTGGCCAATTCTTTAAGAAGTGGATGGCCCCTTCCTTCTTCTGAGTCTGTCTTAGTCTGCAAGCTCCACAGAAACCTGCCTAACCATGGGTGACCCTGCTGACATTTGAAACATCAGTGGTATAGCCTCCAGCCTCACAGCAACACTCAAGCCACCGCAGTACAAACAAATGACAGATGAGTGGTAGAGTTAAATGTATAGCAAGAGGAAAATCATTAATAAAATATAATATAGCAATGTTGTTGCTGTTGGTTGCTGTAAGTCAATTTTGACCTGTGTATGCAAAATAGAACCACTTCATGGAGTTTTCAAGACTTTGACTTTTGGAAGCAGATCATCACCCCATTTTCCAAAGCATCTCTGGTGGTTTGAACCACCAATCTTTTGGCTAGTATGCAAATGTTCAACCTATTGTGCCACCAGGTACTCTCAGTATTGTTGTTGTTGTTGTTGTTATGTGCCATCAAGTCAGCCCTGACTCATAGCGACCCCTCCTTGGGTTTCCGAGGCAGTATCACTACAGAAGTAGGATTGCCCAACCTTCCTTCCGAGGAGTGGCTGGTGGGTTTGAACCGCCAGCCATCTGGTTAGCAGGCAAGTGTCTTAGCCACTATGCTACCAGAGCTCCCTCATATCATATTATATAGTCATTAGAATCCTTCATTTGAAACATTCACACACACACACACATTCCATAATTATCATATGTCAAATGAATTAATAAATAAGTATACAGAACAAAAAGGAAAGAACAAAAAGATATTCACTAATATATTTATTGGAAATGAAGATGGTTTGAAAGGTAATATTTTTTCTTCTTTAAAATTTTCTGAAGTTTATAAATTTTCAATTTAATAATAAGATTGAGTACTTATTACTTTCAACAATTAGAAAAAGTCTCTATATATTCTCCCAGTGTTTCCTTTGTATTTTCTTTTGCCCATGTAGCTCTTTTTTTCTTTGAATTATGATTATTACCCTTAAAATCTTGCCTGCTATTTGCCTGTGCACATTTGTAACCTTGGATAAATTTGAAGTGAAAAACACTTATGGAAGAACTAGATATTTGAGCAAAAATACAAACCCCAAAACCTGGGGTTAAGAATGGGAAGGAGAAAGAAAAATGTTCTAAAAATCTCAGATATGTTACACCCAACTCAACTTGAGGTGTAATATTTAAGGGGAACTCCCTCCCCCCCAAAAAAAACTTCATTAATCAATATAAACGCTATTTTGATGCAAATGGTATTTATCTTGATTCCTGAGTTTTAAAATTTTGTACCCAGAGTTCAAAATGGAGTCGAGCCAGTGAGCAGCATGCTTTATCCCTCTGGTGTCTAAGGTCTTGAAAATTAGCCACAACAGTTTAAATTAGGAATTTCACTGCTCTGAACAGCTCACAGATTCAGAGTACATCAAACACAGAAGAGGAGAATTAGAGGAAAGTCACAGGGAGATTATTTTGGAAAGAGCAACTGGAGGAGGACGGACGAGCACCCAAGAGAGGCATCGGAAACTCTTCTGGAGCAGTCACTGTGTGCTGGGCTAGGGCGCCTGCCTGAGATCCCTGAGCCAAGAGGGAGGACACCTTATAACAGCTTACCAGCGACCACTCTAATATTCCTACCAGCAGCTCATCTTGATTTTTTAGAGGTAATTTGGGTCTCCTGGGTGCTGGCTGTGGGCACGGACACCTCTGCTGAGATTTAGAGGAAAACTTAGTGTTGCGACAGGAAGGGTAGCTCCCTCTCCTCCCAGCGGGTCACAGAGTAGACTGGGGTCAGACTGGGAGACTTCGTGCTTTTCTTTGTCACAGAGATTGGGACCACAGGTCACTAGCAGGTGCTCCCCTGACCCACAGCTCAAACTGTGCACATCTTTGGTGCTACATCTGGGTGGTATCACAGACAAACTCCAGAGCCAGCCATTAGTGATCTGGCAGGATTACGTCATCACCACAGACAGACGGAACAGGGAGAGGGAAGAAACCGCACTCCCAGGATTTCTGCCTTGGAGTTGTTCTTTAGTGCTATGGGGCCGCGGAGGTGGTATCTTTGAGTGTGCCTGAAATTGGCGGAAAATTGTGATGCTCTAACAGTAAGAATCTTTCCTGAACGTGAGCTGCAGTCTTGCAAATAAATACATCATCAAAAATAGCCTGCTCAAAGCCCTAGAAACAGACCCTAGCAACACCAAGCTTTCCTTCTTCCACTCCCACCTTCTCTGCCAATATCTTCACTCACTCAATAGAAGAAAACATATTCATCCAATTACCATAAAACCTCCCACTTTGAACTCTAAATACTCTTTACGACAAACAGAAACACATATCCTCACTAAACACAGGGACTCTACCCCCACAAAGAAAATAGCAGAGTGACCCAACACACTTGCATCAGTAATAATAATAATAATAATAAAAATAAAAAAAACCACCAGCTTCACCTTTTCAAACTATTAAACCATAAAACCAAGACAAAACAAATCAACATGTAACCAGCAGCTAGTAACAACCTAGAGACAGTGCTCTACCAGGTTCCAGGGACTTAAGAAGAGGTTCTGCTTTCCAGTAACTCCAACAACTCTCCAGGAGTGCACTTCACGACTGAAGAGGTCCTTCCTTTTTTTATTTTTTATTTTTCCTCTTCTTTCTCTCGTGGTTAACCCCATCTCAACAAGATTATTTTGGAAAGAGCAACTGGAGGAGGTTTGTTGTTTGTTTGTTTTGTTTTGTTCTGTATTTGCTTTGATTTTCTTTTGTATTGTTGGTTTATTTCTTTGTTTGTTTTCTTTATTCATTATTCTCCTTCTCTACCTTTTTACTCTCAGTGACCTGTCCCCAGATATTGCAGATTTATCTGTTTTCTTCTTCTTTTCCCCCCTTTTTCTTTTTTTGGGTTACTGGTCCTGTGTGATTTCAGGGTGTATATTTTGTCCATGTCCTCATAGTTTTTTCAATGATTATTCAATTGTAATTTTTACCTAACTGACTGGGAGACAGCAACAGTCCTCATAAGATACAAGTACACCCACACCTCCTGCAACTTCACTTACTGAGCAAGAGCCAGTACCTCTTTCTCCACAAATGGGCCAATGACAAAAAACCACCAAGAAGAACCTCAATAACCCTAGGCTGCTCTTCACAAACAATTAACAGAGATCTTAATACAATACCACAATGCCTCAGAAACAACAAACCATCACAGTCCACACAAAGAAGCAAGATAAAGTGGTAGAAACAAGAGAACAGGATACTGACCCAGAACACATCCCTGAGGAAGCAGCAGCATTGGAACTCTCTGATAAGGAATTCAAAAGAATCATATTTAGGTATCTTCAAAGGATTGAGAGACCAAAGAAAACACAGAAAAAACCTTAGAAGAATTCTGGAAGAAAATACAAGAACAAAATGACAAAATAAATGAAAAATTAGAAATGATTCTAAATCTACAGATAGAAATCCAGAAGATTAATACTTAATTATT
>NW_006921590.1:5883922-5887756 GCF_000298275.1 Orycteropus afer afer | reverse complement strand
AAGAGGATCTTTGTAGGAGATCCTGGATAGACAGGGGGAACAATGTGGAACAAAACTCAAAATCATTTGGAAAAAAAAAAAAAAGCGGGGAACAGGTTTACTGTCCTGATGGAGCCTGGTGGAACCACTGAGACTATAGCCCCTAGCTGCCCTTCAGGTCTGGAATTGAACACACACCTGTAGCTTCCAGCCAAGCAGTAGACAATCATACTAGTTGGGCATTTATCTGAGGTAGATACACTCCTTGGAGAGAACAAGCAAGAGAGAAAGAAGGGCTGCTCAGGCACAGGGAGACAGCTCAGGGGGTAGGAGTGTGTGGAGGGATGGTCACAGGGCAGCAGTACCTATCGGGAGGAAGGTAAATTGTGGTCAATGTCATGAGACAAAGTGTATGTGATCGGCTGTATGGAAAGTGTATTTGCTCTGTAAATTTTCACCCAAATCACAATAATAAATAAATAAATAAATAAAATTTTGTACCCAAGGAGAGTGTTTCATCTACCTCACTCTAGTCCTACCCCTTCCATCCAATGCCAGATAAAAATATGGCCTAAACATTAGTTTGCACAGGGGTTACCTGGTTTAAAAAAGCTTCTTCCTATACTCAACAGAGTGGGTGGAAATGAATCACTCCGAGTATCCATGTCATTTGTGCATTGTTACAGTACTAACACTCTGGCATGATCAAGAAGGCATGGAACTGCCATCTTGTGCTTTCTCTTCTCTGTGACCTTCCCCAACATAATCACTGCCAACTGCCAGCTGAAACACCAACAATTAGAAAGAACTGGGCTAGCAAAATGGAGACTCTCTCAAGTTTGGAGCATCTGATGAGGAATCATAGTCTAGAATTTTCTTTCTATATCAACTGGCTCTTTAACGGGCCAACTGTGAAAGCTCAACAGAGGACTGCACTCTCACATTTTCTTTGATCCTTTCTCAGTAAAAAGTATAAAAAGATCCAGGCCATGATAATGTTGATTCTTCAAGTAAGATTGAACTAAAATAATAGTGATGATATAATAATAATAATAAACCAACCCACTGCAATTGAGTCGATTCTGACTCATAGCAATCCCCAGTGGGTTTCCAGATGGTAAATCTATGCAGAAGTAGATTGCTTCATCTTCCTCCCCCATAGCAGCTGGTGGGTTTGAACCATCAACCTGGCTAGCAGTTACATGCCTTAGGTACTGCATCACCAGAGCACCTTGAGCTAAAATCAGTATGCAGAAAACCACAAATTTCAGGACAAGGGCTAGAAGTCATGTCTCTTAACTCACAGTGAAAGCTGTTTTCATGGTATGATTTTCCAGTCATCTTGGTTGAAGAAATGATTACCAGGCATAGGGTATCTTTAGTCTTATGTACTTTACTCATCATTTGTAACTAATGAAGAGAACAAAAGAAAAGCAGACCTGAAGATCTATGAACATAGAAAAGCCATGTTAGATTTTGTTACTAAATAGACTTTGTTAAATTAATCACACTCATACTTAAAGAAAAGAATCCTCATGGTGCAGTTGTTAAACACTTGGCTGCTAACAGAAGGTTCGGTATTTTGAACCTACCCGATGCCCTGCAAGAGAAAAATGTGGCAGTTTGCTTTGGAATTCTATGAGGAATTCTATGCTACTCTGTCCTATAGGGTTGCTATGAGTCAGAATCAACTTGAAGTCAATATTATTTTTGGGAATTTGTTATACTCCAAGAAAGTAGCTCTGGTAACACAGTGGTTGAGCAGTCAGCAACTAATTGAAAGGTCAGTGGTTTGAACCCATTAGCTGTTCTGCAGGAGAAAGATATGGCAATTTGATTCTGTAAAGATTACAGTACCATCTGGAAACCTATGAGGCAGCTGTACTCTGTCTTACAGGATTGCTATGAATAAGAATTATTTAAATGGCAATGTGTATACTTAGAGAATATCAGCAAGGTCCTTATTCTAAAAATGTATATTTTCATAGGATCTTTATGTATATTAGGACTTTATTGAGTCCTTGTATATTTTAAAACTGTAATTACTAATGAAATGAAAATGATAAAAGCAAGAATGACATGTTGGCTCCTTGTGCGTGTTTATTGAGAAATAGCACTAACGGATTACAACAGTCTTACCCACCTAGTCTGGAGTAACGACAGAATCCTTCTGTACAGCATGCTGGGCAGCCACCAGGCAAATAAACAGAAGAAAAAAATACTTTGTCATTCTTGCTTTAAGTTGTAGATAAAATAGAAATAAATGCATTTTAAAAGCTTTTTATTGAAGTATAATGTATTTGTAGAAAGGCTGCTGAGGAAAGATTAGAGGTTCAAATCCACTCAGAGAAACCTCAGACGAAAGGCCTGGTAATCTGTTTCTTGCATCTCAGTCATTGAAAACCCTGTGGAGCACAGTTATACTCTGACATAACATGAGATGACCGTAAGTCATAGTTAACTCACTAGCAACTGGTTTGAGATTTTTCATTATCGTACATGTACTATCGGAAGAATTTTCACAAATTGAACACACTTAAAAGCAGCACCTAAATCAAGAAACAGAATGTTACTCCAGATGCCCTATTCATGTTTTCTTCTAGTCACTGCTACCCTGAGGGTAACCTCTTTCCTGACTTCTAACAACAGAGATTGGTTTTATTTATTTATTTATTTATTTATTTTAAGAGCTTGTTTTATATTCAACGTAAAGTGTACATTTAGTTTCATTCCCCATTTGCCATGTCCTACCCTAACCCAGTCTCCTCCCCTTCCCTCCCTACCCTGTAACCCTCCCCCTGTGCCCCTCATGTTTATGCACTCCTGTTTGTCCTGCATTTCCTCAGTTTGAATGTTGGTCCTCTGGTGTCCCACGGTCTATTGCTCTAAGGGATGTATTACCATAGTGTATGTGGGTGTGGCATCCTGGGTTGAGTGGTCTGCGTGTACATCTTGTTAACTACTGGGCTGAGAGCCTGCCCCTGGGGGTGAGTTTTATCCCAGGTGCAGATTGGTTTTAATAAACACATTTGTAAAAATGTCTAAAAGCAAATTTGTTAAATTTCAGAGGCAATGATTCTGTTATTTCTTTAGCATGCCACTGTGGCAGAGATTGCCTTTCACATCGATTATTTAAACCTTAAGATTCAAGTTTGCCTGTTTTTTTGTTTTGTTGTTTTTCTAATTTTGAAAACTCAAAAAAAAAAAAAAAAGGAGGATAAGGGAGGTTAAGAGATTTCTCCAAGGTTCTTATAGCAAGTCACTAGCTTCATTGCCTTTTTCACTACACCAAACAGTTGTATCCAACTCCTGTAGCAAATGAAAAAGGACTCTAATAACCAAAAAAGTAAACTAGTCTAAACACTGCATTGAACTCTCCTTTCCTGACAAGTATGAAATTTACGTTTACAAGCAATTAACATGATGTTTCTACTATCCCCAAAGCCTGTATTAAAATGTAATGGTTAAAAATGGAGCAAGTATTTTCTGATGGATGTTGTATTTCACAATAAAAGATATAAAGTAATAAGAATAAAGGAAGGAAGAAAAAAAGAAACCTCTGTCAGTAACTGATATTTGCCCTAAGGTCTTTGGAATTTTTCTAAGGAAATAAAATGCAAATAGGATGGCATACATTATCAGAGATGTATAAAAAAGAAGAGTTGGATGGTAATTTTCAAATTATTTAATCCAAGCCTCTATCTATGCTTTATCATTCACTGTATTATAGTGTTTTTTAGTGGAAAAGAAAGGAACCAACATGCCAACTGCATTCCAGATACTAGGCTAGGACTTTTCATGTGTTACCATAGTGCCTAAGGCACTTGACTGCTAACCAGAAGGCTGGTGGTTCAA
>NW_006921590.1:5856236-5883822 GCF_000298275.1 Orycteropus afer afer | reverse complement strand
TAGTGATACTGCCTCGGAAACCCAAGGAGGGGTCGCTATGAGTCGGGGCCGACTCGACGGCAAATAACAACAACAACAACAATCTATTCCAATGCTCATATCTGTCCTGATATATTCCAGAATGAGGAGATGAGAAGCCCAGAGCTCAGAGACTTGCCTACCATTCTGACTGACTCTTTCAAAGGTGTTCGCACTGAGGTAGTCACTGCTAATTGGTTCATGGCGTAAGTGGCTCCTTTCCCAAAATTCAAGCAAAGATTCTTAAACTTACCTGAGTTTAGCCAGCATACAATTCATATTCTCTTCTGAAATAATGATGGCACTTGGAACAATGGAATGTGCTGAGAGTTTAAGCCAATCATCCAGTGCCTTTGGATGAGTCTGACACCATGGTGGGAGAGGAGGAACGGGAACTGAGTCTTGATGTTATTATTGAGAAGCTGAATCAAATGAACCCTGAAGCCTAATCAGCTCCTGAACTTTTGTTTAAAACAGCCAGTTAATTCCCTTTACTGTATAAACAACCTAGGGTTGAGTTTACTGTCAATGCTAAGTGATAGAACAACCACTTTTAGATCTTGTAGGAGACAGTGCAGTTGTTTGGCTCTAAGGCTCACGTACTTCTAACAACAAATCTTGCCTTTAGGAGTATTTTCAGTTGAGGGGAATATCCACCTTATAATATTATCCTTTCACTGGAATCCATGAAACAAGTATGAATACATGCTGCCTCTTAAGTGAATTTCACTGTAACATTTAGACTCTGCACCACTTAAATAATTTGCCTCATTCCATTTCATCTTATCTCATCACTTTGTCTAAACTCCCAACTCTACACATCTTGGATTCTCAGCTCTATAACCTTTGAGCTAGTTTTTGAATTAAAGAACAAAGGATCAGACTTGGAATGCATAGACCAACTATTGTGAAGGAACAAAACTGAAATCTCAGTGGATTCTTTGCAGGGTGAGAAACAGATGACAAGTTGCAGTGTTGCCATAGCTGCTGACCCTAGGATATCACCATAGAAATGACTGAGGTCCTCAGAGGTATAAACTTTCAGCTTCATTCATTGCATCCTGCTACACTGTTTGTGGTCTGCCCTAATTTCAATGGACTAAACTGTTATCGTGCAACCTATAACATCAATTAACCATAATAATATTCTAGTTCTAACATTTTAGGAGGGAGATGGAGAAACCAGGAATAATATTTTGAGAGCAGTAATTGGCCACAGGAAGTGCCTAGGTAGAATGATTTTATCCCCGTCTGAGGCTGAAGCCCTGACTTCATCTCAGATGATCCAAACTAGGTTTTGCGGGCTCTTCTACCATTCAGTTTTTTTATGTTCCAGCCTACATTGTCTCAAACTTTCTCCAAAGATATCTTTGCCTCTCATGTCACACATTATGCTGAGAATTTCATCTACTTTCTGATTCAATTTCTCAAAGATACTCTTTCTCTTTTATAGACATCCTTTCTTTCCTAGCTACTTTTTATCTCCTATCTCTAAGGAATACGTGACCTCCTTTATCCAATGCCTTTGTATTTGCCTCTTTCATGGATCCCAAAGTTACTTCTTCTCCTTAAGGCTCAGCTTTATCATCTTTAAAAAGAGAGTAATTAAAGTTTAAAAAGAGAAAAATTAAAGTTTAATTATTTACTAGCTTACTCTAGTAAAGCATTAAAAAAAAAAGTTCTGGTAGCATAGTGGCTAAGACACTTGCCTGCTAACCAGACGGCTGGCGGTTCAAACCCACCAGCCACTCCTCGGAAGGAAGGTTGGGCAATCCTACTTCCGTAGTGATACTGCCTCGGAAACCCAAGGAGGGGTCGCTATGAGTCGGGGCCGACTCGACGGCACATAACAACAACAACAACATCATAAAGCGTTTTGGGCTACATTAGCCAAATATACACAAATGTAAGAGGTTGTTGTTGTTGTTGTTGTTGTTGTTTTGCCGTCGAGTCAGCCTCGACTCATAGCGACCCCTCCTTGGGTTTCCGAGGCAGTATCACTACGGAAGTAGGATTGCCCAACCTGAATCAGAATGTGTTTATCATAAACCAGAAAAAAATTCAGGTTGAAATAAAAAAAAAAATTCTCAGAGAAATATTCCATTTCAACAATATTATGCTTTGCACACCTTTTTTTTTTCCATTTCAGTGATGTCTGCTATGAGTTTGTTAGCCTAAGAACAGTTGAAAAATAGCATTATTACTAGACCAACCACATTATAGGCATTTTATTTTCCCTTCTTGAATTCTGCCTCTGAGGGTTCCCAATGGGTGAGAGATACATTTACAAATTTATGTCAGTAGAATGCTCAGATCGGCAAGATGACATATTTGCCTAATAGTCATTTGGGACTATCAGCCTCTCAGATTACAAAGAAAGACATCATTTCCAAATTTGAAGCTTTTATGTCCTATTTAAGAGAGCAATGACTTCATTCCTCTGAAAACTTCCCCCAAATGATTAACCTTGAAAATGAATGTCTCTATGTGGATACTGTTTCCATTATCCCTATATAATCACAGAACTTTCAAATCATATGTTTTTCCCTTCAGCAACTTTTAAGCAAAATTTATTTCATAATTGGTTTTGAAGGTATTAAATTATTTGGAACATCTCCCATAGGGCACCTATTAATTAGCAGGATAATGTGAAAAGTAATGACGTTTTAAAATCATTTCAACAAAAGATAAGATGTGATGGAAGGAACTGTGTGTAGCGAGTATGGAGCAAGGCGACTAGGTTACAGTTTTTACTATCCTAATTTTGGTATGCACCCTTGGCGAGCCATGCTACTTCTCTGAACATCTCTGAAAGGAGAGTGTTAGACTACAGCAATGATAAGTCCCTTGGCAATAGGCTGCCTACCCTGGCAGATATTTTCTGAAATGGCTAGTAAACGAATCTACCATTCATTGAATAAATATTCACTGGATACCCTTCTAAAGACTTAATATACAGTTATATAATTTAACACTTCCAATGTTGCAGGACAGTTAATATTATCCCTATTTCACAGATGAGAAAACTGAATCTTAGACACATTGTCATCACTGCCAGAAAGAAGTGGAAGTCAAAGATGGTTTAGTTTAAGAAAATGTTCCCTCTGTTCCATCAAATATATCCCAAACTCGGTGGTGATGTAAGAGGAGAGTGGAGGTTAGTTATATGAGAGAATGCTAAAATAACATAAAATAGCTATCAAGTGTGGACCGAATTGATCCACATAGATACTGTGAATTGGGTCTTTCATGTTTTACTATAAAATCCAAGTGTCCAATGATTATACACTTCTGAGAGGATGTCAGCAGAGAACTAAGTGACCAGTCACATGATACCAACCCCCCTATTCCGTTTTGATGTTATTGCTTCCCTTAACAACATTGCAGATAGCAGCTTGAAACATCTGATACTAATCTTGTTGGGAGAAATTTAGACACTCTAACTTGGCAAGGCATTAAGTACAGAAAATACTGAAAAATGTCTAGAGGGCCACAGGCTAGATTTTTTGAGAAATTGTCAACAAAGAGCTCCCTGAACACTCATGTTGTTGTTGTTGTTGTTATGTGCTGTCGAGTCGGACCCGACTCATAGCGACCCTTCCTTGGGTTTCTGAGGCAGTATCACTACGGAAGTAGATTGCCCCATCTTCCTTCTGAGGAGTGGCTGGTGGGTTTGAACTGCCAGCCTTCTGGTTAGCAGTTAAGTGCCTTAGCCACTATGCTACCAGAGCTCCTAAAAAGCCCTTTTGGAAGTAAATTCAGTGCTGGCAGCGAGGTGAATGGTTTCTGGGGCCTCCTTGCTGCTCCTGTTACAGTGGGCACTGAGCTGCTTTCTCTGTGGGGGAAACTAGATAAAGCAATAAAGTCAGGTTTATTCTCTAGAAACATGTCTAAAGCCCACCTCACTTTGTTACTGACAACGTCTGTCTTGGGACAGGAGGGGTATTGATTTACTCTGCCGTGTGCCACTGAGATAAAGAAACATGAGGCACTCAAATTAATACAGAGGGAATGGATTACTGAGCCTGAGAAATTCTTGCTTTGCTATGTACTTTAGGGGGTTTAAGCAGACTGGATTAAATCCGATCTGTTCTTGATCAACACTAAGGAGGTTTATTATGGCCAATTCAAAGCTGGAAGTCAATCAATCTTAATTCAGCACTCAGTGTAAACCAACTCTAGGTAAAGAAGAAGACAGAGTGGATGGCGCTTGAAAAAGTGAGTTGTGAAACAATCTTAAGTGAGAACCAGCTAGATAACTGACCCACAAAGGAGCTAGAAAAGCAGAGAGAGTAGATTTAGCAAGATAATTTATTTGGATAGAAATCTGTTCTCTCTTAGTTCTCACATCCAAATAAGGAAAGGGGTTTCTCTTAAGCCTGCCCTGCCAGATGGTCTTTAACATGACCCAGGAGAGTTTGTTAATGTGTTTTTAGAGTTGGGGAGCAAGGGGCATTAAGTCTTAGAAGGCTAAAGCAATCATAGGCAGCCAAGTTGAGGTCTGACAACTGACTCAAGTCCTAGCTGCCCATAGATCAAAGGTGCCTGATACACAGAGATCAGCTACAATTCCATGATGGGATATAGGGCCATAGTTGTTTTTGAAAAGACCTTGATCTTGGGAATTTTCTGGTGCCTACATTTCCCATCTGCGCAATTAGTATTTCCCTCTCCATTCTCGAGACAATTTTCCAGAAACCTGGCTCTCATCCAGACCTTCCCACCAGGTACTATAAACACCAGTTGTTGTTATCCCAAGCCCAGGTAGTATCAGGGAAACCAGAATGGAGTTAACTGACTCTTAGCAAGGGGAAAGGGATGGATTTTTCCATTCTCAAAGTTTTGGAGATGGGAGTTGGGTTGAAATGAGTTCCGTTACATGGCCTTTTACCTTGGTTCTTTGGAAAAACGGCTTTAAAGATTTGTCCACTAAGCCCTGAGGAGTTACCTTTGCCCTAGTTTTCTATCCCAAACGTTCTGTTACTTTTGCCAAGTTGTTGGACATTTCCTGGGTAAATTGTAAATAACTGGGTTTGATCTATCTTTTGTGTGTGTGTCTGGTCCTGGGCTGCAGCCTACCCTGTGGTTGGTATGCATCTTGCACAGATTGGTCAATAGATTATGCAATGAGGCGAGTTGTAACCTACTATGCAAATGAAGTGTCTGTCATATACTGAGAGGGGACTGACAGTCTGAGACCCTAGTGGGTGTGCCATGCCTTAAATTTGACAAGGATTTTGTATATTTAAGCAGACAGTCCCACAGAGGTTTTTCAGTCAAAAAGAAGCAGAAGGAAAAAAAGAGAAGAGCAGAGAGAGATGAAGCAAAGAATCTCCTAAAAGAGCTTTAACATGGATCAAAGGCTGTGACACTGAAGAAGATACCAGGCCCAGGAAATGCCCAGTGGCAGAGCTAATAACGACAGATGGCAGGGCCAAGAGGCTGTGCTGAAGGGGCTTAAAAGCAGCCTGTCCTCAGGGGGCCAAGAGTAGTTGAGAGAGCTGTCCTATATTGAAGAAGGGAGACTTTGCCTACATGCTTCCTGATCCTGATCCTGCGTTGTAGCCTGCTGATTCTGATTCCCAAGTTGTGCCCTGTTAATTCCTTAATAAACCACTTAACTGTAAGTATGGTCTGTGAGTTAGTTCTGTGTAGTCATTGCAATGGATTACTGAGCACAGCAGTGGGAGGGATGACTGGTGTCAGAACTGGTGAAAAGGTTGTAGACTGGAGGTATGTCTGACCTCCCCTTCATGGGAATCAGCTTTGGGCTGATCCTGGTCATTATCTCATTTGAAGTTGGACAGGTTCTGATGCCACTACTATCAGTCACTTCAGAGGAGTCTAGGCCATTTCACTAATCATCTCTAGCTATTTCCCTGGCTTCCACCTTTCCTCCCCTCAGCTTTAGGCAGAGGTGTTGCAGTATTATTTCCATTTTCAGTTTTCTCTCTTAACTCTGTCCTGACCTCTCAACTTCCTTTGGAGGATTCTTTCCCACTCAGTCAAAAGGGAATCTTCCCTCCTTCTTCCACCGCTCATCCCTGCTTGAGTCCTTTCTTCCCCTGGTCTGGGAAGGGAGAAGAAAGGGACCTACACTGATCTCTTTGCCTTTAGAAAGACCCTCCACATGTCCTATCTTTCATTACCCCTCACCAAATGTCAAGAAAGACAGCTCTAATATAAGGAAAGGAGTTCTCCGCCACCAATGAAGTGAATATTCTCTACCATCCTTTGGTAATATCTCACCTCTTCATTTTGCTATTGCATTTTACCCCCCCCCCTTTTTTTTTGTTTTATTTATTCTACTTTCAAATTTCTATTTTATGGTGAATTTGCTGTTTTATTGTTCATACTGAAAAAGTGGCATTGCCTCAGGAGTCAAAAGTAAATGGAAATTATCCAAGAAAGGGACCTGCCAGGACAAAGTATCTCCATTTCCACAGAATGTGGGGTACTGACCACACCACCCCACTATATGGCAGAAATGCAGAGAGATAAGGAGTGTCCAACTGAAGGAGGGCCAACACCCATATCAGAAGGGTAGCTATTTGTGAGACCCAGTTGAGGAGTCTCCTGAGAATCTACAAAAGCACAAGTGAGAGGAGTCAACTCTAAAGATTCGGCAAAGCCAGGGAGCTCAAAGCCAACTGTGGACCATGGCAGCATTCTGTCTCTCTTACCATTTTCCCCTAATCTTTTCTTGACCTTTGACATTGGCTGAGTCAGAATCAGCAGCTACCAAATGCATAAAGTGAATTGAGAAAGAGAACTACACCCCTTGCAGGCCACCACCTGGGGTGGGAGAAGATCTAATATTAAATTAAATTCTGACCTTGAGTTACAATTGCTAACAGATTGTTTTTCATTGCTAATATGAGACAACAACTGTGACCTAGAAGGACTGTGAAACTTTATTTACTACCTAGGAGGGACTAGAAAAATCTAGGAGCCTGTATAGGTTTCCATCCCAGTATAGAGAAAGAATGCTTCCCATAGAGTATATTCTAAAAAAAAAGAATAGGAAAAAAAAATGCATTTTCTGGTCACTTCTCAGGAAATTTGTTTGTCTAACTCATTGGTAACAATCATATCTAGGCCTGATTTATATTGGTAATTACCTACTGAGATATTTTTCTTCATTTTTTGCACTTAAATTGATTTGGATTTATGGATTGTTGATGAAGAAATGAGCTTCATTTGAAAATTCCCTCTTGTTGATTTACTTAAGCTGATTTAACACAGTGTAAATCTGGCTGTTCATGAATACACGAAGTGTTCTACAGCAGGTGGACATGATGAGAGTTTCCTCAAAATGTTCTGTCCATGCAGGTTTGCCAGCAAATGAGCCTCCTCCCACCAGCCACCTTCTCTCCTGCCATACAAAATGTGCACACATGCTCCCAGACACTGAGAATTTCATTTACCCACATGGCCCCAGCTTGGACCAGAGTTCCCAGTTTTATAAGCATAATTATTTATGCTTTCCAAATTACTCTCTAGAACATTGGTAACCACACACTCTGAATAGACTGTATTGAAACTAAAATGAAATTTCAGTCCACTTTTGCTCATTTCCATATTTTACATATTCTCACCTTCATTTTCCAAATAAGAGGTCCCTATCCTCTAAAAGGCACTGAAATTCTCTACTCTTTCCCTCACCCCTAGTATGCTATACTTCATCCTTAAGGAGAGTGACTTTATTATTTAATAAGGACCAAATATATTCCTCAAGGTCACAAAGTGGGGCTGTCATAATAAAGAGTGGAAACCCCCCCTCCCCAGTAAGCTGGAGAAACAAAGGGATTCTACACAGAAGATATAATCATGATTCCTCTCTTTTATTGCAACTCTTTGATTTCTTTACTCTATTCCTATCCATGAAGCTCATGAAATAAGAAAGATAGTCTGAAAATGACTGCCAGTGGATGATGTGTCTACCTGCCTCCTACTTCCAATAAGCCCAACAAGATTCAGAAAGTACCCCAGAATCTAAGAGGTACAGAGTTGCTAGTATTAGCATTGTACAAAATAGAGGCCTTTGAGCAAGGTAAGACTACTTAGATGAAGACTTGGGGATGAAGTGAAAGAGAGTGGAAATATACCTAGAATATTCCTTTTCTGTGTTGCTCCTAGCTGGAGCAGCAGTATATTTCGGATTCATTGCTACTAGCATTCAAAATCATGATGTTAGTTATGCCTTTAAACATAACATAATCTGTCTACAAGTTTTAGAAGAGAACTTTAAACTTGCTCTGAAACAGAGTAACTAGAGCAAATGGAAGAAATGATTAAGTAAAAGAACTGGAAAGATTTCAAAGCGTGGCTTGAGAAGACTAAGTGTAATAGGATATCTAAAGACCTGGAGTCAGAAAACCAAAGGGAATAACATACTCAATATTCTGAAAGATGAAAGAACTGAAGAAGAAATTCAAGCTTAAAGTTGCAATACAGAAGGATTCTATTCAATATTTCTATTCAATGTTTCCTTCCTTCCGAGGAGTGGCTGGTGGGTTTGAACCAGCAGCCTACTGGTTAGCAGTCAATTGCCTTAGGCACCACACTAACAGCTACTCCTCAGAAGGAAGGTTGGGCAATCTACTTCCATAGTGATACTGCCTCAGAAACCCAAGGAGGGGTCATTATGATTCGGATCCGACTTGACAGCACATAACAACTACATTCAATATTTATTGAATGATGCAAGAAGCATCAAAAGGAGATAGAAGGAATATAAAGAATCACAGTACCAAAAAGAACTGGTTGATGTTCAACCATTTCAGGAGGTGGCATATGACCAAGAACTAGTGGTATTGAAGAAGAAGAAGAAGCAGGACTGAAGGAACTGACACACACACACACACACACACAAAAAGGCCCCAGAAATCGATAGAATAAACACTGATTTTCTTTCTTTTTTTCCTCAATGGACACAATGCTAGAAGCACTCACTCATCTATGCCAAGAAATTTGGAAGACAGTACCTTGGCCAACCTACTGGAAGAGATCCACATTTGTGCCAATTCCAAAGAAAGGTGATCCAAGATAATGCGGAAATTATTGAGCCATATTGTTAATATCACACACAAGTAAAATTTTGCTGAAGATAATTCAAAAAAGTTTGCAGCAGTACATTTACAGGGAATTGCCAGAAATTCAAGCCAGATTTGAAGAGGACATGGAACAAGGGATGTCATTGCTGATGTCAGATGGATCTTGGCTGAAAACAAATAGTATCAGAAAGATGTTTCCCTGTGTTTTATTCACTATGCAAAGGCATTGGACTGTGTGGATCATAACAAATTATGGGTAACATTAGAAGAATGAAAATTCCAGAACACTTAGAGCTCATAAAGGACCTGTACATAGAGCCAGAGACAATCATTCGAATAGAACAAGGGGATAGTGTGTGGTTTAAAATCAGGAAAGCTGTGTGTCAAGGTGACCTTTTACCACACTTATTCATTCTGTATGCTGAACAAATAATCAGAGAAGCTGGATTATATGAAGAAGAATGCAGCATGAGGACACAACCTTACTTGCTGAAAGCTAAGAAGATTTGAAGCACTTACTGATGAAGATCAAAGACTATAGCCTTCAATATGGATTACACCTCAAAGAAAACAAAATTCTTCATTACTAGACTGATAAGAAATACGATAAATGGAGAAAAGATTGAAGTTGTCAAGGATTTCATTTTACTTGGATCCACAATGTCCATGGAAGCAGCAATCAAGAAATCAAATGATGTACTGCAGTAGACAAACGTGTTGCAAAAGATCTCTTTAGAGTGTCACTTTGAGGACTAAGATGTGCCTGACCTAAGCAATGGCATTTTCAATCACCTCATGTGCAAGGGAAATCTGGACAATGAATAAGGAAATGTGAAGAAGTGATGCTTTTGAATTATGATGTTGGCAAAGAATACTGAACATACCATGGACTGGCAGAAGAATAAACAAATCTGTCTTGGAAGAAGTACATTCAGAATGCTTTTTAGAAGCAAGGTTGGAAAGTCTTCATGTAACAGGTACCTGTTACCAGGAGGGACCAGTCCCTGGAGAAGAACATCATGCTGGTTAGAGTAGAAGGCTAGTGAAAAAGAGGAAGATCCTCAATGAGATAATCTGACACAGTAATTGTGACAACAGACTCAAGCATAGCAATGATTGTGAGGATGGTCCAAGGACCAGGTAGTGTTTTCTTCTGTTGTACATAGGGTTGCTATGAGTCAGAATTGACTTGACAGCACCTAACAACAATAACAATCCATTGACAGTGTCAGATCCCTGACATGATTTATTACCAAAGCAAAATGGTCACATAATTGATGCCCAATGATTGTTATAGGTTATATTGGGGAGAACGATTAATCATCTGGGTAAGTTTTATGGCAGAAAATAGGATTAACTTATACCATACAGCCGCTATGTTGCACTAGAGTGCTACATGATTTAAAATAGAATTACACGTAGTCTTTACAAATCTAATCATGATCTGCTATGACTAATCTCTCAATACATCATGACCTAAATGTATCAATAGCCAAACTAGTTATTATTTAACTATTAATTACTCATTTATCAGATAAAATGAAAATTCATACAATGAGTTTATAGTTTAATATCTTCGTGTAATTGGTGAACTGTGTTCATGTTATATAAAAAGATCAGCCAATATTTAGTCTGTCTGTGTATTATTTCTTTCAACAATTTGTCCAGTGAATTGGCAAAAGTGTAGAAAAAAGAGCCAAATGACAGAATGTTTATGTAATACTAATAATTGTTATATTAATAATTACACAATTTATCTATGAAATAGTTGTCTGAGTTTGTCTGATAAGTCATAAAAAATTATCTGAAAATTACAATAGTCTTATGATTCCAATATGATGGCACAACAGTTAATCTCTCTGCTGCTAACTAAAAGGTTGGCAATTTGAACCCACCTACTGATGGGTTCAGACTTGATGGTCTGTTCCTATAAAGATTGTTGTTGTTATGTGCCATCGAGTCAAACCTGACTCACAGCAACCCCTCCTTGGGTTTCCGAGGCAGTACCACTATGAAAGTAGATTGCCCCATCTTCCTTTTGATGAGTGGCTGGTGGGTTTGAACCGCCAGCCTTCTGGTTGGCAGTCAAGTGCCTTAGGCACTACACTACCAGAACCCCTTCCTATAAAGATTATAGCCTAGAAAAGCCTATGGGGCAGTTCTACTCTGTCCCATTGGGTCACTATGATTTGAAAACTGCATTGACAGCACCTAACAACAACAACAACAATAGCCCTGAGGTAGTTTCAAAGGGTGCCGATTATACTTTTGAAAGAAAAAAAAAAACCTAATGAAATAGATTTGATTTAAAAGTTGTTATGTAAGCAGAAAATTTTGTTTTTTTTCTTTACTTTACTTCCTTTTCAATGTATTGTTTTATTTTTAAATTAATTTATTTTCTTCATGATTTGAAATTTTTTTCTTCATGACTATCCTTTATCTTAGTTTAACGGGACTCAAGAGAGGGATATGAAGTAGATATATTTTGAACATAAGAAGAGATAAAACTTCATACCTAGTTTCTTCTTTCCTTGAACTCCCAGATGTTTATATATAAGTTGCTCTTATTGGCTACAAATCAAAGTGGAAATAGATTCACATTGAGGAGTTTAATTACAATAAATTCAATCAAGATAGGGACAAAATAGTACAGACCAACTTGAGACACAAGGCAGTGAGTCTGAAAAATTTGCAAATATTTAGGTATATATTGACCAAGATATCCTTTCTCTAATATTTTATCTTATAACTACCTTTCTGCAAATTAATAATATCAGATTATATGTGTTCTGTGTTCTACAGTTTATATAATTCTTTCATATATAATTATCAAGTTTGATCTTTAAAATATCTATTGAAATATTGACTATATTGTTATTCCCATTTTTCAGATAAGTTGTCAAGACTCCAGAGTGATCAAGATTACACTCTGGAGGTGGGACTCAATTCTAGATCCAGTTGGTCTGGTGACTTTTCTGGGAGAACAATCCACAAGCCTGGGCCTGACACCAGAGAAGCTGTCTCGACAGTTAGCAGACTCCAGGGCCATCATCAATCAGCTCACAAAAACAAGTATTCATAGAACTCCTGAACACACAGTGCAATATCTATTTCAAAAGGACCAGACATAAAGTAAGTGAAAGATATGGCAGCTTCTCTCAAGACATTCATCAACGAAGAAGAACAATTCTATGAGCAAGTTTCCTGAGGCATCCTGTAACCTCAGAAGTCGCAAAGAGATGGCCATTAGACATTCACACTTAAGGATTCTAACTCTTAGAGTGAGTGGTTGGGCATTAAGGAACCGGATAGCTAGGTATAGAAAATGAATCAATCCTAAAATGCTTTTCTAAAATCCAATCATGCTCTTATATTTCAAATACAGCATTTATCTTTAAATTCTTGCTATTATATTATAACCAATTTGCAATTGACTCATTGGTGGTGGGTTTGGTTTTTGTGGTTTAAACTTTATATTTAAAGGTTTTTCAGGTATGTTCTGATGGCCAAAGGAAGAAAGGACAACTGCAAAGTGATAGATACAAAGGACGTGACCCTGAAAAGCAGATCAGAATGCACGAGGAAATAGGAAAATGAGTCATAGATGTGATCATTGGTTACATCCATCCAAGGCCTTTACTAGATTGATGAGTGAAAGGCCATGACAAAAAGTGACTTACCACCAGTTCCCATCAAGTTGATTCTGACTCATGGTGACCATACGTATGTCAGAAAAGAACCGTGCACCATGGGGTTTTCAATCACGATTTTTCAGAAGTACACAGGTAGGCATGTCTTCCAAGGTAGCTCTAGATGAGCTCTAATCTTTTGATTAGCAACCAAGGGCTGTTTGTACCACCCAAGGACAATAAAGGGTACTTAGAGGATACAAAAACAATTTTAATACTGGTTTAAGGAAGGCAAAAACAAGGCAAATACATTTTTAGTTGATGTTGGAAGAAAATTAATATTTACCAAGAGCCTACTAGGCTAAACACTTTATATAAGCTTTTTAGAATACCATTTTTCCTTAGTTCTCTTTAATGAGAATCTTTTGTATCAATAATTACTTGCAGTTTCCAGTACTTGAACTAATTTATTTGTTTACTGAACAGTACTGAATGTATTCACTATATTATAGAGAAAAGGTAAGCATGGGATTGCCTTGAATAGCTGCTGAGAAGAAAGTAACTAAAAATACTATACACAGAAACACCAAATTTAAAGTATTTGCTCATTTAAGCATATACCAGTTGCCTTAGATATTAGTGAAATACCAAATAACGAATGCTTTTAGATCATTCATTAATGCAGAATTATGTCTTTATATTTCAAGCAGTTCAATGCTGCTTACAGGGGTTGCTCTGACCCTCTAAATTTCCATCTCCCATTTTCTACCAACAAGAAGAAGGAAACCTCTGAAGATTTAGAAATGGCCTCACATCTTTGCTTCAAACCTCCGCTGGATACCTAGTTGGGAAAGGCTAGGGAGGATATGTATTAATCTAAATGCACTATAATATCCTGAATGCTTAGCAGCTGAGGGATTCTGAAACTATGGAGAATTTTTCCCCAATAATGAGTCCTTGGGGAAAATGAGAGCTAGCATGAAGGATTAAAATGGTATTAGATTACATTTTAGCTATCCAGAGAGGGTCTGTACCAGTCAAGGCCTAACCAGGAAAAGAGAAATTACTCTTAGTCATGTAAAGAGAGATAATTAACTTGATGAAATTGGTAGCACAAATGATAGAAGATCAGGGTGAAAGCACAGGACAATGATGCAACACAGAGATGAGGAAGATAAGGAAGCCACATGCACCTCTAAGCTGGAGGGATAAAGGGGGGCAATAATAACACTAAGGCCTAAGGGCTGGGCCACCCAAGGGACAAGAGAACTATAGGGCTTGTCTAGGCTGACTTGGAGCCATGGAGGGAGGTGGAGCATATCTCTTGGCTTCTCTCTTCTTCCCATCCTCTATTCTCTTGCCAGAACTTTCTACTGGCTCAGCCCACGTGAAAGTCAGCCAATTCAGGAAACACATTCTGAGAGCTCAGCAGGGACCAGGCAATGGCTAGATCTGAGGGCAAACAGACCTGAATAAGTACAGGTTTTTAGAAACAGAACTGTTTCATTACAATGTACATCATACCTTATCTACTAGAAATGAACTGCATTAGGTACAGATTTCAGTGAGTCCCAGTGAGGTGTAATGGCATCTCACAAGCCCAAGCTCACCCTCTCCAGGATGGGAAACAGCTATAGACACAAAATGGAAATACAGGTGAGAATTGTGAATTCATTTTTGATACCTATAACTCTCCCCTCACAACAGAATTTCAGAAATCACTGAATGAGATTCGTAAGGGGAAGGAAGAAAGGATGCTAAAGGTCCTCCAATACTTGGGAAGCACAATGGAATTTCAATTATTACCATAAATAGATAGAACTTGGTGTTACCTATAAACTGATGATACATGGGCAATTTTATATTTTTTATGCTTAAAACACAACTGAAAATATACAAGGTGTCAACAGTGCTTATCGTATCTGTTCATTTTGAAATTTCTTCAGTGAGTATATATTACTTTATTACTTTCTGTTGTTGTTGTCATCAAGTCAGTTCTGACTCACAGTGACTCTATACACAACAGAACAAAACATTGTCTGGTTCTGTCCCAGCCTCACAATCTCTGACATGTTTGAGCCCACTGTTGTAGCCACTGTGTCAGTTCATCCTGTTGATGAACTCCCCACCTTAACAAGCATGATACTCTTCTCCAGTGTCCAGTCATACCTAATAACATGCACAAAGTATGTGAGATGACTTCACCATCCTTGCTTCTAAAGAACATTTGGGCTGGACTTCTTCCAAGACAGATGTATTCATTCTTCTAGCAGTTCATAGTATATGCAATGTTCTTCAACACCACCATAATTCAAAAGCATCGACTCTTCCTAAGTCTTCTTTATTTATTGCCCAGCTCTCACATGCACATGAGGTGATTGAAAATATCATAGCTTGGGTGAGGTACACATCAGTCCTCAAAGTGACATCTTTGCTGTTTAACACTTTAAAGAAGTCTTTTGCAGCAGGTTTGCCCAGTACAATACATTATCTGACTTCTTGGCTGCTGTTTCAGTGGATGTTGATTATAAGATGGAAGTAAAATGAAATCTTTGACAACTTCAATTTTTCTGTTTATCATGATGTTGCTTATTGGTCCAGTTGTTAGTATTTTCGTTTTCTTTATGTTGAGGTGTAATCCATATGAAGACTTGTATCTTCATTAGTCAGTGCTTCAAATCCTCTCCACTTTCAGCAAGCAAGGTTGTGTCATGATAGCACAGGTTGTTAATGAGTCTCCTCTGATCCTGATGCCATGTTCTTCTTCATATAGTCCAGCTTCTCTGATTATTTGCTCAGAATATAGGCTGAATTAGTAATGTGAAAAGATACAACCCTGATGCACACCCTTTCTGATTTTAAACCAGTATCCCCTTGTTCTTTTGGAATGACTGCCGTTTGGTCTATGAACAGGTTTCTCATGAGCACAATTAAGTGTTCTGGGATTCCCATGCTTCATAGTGTTATCCATAATTTGCTATGATCCATACAGTTGAATGCCTTTGCATAATCAATAAAACACAGGTAAACCTCTTTCTAGTATTCTTTGCTTTCAGCCAAGATCCATCTGACATCAACAATGATATTCTTCATTCTAAGTTCTTTTCTGAATCTGGCTTTAATTTCTGGCAGTTCCCTCTAAATGTACTGCTGTAATCATTTCTGAATTATCTTCAGCAAAATATTATTTTCAAAGTTTTTAAAAATAAAATACCATAATCCATTATGTTTTGAATATTCTGTGCTCTCTGATGTCCTGGTTGGACCTTGACTTGCACAAACCCTTTCTGAAAAGCTAGAATTTGATTATCCATGGTAAGACAATTAAGCAAGGACATGTCTTCCCAAAGTGCTGCTTGCTCTCAGGAGATTTAATTGCTTGGTCTATCATGGCAAAATGAGGCATTCGTGCTTTAACTCTTCAGCATCTCTGAAAACATTTGTTTTTCCTAGGTTCACCAAATATTTACGGATCAGTAATGCTTTTTAGCAAGAAGAAATGAGACTCTCATTTCCCTGGGATGTTGATGGTAACCATTTTAGGTGACAACTTTAAAAGGCCTTGCCTAATAAAACTGCACTTTGTTAAAACAAGTTCCTTATATTCCTGAAATCCTCCAATTAAGAAAATGTGATTGGGTTCCATTCTTATTTGTCTCATTTGAAAGAAGCATATATTCTTTGCATTCATTTAGGAAATTCATTTCAAGCTTGGGATCTTTGTTAATATCCAGAACTCCCTTCATTGAAAGACTTGTTACCTGGTTGCTGCTTTGTCTGTCAGCTGCTTCAGGACTTGCTGCAGCTACAGAGACCGCACTCACTCAAGACTCTTCATCAGGAGCAGTGAGTACCCTTGCTAAATGACTGAAGGATGCAGGGGTATAAAGTCCTAAGCCTCCTGATCTCAGCTCAGGAAAATTCTTCAACTCCAGAGTATCCCATAGAGTCAGCCAAGGCCAACTTTGTATCGCAATTCATCTTCTCTCTCTGATCCATCCTGTTTCCCTCCTACTCGTCCCTAGATGTTGATCCAAAGAACACTTTGTAATAAATTTCCTGTACACTTACCTTTAGTGCCTGGGTGACATAAATGGTTAAGTGCTTATCTACTAGTTAAAATGCTGGAGGTTCAAACCCACCCAGAGGCACCTCTGAAGACAGCTGTGCAATTTGCTTCTGAGAGGTCACAACATTGAAACCCTGTGGAGCACAGTTCTCCTCTGACACACCTGGGATTGCCAGGAGTCCAAACTGACTAGATGGTAACTAATGACAACAACACTTAATTATCTCAAAGTCTGCTTCCTACAAAATCCAACCAGCAACAGAGCTATGAGAATCAAATCAAATGCCTGTAAAAGTCTTACAGATTTTCTGAAATGATTGTTTATTGGCTATTTATTTATTGAATATTTGCTGGATATATGTTAGGTGCTTTGATAAATGTTATTTCACTATTACCACAAATTGCAAGACTGATATTTTTATTGTCCATTAGCTAGAAATGAAAAGACTGAGGTCAGAAAGGTTTTGTCCTTTTTTTTTTGGTCAGGTTCACAAAGCTAGCTACTTAGTATCAGTGACTGGGATAGGACCTAAGGGCTGTGTGATTCCCTTTCATCATGCTGCCTCATAACCTATCACAATTTTATATTAAATGACTTCTCAGCTGAGTCATAGAAAGCTATGACTTTAAGAAAGAAGAGCATTAAGATGGAATAAGAAATAGCCTTAAGGTGGGGAAAACGCATTTCAGAACAACCACAAGAAAGCTCAGCTGCTGAGAAGAGAGAAAGGTTGTCAGGTTTATTAACCTCAGCAAATGTAAATGGAGACCCAAAATGCTCTCATTTAAAATACAATCCTCCCCACGAAATGGTCAGGTTTAAGAAACTTCAGGCTGAAGCTTCCAAACAGCTCATATGTAGAAGAGCAGAATCAGATAGAACCAAAAAACTTTAGTCAATCCATTTTCTAGAGCTTAAATACTGGTTCCAAGAATAGCCAGCAGCTAAACATAACACCTCTCACTATTTCCAGTCTCCACTGGGCAGAGCAGATTGCTTTATTATCCAATCAAAGGAGGACTGATTTGGTGAGATGGAGACTTTCTAATGTGTGACAATCCTGTAGGAAGAAATAATTCACCCCTTGGGCAAATGTTTACTGCATGTCAAACACTGCCACAGAGGCTGGAGATACCAGGTTGGTAAGAGGCCGTACCTGCCATTTTATGAGACCATAGGCCAGTGAGGATCAACAGTCAAGTAAGCAGACAACTAATTCATGTGACTAAGAAGGCCAACAGGTGTAAGTAAGAGTGTCAAAAGAGAACTTGGGGCATCTCCCAAGTACCTTTTCTAGGTCAAGGTAGGCTTCTCAGAGAAGGTTGAACAATGAATAGGAGTTAGCCAGGATATGTTTGGAAGGTGAGAAGGAGAGTTCATTATAGACAGAGGGAACAGTTCTTCAAAACTTCAAAAGAAGAATAGTTCATTTAGGAAAGGGTAGGTTAATTTGGGACAAAGTTTTTTAGTATTCTTTGAAGACTATACAATTCTACAATATTATAAAGGATCATTACATATACTTTATGAAGCATGACAATACTAAGTGATGTGCACTCATTCAATAACTCCTACAAAGTTCCAGCCACTTTTCTAGGCATTGTGGTTATAGTCACAAATAAGTCATGTCTACCTACTTCATTCCACCACTCAGCCATCAGTTTGTCATACAGTGGTAGCTTGAATGTTGCTGTAATACTGGAAGCTATGCCACCAGTATTTCAAACACCAGCAGAGTCACCCATGGTGGACAGGTTTCACTGGAGCTTCCTGACTAAGACAGACAAGGAAAAAGGCCATCTAATCCTGAAAACAGGCAATTGAAAGCCACGTGAACAGCAATGAAACACTGTCTAATATTACTGGAAAATGTAATGAATAGCAGTGAAACACTACGATGAGCCCATCTAGTTGGAAAGCATTTAAAATAAAACAGAGAAAGAGGTACCTCCTCAAAGTAGAGTCAACCTTAATAATAAGGGTGGAGTAAAACTTTTAGGACTTTCATTTGCTGATATGGCACAACTCAAAATGAGGGAAAAAAAAAAAAACAGTGCAAACATCTATCAATAATGAAAACATGAAATATATGAAGCTTCAATCCAGGAAAATTGGAAATTGTCTAAAATGAAATGGAATACATAAAGATCAATATCCTAGGCTTTAGTTAATTGAAATGGACTGGTATTGGCCTTTCTGAATCAGACAATCATATGGTCTACTATGAAAAATGACAAATTGAAGAGGAATGGTGTCACATTCATCATCAAAAATAACATTTCAAGAACTACCCTGAAGTACAATACTATCAATGATAGGATAATATCCATACACCTAATAAGGAACACCAGTTAATATGACTGTTACTCAAACTTACTCACCAACCACTAAAGCCAAAAATGAAGAAATTGAAAGATTTTTACCAACTTCTGAAGTCTAAAATTGACCAAACATACGATCAAAATGTATTAATTACTGGAGATTGGAATGTGGAAGTTGAAAACAAAGGAGAAGCATCAGTAACTGAAAAATATGGCCTTAGTGAAAGAAATGACACCAGAGATCACATGATAAAATTTTGCAAAGCCAAATACTTATTCATGGCAAGTATCTTCTTTTGTAAGAACAAGTCCTGGAGCTGACTGCAGAACAGAAGATCAATTGGTCGTAAGAAAATTCAAGTTGAAGCCGAAGAAAATTAAAATACCATGAGAGCCAAAATATGACCTTGATTATATCTAACCTAAATTTAGAAACCATCTGAAGAACAGATTTGACATATTGAACACCAGTGACTGAAAATCAGATGAGTTGTGGGATGACATCAAGAACATCACATAGAAAGAAGGCACAAGGTCAATAAAAAGACAGGAAAGGAAGAAAAGACCAAAAGAGACTCTGAAAAATTCTCTTAAATAAAGAGCAGCTAAGCAAATTAAAGAAATGATGAAACAAAAGAGCTAAACAGAAGATTTCAAAGGGTGGCTCGAGAAGACAAAGTAAACTATTATAATGAAATGTGCAAAGACCTGGAGTTAGAAAACCAAAAGGGATGAACACACTTGGCATTTCTCAAGCTAAGAGAACTGAAGAAAAAATTCAAGCCTCAAGCTGCAATATTGAAGGATTCTATGGGCAAAATATTGAACGATGCAAGAAGTATCAAAAGAAGATGAAAAGAAGAGTCACTGTACCAAAAAGAATTAGTTGACATTCAGCCATTTCAGGAGGTGATATATGATCAAGAACCAATAGTACTGAAGGAAGAAGTCCAAGCTGCACTGAGGGAATTGGCAAAAATAAATAAATAAATAAATACTTCAGAAAATGATGGAATACTCATTGAGATGTTTCGACAAATGGATGCAGCTAATTCATTTCTGCCAAGAAATTTGGAAAACGAGTACTTTGTAAACCAAGTGGAAAAGATCCATATTTGAGCCCATTCCAAAGACAATGTCACTAATATCACACACAAGTAAAATTTTGCTGAAGATAATTCAAAGACAATTGCAGCAATACATTGACAGAAAACTGCCAAAACTTGAAGCTAGATTCAGAGAGGGCAAGGGATATCATTGTTGACATCCGATGGACCAGGGCTAAAAGCAAAGAATACCAGAAAGATGTTTACCTGTGTTTTATTGACTATGCAAAGGCATTTAACTGTATGGATCTTAACAAATTATGGATAATATTTTGAAGAATGCAAATTTCAGAACACTCGATTGTGCTCATAATGAACCTAGTAGAAGGAAGTCATTCAAACAGAACAAGTGGATACTGCATGGTTTAAAATCAGGAAAGATGTGTACCAGGGTTGTATCCTTTTACCAAACCTATTCAATCTGTATGTTGAGCAAATAATCTGAGAAACTAGACTATATGAAGAACATGAACTCAGGACTGGAGGAAGTACCTGTAATATGCAGATGACACAATTTTGTTAGCTGAAAATGAAGATGCCTTGAAGCACTTACTGATGAAGATTGGACTACAGTCTTCAATATGGATTACATCTCAATATTAAGAAAACAAAACTCCTAACAATTGGACCAATAAGCAACATCATGATAAACGAAGAAAATACTGAAATTGTCAAATATTTCATTTTACTTGGATTCACACTCAACACTGTTGGAAGTAGCAGTCAAGAGCCTACTAGGCAGCACCTAACAACAACTAACACAACCCATTTACTAACAAGGGTTTTACTGAGTGCCTGCTATATGCCAGAAACCCAAAATATTAGACCAGAGCAGTAGATCTCAAATGGGGCAGGGCATTTAAATCATCTAGGGAGCTTTATAAAACATTCAATTCCAAAATCACACCCTATCAAGTAAATCTGAATTACTGGAGGCTGGATGCACAGATAAGTATTTCCTGCCACCCAGGTGATTATAGTGTGCAGACAGAGGAAGTCAAGACTCAGTGCACTAGAACGAAACTCAAACCAAACCCACTGCCACTGAGTTGATCCTGACTCATAGTGACCCAATTATTTCAAAGTATAACTGCCCCATAGGCTTTCAAATGGTGTAAATCTTTCTGGGAGCAGGCTGCCTCATGAGTCTCCCATGGAGCGGCTTGTAGATTCAAACTGCTGACCTTTTGGTTAGCAGCTGAGCACTTTAAGTACTGTGCCACCATTGCTCTTCGGACTAGAGCAGGGGTTCTCAAATTTTATTGTGCATCAGAATTGCCTGGAAGGCTTCTTAAAACAGAGATTGCTGGGCACCTGCCTCCCAGAGATTTTGATTTAGTAGGTCTGGGGTTAGGCCCAAGAATCTGCATTTCTAATGGATTCCCAGCTGATGCTGATTCTTCTGGTCCAGGAACAAGACTAAGAATCAGAGTATGGGAACTTATTTGTCTTTATTTCTCTCACCAGTGAAAGAAATCTTTCCAATGGACTGACACATTAATGATACTCTATTTGATGATAAATTCCTCTTTTCACATGGATTTTCTTCCAAGAAGAGGATGAGGACTACTGATTATATGTCAAGCCTTCTTTGCTTGGGAGATATCCAAAAGGAAGCACCATGATAAGGCATAGGAGAGAGGACTCTGCATTTCTTGATGACATAATACAGAGGTTAAAAGCAAAGACTTGGGAGCCACCTGGCCTCAGAGCACATCTCTGACAATTACTGGTATTATCACCTTCTGCAAGTTATATTTCCTTTCTGTGTCTCAGTTTCTTCTTAAACCATGAGAGTTTAAAAATGCTGAGAGCAGAGCCTAGCACATGACAAGTGTTATATAAACATTGGCTATCACTACTCTTCTGTAATCAGCTCACTACTCATGTTGCTTGTTTCGTTTGTAACAATATTGCAAACTGTAAATATCTTGCCTTCTTTATTCTACTCCACAGTACAGATATCAACCACAGCTTCCAAAGATTGTACCAGTGTGGTTCCTATGTGCCATGAAGAAACAAAACAACTATATTAAATATGAGTCTACAAATGTTAATAACTTTTCTCTGGATTCTAGATTCAGTAGAATATGTGTAGATAGGTAAGAAATAATAACTGCTCTCAAAGAACTTTAAAGTAATAGAAGAAAGCAGGAACATTTGCAAATAACTTTACCCTAAAGTAGATTTTGATAAAGATGTGAAGAAAAATGAGAATTAAGATCTGCAGATCAGAGTGCAGAGAACAGATAGAGTTTAATGGCCATGGCTCATGCTTTCAGGCTTCAGTAGGAAACTGATGATAGCTTTGGGTTGTGCAGTATGAAAAGGAGCCAAATAGACAGAGATGATAATGTCAAGAGCATTCTAGGTAGAGGAAATGGCATACAAATATTATTGTGGCAATAACACTCTGATTAGTTAAGGAAAAGAGTGTACTTATCTGCAAAGCTAGAATCAGTCTCAATGTTTATTTTACCCCTTGCAGTCTGCAGAGCCAGCTTTGCCTTTGCTCCTGGCTCTGGTGATTGAGTCAGGACTTCTACTAATAAGAAAATATTGCTGTGTATCAGTGAATAAAATTTCTATTTTTGTAATAAAAAGTCAGAAGAACAAACCAAAAAACATATTTGAAAAAAATAAAATACAAAAATGAGGTATCATGGCAGCCTCAAGGAGTATTTATTGTTGTTGTTGTTGTTATTGTTATGTGCCATCAAGTCAGACCTGACTCATAGTGACCCCTCCTTGAATTTCCAAGGCAGTGTCAACTATGGAAGTAGATTGCCCAACCTTTCTTCCCGGGAGTGGCTGGGAGGTTTGAACCGCCAGCCTTCTGGTTAGCAGTCAAGTGCCTTAGGCACTATGCCATCAGAGCTTCCCAAGGAGCATTTAGTTTTTATAAATGGAGCTCTGGTGTTGCAGGGCTTAAGGCATTTGACTGCTAACCAGAAGGCTGGTGGGTCAAACCCATCAGACACTTCTGGGAAGAAAGATTGGGCAATCTACTTCCATAGAGACACCACATTGGACACCTAAGGAAGGGTGGCTATGAGTCCAATCGACTCCACAGCAGTGGTTTTTTTTTTCTTTTTTTAATACCTTTCCAAAGCATATCTTGTTGGCTTTCACATCTCCTAATTGTTTATTTAGCATAAGGACAGCAATCATTGAAGGAGACTCAAATCAGGTCATGAGGCTTTATAATTATAGGTCATTTAAAAATTGTCACACTGTGGGAAATGAAGTAATGACCATCTCATACACTACTTTTTCTGGTGCCACAAGACCAAAGTGGATTGCTCAGAGCTGGTAGAGTTGTATGAAGCCTAAGCAGAAGGCAGAGTATCATGAACCTTTCATAATTCTGCCTGGAATTTGGATCAGAGAGTTTTAACAGATTTTCTAAACAGGCCTATTTGTGGAGGAAGCAAGAGGTGGTTGATAGAGAGGAAGGGGTGGGGAAAGAGGGGGAGGGGAGAGAGCCGTATCTCTAGTCCTGAATAAAAGCAGGGGCCTCCCACATTATGTGATTTCTGACACAGAAAAAAGAGCTCCCTGCCTAGGAACACCCTTTACCACCAAGTCACTGATGTCTGGAGTTTCCTATTTGGAACTTCAACACATTGGTCCTTTGAGAAAGTAATTACATTCTATTGTCCTATCATTCTTTAATACCTCAATATGAATTCACTCACCAGGTTGTTTCATTCAATAAGTATTAATCTATTAACTCATTCAATAAATGAAAGTAAAGACACTGGAAAGAATACATGTGGCCCCTACCCTCACAGGACTTGGAGTGTAGCAGAGCATACCAACTAAATTACAGGTTTTCATGGTAGAGAGTGAGAAAGAAGGAAGTGCCTGCATGCCTACTAGACAACGACCTCTTCCTACTCTGGTTCTCTCAAAGAATTTATGTGTATTTCTCCTGTGACAATTAATATATTTTAGCCTCTTATTTACAAATAAGGAGCTCTGGTAGCATAGTGCCTAAGGCACTTGACTGCTAACCAGAAGCCTGGCGGTTCAAACCCACCAGCCACTCCTCAGAAGGAAGGTTGGGCAATCTACTTCTGTAGTGATACCACCTCGGAAACCCAAGGAGGGGTGGCTATGAGACGGGCCTGACACACAGCACATAACAACAACAACAACATTTTTATGTTGAACTTGACTCTATGACTACAGTATAAACTCCTTAGAGCTAGGCTAAAAATCATAAAAATATTAGAGGAATATCTAGTTGATCTTATATAATTCTCCTTTACAGCTTGTTTTCAAATAAGGAAATGCAGGATTATAAGGAAACTGAGGCAAATAAGGACACATCTGTTAGTGCCTTGCTCAAGGTCACACAGCTTAGTCTCCAGCTTACCTGTTCTGGATCCACCTCCAAGGCTAATTCGGCTGAAGCACTTCTACAGAAACCGCTCCCCCCACGCCCCACCCCCCAAAAAAAACAGAATCTTTCTGAAAGTATCCATAATTTTGTAGCCTTTCTTTGCAGCTCTATGTGGTTAACATGTCCACAAATTCTTTGACACTCCTCCCTTGAAAAGATAGACAAGAAATCTCCTCCTTTGAGTCTATGCTGGACATATTAACTCACTTCTAAAGAAAATATGGTGAGAATGACCGTGCATGGTTTCCAAGACTAGATCATAAAAGTCATTCTGGCTCTGGCTCTCTCTTCCTCCTTCTCTCCCTCCCTCCCTCCTCTCTTTCTCATTATCTGCTCTGGGGGAAATAAACTACTATGTTGTAAGGATGCTAAAGCACCCCTATGGAGAAGTCTTTGTGGAGCAGAACTAAGACCTCCTGCCAGGAGCCATGGAAAGGAAGTCATCATGAAAGACTGAAGCCTCAGTCAAGCCTTTAGACTGCAGTCCTTGCTGACATCTTAACCACAACTTATGAGGAACCTTGAGCCCAAATCACCCAGCCAAGATCCTCTCAGATTCCTGGCCCACAGGAATTGTATGAAAAATGTTCACTGATTTTTAAGTAGGGGTAATTATTACTCAGTGATAGATAACATCATGCTAAAAAATTTTGTACAAGGAGATGCTATTTTCAGACATCTTCATGCTGCAGGGTTCCTATAGGCTAAAATCATTTAGACATCATTCTAAGCCAGAAAAATCTTAGTTTTATTTTACCAATCATATTTATTTCTCCTAATCTTGGTGGCTGAGGTACTCAATGATTTGTGACCAAATGGCCATGACAGTCCCCAAACCAAAGCTCACTGCTACACTGGCACTTCCTCCCACAAAAATGAAAGTCAAGAGGGCTGTTCTGCCTGCATCAAGGCCTGAGATTTCCCTCTCCCTCCAACTTCAAAGTCATTTCAGTCTACCACACATGAGACTGCTAGGTACACAGACACAGAAAATAATATTCATGCAAAGAGGAGATGGATGATTCAGGCAGACTACAGACACATTTTGAACAATTATGAGAATAACTACTACTTCTTGCTTACAAAACGCTAGGTTAGTCCAGCTTTTAATCTTACCATTGAAAGTAGGTTCAGGTTCTTAAATGTTATTGTCAGTGATGTCCAGATCTGTTTACTACTTGGCTTCTGGCTGAAAACTTTTTTTCAAAAAAAAGTTACTCTGGGCTTTGGGCTGGAGTTCCATCCAGGTATCTTTCACTCAGGGCACCATCTAGATGTTCCAGTATTCCTGGAAGTTGTGATAACCACTCACTAAAGCCACAACCTGTCTGTCTCTTTGTCATACTGTGGTGGATTATGTTTTGCCGTGATGTTGGAAACTAAGCCACCTGTATTTCAAACGTTAGTGGAGGCACTCATGGTGGAGAAGTTTCAGTGGAGCTTCCAGACTAAGACACTCTAGGAAGAAAGGCCTATGGATTTACTTAGCCGAATTACACAGTGACAACCCTATGAATCAAAACAGAAAATTGTGTGATACGGGGTTGGAAGATGCGATCCCTAGGCCGGGCACTTATCTTAGTTATCGAGTGCTGTACAATGAAAATGCTACATGTAGTTGGCTTTAGCAAACAGAAAATTATTTTCTCACGAGTCTAGAAGTTTGAACTCAAGAAGGCAGCTCTAGGGGAAGTCTCTTTATATTTTGGCTCTAAGGGAAGGAACTTATGTCCTTTCAGTGTCTGTTCCTTGGCTCCTTGGTGATCTTCCTATGGTGCCATTGGCCTCTTCTCCCATTTCTGCTTGTTTACTCTGCTTTTTGATATCTCAAATGTGATTGACTTAAAACACATTCTTTACTAATACTAATACCAAAACCAAAACCAAAACCAAAACCACTGCCATCAAGTCAATTTTGACTCATAACAACGCATAGGGTTTCAAGGCTATAAATCTTTGTGGACGTATATTGCCTCATCTTCCTTCCACAGAGTAGCTGGTATGAACCACTGACCTTCTGGTTAGCAGCCTCATTAACAAAGAAAACCCATCCTCAAATGGGACTATAACCACTACAGGATTCACAATATATTGTTTTTTTTGGGGGGGCACACTTCAAACCATAAAAAAAACAGAAAAAATTAACTCACTGCTGTCAAGTTGATTCCAATTCATAGTGATCCCCATTGGGTTTCTGAGGTGGTAAATCTTTATGGAACTCGATTGCCCAATCTTCCTTCCATGGAGTGGCTCATGGGTTTTAACCGTCAACCTTCTTGTTAGCAGTCAAATGCCAAGATCACTTGAGCAGTGATCACGAAGATGGTACAGGACCAGGCACTGTTTCATTCTGTTGTACATGGTGTTGCCATGAGTTTGAGTTGACTCGATGGTAACTAAAAAAAGCAACACACAGCCATTTATAATTTTCTTTTCTCTCAGAACTTTTATCTTCAGTCAGGTCTATTCTTCCCTGGAATACTCCCATTTAGGCACTTTGAGTCACAGAGCTGGCTCCAGACTCCAATAATCTCAGTTGTTCTCTGCCCTCTTCACCTTCAAACCCTTCTGCTCCTGAGGGCCAATTATTCCAGATTTCAGAGTTTCATCAATATGAAAATTGGAATTTTTATGTTGTAATTAATATTACAACATACCCTTACCTAACCTTGCTGATCTTTTTAATCATTCCTATGGTTTGTAATTTAAAAAATAAATAAATAAAAAAGATCAATTGCCACAGGAATCACCAACAACAGGAGACAATCCAGAGAGCAACAGAGATGGGAAACAGAGGTCATTCTTGTCCTGGGAAAATTAGGTAACTTGAGGGTCTTGCTAGACTGTGTACTTCAAGTTGGACCACAATAAACATCATTACAACATATATATATATATACACACATACACATACACACACACGTGTGTATATATATATATATATATATGTATATAGTGTGTGTATATATATATATATA
>NW_006921590.1:5838185-5855655 GCF_000298275.1 Orycteropus afer afer | reverse complement strand
TATACATATATACGTGTGTGTATATATATACGCGTATACATATATATGCATATACATATATGTGTATGTGTGTGTGTGTGTGTGTATCATGTGACTGTAGAGACTGACATGTCCAAAATACACAGGTCAGGTGACAGGCAAGAAACTGCCAGTCTTGGGTCTGAAATTGGTAGGTCAGAGGCCAGGCTGGAAAGTCTGGGAGAATATCTATGTTGCAGACTTAAGGAAAAATCTTCATCCTTGGGAAATCTCAATCTTTGCTCTTAAAGCCTTCAACTGATTGGATGAAGCCAGCTCACATTCTGGTGGGCAATCTACTTTATATAAAGGCTGCTGACTGTAAATGTTAATCACATGTAAATATCTTCATAGTAACATCTAGACTAATGTTTGACCAAAAACTGGCTACCACAGGCTAGCCAAATTGACACATAATGATACATATTATCAAAAGTAGTATTCCTTTGTATAAATCTGCCACATTTTGTTTATTTACTCACTGTGGTAATAAAGGTTATATGTCAATTTGGCTGGGCCTGGTTTTGAGTGGCTGGGCAGCTGAGTGTAGTTATTCCCCATGATGAGATTGATAATCAACTCCATGGTAGAATCTACTGTGAGCAGCTGAGTAGCTCCCTTAGGGATGTGGTGTGCTTTGGGAAAGGTCTTTAAGCTTCTTGGCATATTTGGACCCTGGATGTAGCCAAGTCTTCATCCAGCAGCTTGCCATGTTGTCTGCCTATCTTGGGACTGTTTCTGGACTTGAACTAGTGGCCTGCAGTGTTGCTTGATAATCTTGGAACCATGCCATTTTATTTTTTTTACCTTGGGTTTGTCAGCCTCAGCAGCCAGCAGCTGCCTGAGTTAAGAGATCCTCCAGCTTCAGTGGGCCTGGGGCAAGAAGCAGAGCTGAGGACCAAGGTCAAGGGGCGTTCACCCAGCCCCTAGAGCTGGCACTTTGAACTCTGACTTCTAGCCTCCTAAACAGTAAGAGAAAAAATCCCTGTTTGTTCAAACCATCCACTTGTGGCTTTTCTACTACAGCAGCACTGGAGAACCAAAACACTCACCAAAATAAACTTATTTTGCAGACATATTTTACGAGGAATATGTTTTAGGTTTTCTGTTTTTTTTTTTTTTTATCTGTAGAATCTATGGAATTTCACAATGTCATATAATAACCAGTATTTTGCAAAAGATTGCTTTATATTATTTAACATAAATATTAAAATGTATGGAATATACTTTTACTTCCAGGTCAATGATCTCAGTTTCCATAATCTGCAATGTGTACTATAACTTATGTCTAGGCAATAAGAAGGCAAACAACTTCACCTAATCAAAAACCTGTACTTCATCATATGTTGATCATATTCATAAAGTTCACTGCACATAGCAGAATTTTCCCAGTAAACCATAATCATGGTTGGTACTGAATTTATACCCAGTAAGATTTATAGAGAAAAACAGAAGAATTTTTGAGGCTCATGTTTTTTTATAGTACACAGAGTTGGAAGGTAACTCATATCATGTTAGAAAAAAGTTAAATTTCTATCCCTAAATGTCTGGAGGCTTGCTGAATGAATGGACTTTCTTTCCAAACCAAATTTCTTATCAGAATTTAACTTGGCCTTCATATATCTCTGGGACTAAGACATAAAGCTTTTCATGAGAAGCTTGGCTGGAGTTTAGAAAATTTCCTCTACACAAAAAATACTTTCATCTCTCCCTTATATCTGCCAGATGAATGAATTGAATATTAAAAGGCCTTCGTAGATCTGTAAAAGCTTAATTTTGTACCCAGGCTAAGAGACTTTCTTTGTCAGTCAGAGGTAGCCAACTAAAAGTCACACTTTGGGCCTGGAATTGAACTCATTCTTGTGGCTTCCAGCCAAACAATAGACAGGCTTACAAGGTGAACAATTACACCTAGTAGGTACACTCCTTACAACAATCAACCATAGGAGACCACAAGAGCAGTATTTGCACAGGGAGATAGCTCAGAGGACAGGAATGCATCAGAAAGAAGGGCACAGGAAATGGTAACCAGAAGGAGGAAGTGGGAAGAGAGCTGTTATGGGGATTGTAAACAATGTCATGAAACAAAATGTGTATGAACTATTGTATGGAAAAGACATTTGCTCTGCAAACTTTCACTCAAATCACAATTAAAAAAAACAAAACAAAACAAAACAAAAAAAAACAGCTATCACAGCATCAATGCCAACAGCAAAAGGCAAGGCAGGCAAAAACTCTGACCAAGTCTCAGTACAACAGACCTAGCATGGATCCTATTCATCTCTGAATCTCCTCCCAGAATTTAGCTTCTGTCAAAATTTTAGCAGCTATTAAATAAATCAATGATTACCTACGCAGTTCTATCCACATACAACATGTCACAGACATGAATAAGTTACTAGCTCAAAATATCACATGGAGAATTTGGGAAATTACCCTCATGCATTGTTAGGCTTTCAGCCTCCAGACAATGAAACTCAAACTCAAGGACGGGGTGAAAGACTGAAAGCTTAGTTTTGAAGAGCAAATAGTTATTCATAAGATACAGGCCATGGGGTCAGAATCACTTTGTAGTCTGTTACAAGCTACACAAGCTACTTATTGTTAAGTGCCATCAAGTTGGCTCCAACTCATAGTGACCCTATGTATAACAGAAAAAAACACTGTCTGGTCCTGCATCATGCTCACAATTCTTGCTACACTTGAGCCCATCATTGCAGCCATTATGTCAATCCATATTATTGAGAGTCTTCCCCTTTTTGATGACCCTCCACTTTACCAAGCATAGTATTCTTCTCCAGGGACTGGTCCCTTCTGACAACATGACCAAAGTAGGTGAGATGAAACCTGGCCATTCTTGTTTCCAAGGAGCATTCCAGATGCACTTCTTCAAGGACAGATTTGTTCATTCTTCTGGCAGTCTGTAGTATTTTTAGTATTCTGCACCAAAACCACAATTCAAAGGCACCATTCTTCTTTGGCCTTCCTTATTCATTGTCCAGCTTTCACACACAAATGAAATGAGTGAAAATAATATGGCTTGGGTCAGGTGCACCTTTGTCTTCAAAGTGACATTTTTGCTCCTTAACATATTAAAGAGGTCTTACTCATGCTCAAATTTATAAGTAAAACCCCTGGTGAGATGAGTATCACTGCCATTTTAGGCCACTTTTATATACAGAATATGTTCTAAACCTCAAATACAAGGTGACAGGGGTGGGGAAGGATGCGAGAGAAAGAGTGTGAGCTTCTTTTCCGTAAGTGATTTTATTTGCTGTTAGTAATTTTAGTTTTTATTTGAAAATTTTAAATAATATTACAACATGCTATAAGAGACAAGAGTTTTATCTTTATCAAAAGGGAAACTGGGAGGATTGGAAGATGGTGTTGTTCCTGTGGCCCACACATTTGTTCCCTCTAGCAGCTTAATGCCCAAAGAACTAGGTGCAGAAGTTTTAAGCAGGGATTCTGGGGCTGTCAACAGCTCATTAAGTTAGAGAAGGCCAGATTTAGTGGAGAAAGAGGGAAAAAAAAAAGCAAGGTAAACAACTGGAAAAAATAAAAATAAATGAACCTGCCCAGCCTGTGGGTGAGATGGAGAAGCAGAAAACTCTTTTAACAATACCAGAGAAAGCTGCTGAGGAAAAAAGAAAAAAGAAACACCAGGAACAAATGATGGCTCTGGGGACTCAAAGTACCCACAACAGCAGCTTCTGATGGTAACCTTGGGAACTGACCTGAGTAAGTGGACAACATTTCTGAGAAACAGAGAAGAAACCTCTGTGGCTCAGGTTGCTGCTGAGTTGAGAGCAGAAAGGGGGAAGGAAGGAAACTCACCACAGGTAAGCAGGTCCTGGGATGAGCTCACAGTGCAAGGCTAGGTTTCAGCTCTTCCACAACAGCTTTTTAGCACAGAGTGGTCAGGAGTACAGAGGTTTTGCTGATTTCTGACCCAAGTGGAAAGTAGCGGTCCCTTAACCATTGAAGTCTTTGTCAATTCTGAACTGTAGGTCTGTGAGTGAAAACCAAACATCATCATTAGTAGCCAATCCAAGAAGACTCAAAACAAAACCCTGGAACCAATAATAATTACAGAAACACAGAAAGTGGGGACTCACTACTGATGTCTTTTTTTTTTTTTTTCCTTTTCTTTTCTTCCTCTTTTTTCATCTCCCCTGCCTCACCCAAAAGAAGAACCACATCAGTCCACCACAACACCTGGTTGTCCCAATTATAAATGCCCTTTAGGATGAATAGAAACCTGCATCCACATTCCTTAGAGTAATTCCATCAATACAAATAAAACTGCAGAGTAATCCAGTACACCTGAATTAATAACCAAAAAAATAAAATACTCCAGGTCCACCCATGCAAATATATTTAAACACAAAATCAAGGGAAAACAAATCAATACATAACTAACAGTTAAAGACAACAACTTCAAAATGTCTAGGAAACAAGAAGCAACCTCAAATCAAACAAAAAAAATACAATAAGGCAATAGAAGTAAAATCCCAAACAAAACTCTCATTAAACATGGAGGAAGAGGAAGTGATATAATTATCTGAGAAGGAATTTAGAAGGCATGTTTATAGAGTGCTACATGAGCTTAAGGAAACCCCAAACAGAAGCAAGGAAAACACAGACAGTACCCAAGAAGAACTCAAGAAAACCATTCAAGAACAAAATAACAAGATTAATACACAATCAGAACTCATACAAAAACAGCAGTTAGAAATCCAGAAGATGCATACCAAAACTACAGAATTACAACACAGTGGAAGCATAAAAAAATAGGCTAGAACTGGCTGAAAAATGCATTTCCCAACTAGAAGATAAATCCTTGGACACCAGCCTGTATGAAAAAAAAAATCAGAATAAAGATTTAAGAGAATTAAAGAGAACCTAAGAGTTATATGAAATGACATAAAAAGAAACAACACATGTCTCAATGGAATACCTGAACAAGAAGAAGCAAAAAAAATAAAAAAATAAGACTTGCTAACAGAAAATTTTCCCCATATCATGAAGGAAGAAAAGGTATTTGTCTAAGAAGCTCAATACACTCTGTACAGGATAGAACCCAAGAGAAAGTCACCAAGACATATCATAATCAAATGCTCCAAAACCAAAGTCAAAAAATCTTGCAAACAGCCGTGGGGGAAAGAAAAATGTCAAGAAGATATGGCAAGAAGGCAATGGGACCAACCACATACAGAAAACACTGAAGGAAAAGAACTTTCAACCAAGAATTCTATATCCAGCCAAATTGTCCATCATATATGAGGGTGAAACCAAGACATTCTCAGACAAACAGAAATTAAGGGATTTTGTGAAAACCAGACCAACATTACAAGAAATGCTTAAGGAAGCTCTTGCAATAGAAAACCCACAACAGAGAACACCAAATTAAAATCAGGATGCTTGACATTACCATTAAAACCAAATAATAAACAGACACTCAAAATAAGGTCATAGAACTTTGTACACAAAGAAACAAGGGAATCATCTGCAGACAACACCAGCAACAAAGCAAATAGAGGGAATAAAAGTTCTATGTACAAAACTTTGAAAAGGAGAGGAAGACAATGTCCTAATAGAACAGGTTGTTCCAAAATTATTGAGACAAGAATTTACTCCAAGATAACCAGAGAGAAAATTAAAAATCCCCTTAAGCAAACCTAGAAAGAAGGAAAACATATGGGCTTAGTAACCACAAAACCAACAATAAAGAAGAAAAGAGGAATCCCTTGATAATGAACTCAGCACAGAAAAGTATTTGGACCAAGTAAATCTCCAACAACATGACAAAAAAACACAACAGAATGACAACAATCAATACATACCTATCACAAATGTCACTCAATGTGAATGGACTAAATGCACCAATCAAGAGAAAGAGAGTGGCAGATTGGATAAGAGAAGAAGACCTATTGATACACTACCTAAAAGAGACCCACCTTAGACACAAAGATAAAAACAAATTTACAATTAAGGGGTGGAAAAAAAATATACCAAGTCAATGGTAACCAAGAAAGAGCAGGAGTGGCAATATTAATTTCTGATCAAATAGACTTCAAGGTGAAAAACACCATAAGGGACAAAGAAGGACACTATATGATGCTGAAAGGCTCAACTAACCAAGAAGACATTATCATAATAAATATCTATGCACCCAATGAAAATGCGCCAAAATATGTGAAGCAAATACTAACTGAATTCAAATGGAAAATAAACAACTCTACAATAGTAGTAGGAGATTTTAACATCACTTTCAAGGAGGGACAGATCAAATAGAAAAAAACTCAATAAAGATACAGAAGAACTTAACAACACAATTAACCAAACTGACCTCATAGACATATACAGAGCACTCCACCCAACAAAGCACAATTCACATTCTTCTCCAATCTACATGGATCATTCTCCAGAATAGATCATATGTCAGCACATAAACCAACCAAAAAGCCAAACTCACTGCCATCAAGTCAGATCAACTCATAGCAACCCCTCTTTGGGTTTCGGAGGCAATATCACTACTGAAGTAGATTGCCTCATCTTCCTTCCGAGAAGTGACTGGTAGGTTTGAACCCCCAGCCTTCTGGTTAGCAGTCAAATGCCTTAGGTCCTACATTAGCAGAGCTCCTAGGACATAAACAAACTTCAATAAATTCAAAAACATTGAAATATTACAAAGCATCTTCTCTGACCACAATGTTGTAAAATTAGATATTAAAAATAGGAAGATCAAGGAAAAAAAACATCAGATGTGAAAAGTTGAACAATACACTTCTCAAAAACTACTGGGTAATAGAAGAAATAAAGTATAAAATTAAAAAAAAAAATTCCTAGAAAAAAAATGAGAATCAAGGTACATCTTACCCAAACCCATGGGACACAGTGAAAGCAGTACTCAGAGGTCAATTTATAGCAATTAAGGCACTCATCAAAAAAACAGGAAAGAAACAAAACCAACACTCTAACTCAACAATTCCAACAATTAGAAAAAGAGCAACAAAAGAAACAGTATGCAGAAGTAAGGAAATAATAAAGATTAGAGAAGAAATAAATGAAACAAAAACCAAAAACAACAGAGAAAATTAACAAAAAAAGAAGCTGGTTCTTCAAAAGGATTAACAAAATTGACAAACCATTGGCACATCTAACAAAAGAAAAGAAAGAAAGGATGCAAATAACAAGAATAATAAGTGAAAAGGGCAACATCACAACGGAACCAACTGTAATAAAGATACATTGACAGAATATTATGAAGGGCTGTACTTCAACAGATTTGATAAGCTAGAAGCGATGGACAAGTTTCTAGAAACACAAAATATACCTAAACTATCCCAGTCAGAGATAGAATACTTGAACAGACCCCATAACAAAGGAAGACATTGAACAGGTCATTTAAAAACAACAACAAAAAAAAACTTCCCACAAGTTAAAGTCCTGGCCCTGATGGCTTCACTGGAAAATTTTGCCAAACATTCAGGGAAGAACTGACACCTATACTACTGAAGCTATTCTAGAACACAGAAGACAGACAGACTACTGACAAATTCATTTTATGAAGCAAGCATAATACTGACACCAAAACCAGGGAAAGACCACTAAAAAGGAACACTATAAATATCCCTCATGAACATAGATGCAAAAATCTTCAAGAAAATACTAGCCAACAGAATCCAACAACATATAAAAAAAAAATAATACATTCTGACCAAGTGGGATTCATACCTGGTGTGCAAGGATGGTTCAACATCAGAAAAATCCACGATGTAATCCACCACATAAATGAAACAAAAGAACCACATGATCATATCAATCAATGCAGAAAAGGCATTTGATAAAATCTAACACCCATTCCTGTTCCAAACTCTCAGCAAAACAGGGATGGAAGGGAAATTCCTCAACATAACAAAGGGCATATATGCAAAGCCAACATTACTATTAATGGAGAGAGAGTCAAAGCATGTCCCTTGTGAATGGGAACCAGACACCACTTCTATTCAACATTGTATTGTATTGGAAGTCCTCTCCAGAGCAATAAGGCAAGAAAGAGAAATAAAAGTATCCAAAGAGGAAGTAAAGCTATCTCTATTTGCAGATGACATGATCCTATACATAGAAAACCCAAAAGGCTCAGCCAAAAAAAAAAAAAAAACTACTGGAACTGAGAGAGAGGTTCAGCAAAGTGGCAAGGTACAAGATCAACATACAAAAATCAGTTGAATTCCACTACATCAACAAAGAGACTTCTGAAAAAAAAAAAGAAGGAAAACAATACCATTTACAATAGCTACCAAAAAGATAAAAAATGTAGGAATAAATCTTACTAGAGACACAGAAGACCTATACAAAGAAAACTATAAAACACTGCCACCAGAAACTACAAGGTATCTACATAAATGGAAGAATCTGCCTTGTTCATGGATACAAAGAATGAATATTGTGAAAATGTCAATACTACCCAAAGCAATTGGCACATTTGATGCAATCTTGATTCAGATACCAACAACATTTTTTAAAGATATGGAAAACCAATTATTCACTTCATATGGAAAGGAAAGAGACCTTGGATAAGCAGAGAACTACTGAAGAAGATGAACAAAGTGGGAGGTCTCAAACTCCTTGATCTCAAAACCTACTATACAGCCACAGAGACAAAACAGTGTGGTATTGCTGCAATGATAGACAGATAGACTAATGGAACAGCATCAAAAACCCAGAAATAGACCCATCCAGCTATGGACAGTTGATCCTTGACAAAGGGCCAAAACCCATTAAATGGGGGAAGAGATAGCCTCTTTAACAAATGGTACTGGCAAAATTAGATATCCACTTGCAGAAAAATGTAAGAAGACCCATACCTCACCCTATACACAAAAACAAACTCAAGTTGGAGCAAAGACTTAAATGTAAAACCCCAAACTATAAAGTTCATCAAAGATAAAATAGGGGCAAATCTAGGGGCCCTAATTCATGGCATAAACAGACTATCAAGCATAACCCATGAAGCATAGGAGGTAGAAGAGAAGCTAGATGACTGGGACCTTTTAAAAAATTAAATTCTTATGCACATTGAAAGACTTCTCCAAAGGGGTAGAAAGAGAACCTATAGATTGGGAGAAAACATTTGCTTGTGAGATATGTGACAAAAGATTTATCCCCAAAATTTATAGAAAACTTCAACATCTCAACGCCAAAGAGACAAACAATCCAATTCAAAAATGGGCAAGGGACTTGAACAAACACTTCACTGAAGACAATATGCCGGTGGCCAACAAACACATGAGGAATTGCTCATGATCATTAGCCATTAGAGAGATGCAAATCAAAACAACAATGAGACATCATCTTAACCCAGCAATAATAATGAAGTTCAAAAGGGCAGAAAATAACAACTGTTGGCAAGATTGCAGAGAGATTACTGCTGGTGGGACTGTAAAATGGTACAATCACTGTGGAAATTGATATGGTATTTCCTTAAAAAACTGAAAATAGAAGTACCATTTGATCAGCAATTCCACTACTAAGAATACATTTTAAAGACGTAAGAGACAGGACACAAATAGACAAAAAAATACCCATGTTCATCACAGCACAATTCACTATAGCAAAGAGATGGAAACCTAAATGCCTATCAACAGATGAGTGGATAACCAAATTATGGTATATTCACACAATGGAATACTATGCTACATTAGCATAATGTAGAATATGTGAATCATCTCTCAATGTGGATGAACCTGGAGGACATTATGCTGAGTGAAATAAGTCATTTGCAGAAGGAAAAATATTGTATGAGCCCATTACCATAAAGGGAGCTCTGGTAGCATAGTGGCTAAGGCACTTGACTGCTAACCAGAAGGCTGGTGGTTCAAACCCACCAGCCACTCCTCAGAAGGAAGATGGGGCAATCTACTTCTGTAGTGATACTGCCTCGGAAACCCAAGGAGGGGTCGCTATGAGTTGGGTCCGACTTGACGGCACATAACAACAACAGCAACAACAACATAACCATAAAAAGTCAAGAAAGAGTTTGCTTAGGGAAGGAACTCATTTTGTAGGCTATCAGGGATGGAAGGGAAGGGGAGTGGAAATTTTCTGACTAGTTGGGGGCCACACACTCAGTTGGGTAAGAGGAGGGATGGTATGGAAAGAGTCTATGACCAGTATGATAACAATGGGGAAAGGGAGGACACCAAATTGTGCACATAAGATATGGACCACAGAGGCTAATGCCAGTATATACACAACACTGCGTTACCACCAACCTACAGATTAATATATGTAGACAACTTAGAGGATCAGATGGGGGTCGGTGAACAGGTATATACTCTAGACCAATGATAGATTCAGCTCAGGATAATCTTGCACAGATACTAGTGATATAAAATAACCACAATCATTACAGAAGCACACTCCCTATTTGAATAAAACTTTTTCTTTGATCTTCTCAAAAGATGGCTGTCATGAGTTTGACATCCCAACCCAAATTCAGGAGGCAACTTCCCCTTGTTACATTGAAGTTGTTGTGATGCCCTTCTAGTTATTGTTATATTAGTAAAGGAATTAACTTGAGTGACTGCTATGTGCAAGACACGGTCCTACGCACTGGGGCTGCATCACAAACATAACTACAAGATCCCTGATCTCATGTACCTCACACAGTGCAATCTCTCATAAACAGCCAGACACCATGGGAGAGAAAACCACAGGATCTGCTGACTCAGGACCATAGTACCGGGGACACCAGGCTCAATTGGCACAACATAACACATAAAAATCTTATTCCACAACCTACTTTGGTGAGTAGGGACTGGAGTCTCAAAAGCTTTCAAGCAGCCATCTAAGATGCAGCTAATGATCTCCTTTCATCAGAAGTGAAGAAGTGTGAAGAAAACCAAGGGCATTCGCAGACAACCAGCCCTAGGAGATGATGGAGCTACAGACCAGAAGAACTAGATGGTGTCCAGCTACCAATGCCAGCCACTCAGGAAAGGATCAAAATTGGAGATCCTGGATAGTTGTTGTTGTTGTAGGTGCCGTCGAGTCGTTTCCAACTCATAGTGACCCCATGCACAGCAGAACGAAACACTGCCCGATCCCGCACCAGCTCCACGATCCCTGCTATACTTGAGCCCATCATTGCAGTCACTGTGTCAATCCATTTCATTGAAGGTCTTCCCCTCTTTCGTCGGCCCTCCAACCTACCAAGCATGACATCCTTCTCCAAGGAATGGTCCCTTCTTACAACATGACCAAAATAGGTGAGACAAAGTCTGGCCATTCTCCCTTCCAAGGAGCATTTCGGGTGCACTTCCTCCAGGACAAATCTGTTAGTTCTTTTAGCAGTCCATGATACTTTCAACATTCTTCTCCAGCACCACAACTCAAAAGCATCAACTCTTCTTCAGTCTTCCTTATTCATTGTCCAGCTCTCACATGCATATGAGGTGATTGGAAATATCATGGCTTCTGTCAGGCACACCTTAGTCCTCAAGGAGACATCCTTGCTCCTTAGCACTTAAAAGAGTTGCTTCGTGGTTGACTTTCCCAATGCTACACATCGTCTAATGTCCTGACTGCTGCTTCCATTGGCAGCGATTGTAGAACCAAGCAACGTGAATTCTTTGATAACCTCAATCTTCTCTCCATTTATTGTGATGCTGCTCATTGGTCCAGTTGTGAGGATTTTTGTTTTCTTTATATTGAGACGCAATCCATACTGCAGACTGTATTCTTCAACCTTCATCAGTAAGTGCCTCAAGTCATCCTCACTTTCAGCAAGCAAAGTTGTATCATCTGCATATCTCAGGTTGTTGATGATTCTCCCTCCATTCCTGATGCCATGTTTTTCTTCATATAGTCCAGCTTCTCGGATTATTTGCTCAGCATATAGATTGAATAAATGAGGAGAAAGAATACAACCCTGATGCACTCCCTTCTTGATTTTAAACCATGTAGTGTCCCCTTGTTCTGTTTGAACGACAGCCTCCTGGTCAAGGTACAGATTCCTCATGAGTACAAACAAGTGCTCGGGAATTCCCCTTCTTCTCAATGTTATCCATAATTTGTCATGGTTCACACAAATGCCTTTGCATAGTCAATAAAACACAAGCAGACATCTTTCTGGTATTCTTTACTTTGAGCCAAGATCCATCTGACAACAGCTAAGATATCCCTTGTTCCACGTCCTCTTCTGAATCCAGCTTCTACCTCTGGAAGTTCTCTGTCGATATACTGCTGCAAACGCTTTTGAATTATCTTCAGTAAGATCTTACTTGTGTGCAATATTAATGATATTGTTCTATAATTTCCACAATTTGTGGGATCACCTTTCTTTTGGAATGGGTACAAATATGAATCTCTTCCAGTCAGTTGGCCAGGATAGAGTGGATAGAGTGGGAGGAAAAACATGGAACAAAATTCAAAAACATAGTAACGACCAGAATTACTGGTTGGATGGAGTCTGGTGGGACCCCCAAGTCTATGGCCTTGGAATATACTTCAGGCCTGGGATAAGATTCACTCCCAAGGGCTCACTCTCAACCTAACAACAGTTAAGATTTACATGCAGAACAACCAACCCAGGGTGAAGCACCCACCTACTCTAGGGAGATACATCCCTTGGAGCAATCGATCATGGGGGACCAGAGAGATAACATTTACATGGAGGAAAAGCTGAATGGACAGGAATGGCTAACTAAGAAGGGCACAGGGATGGGGTAGGGAATCACTGGGAAGCGAGAGAAGGAGAGTGGGTTTGGGTTGGGGGATGGTAATTGGGGAGTGAAACCAATGTACATGAACTGCTGAATGTAAAACAAATTCTGCTCTGTAAATTTGCACCCAAAGCACAATATTTTAATTAAAAAAGGTGTGGGGGTGGGGAGACCTGGAATAAAAGAGATTGAGAACCATGATATTTGGTATTAGCATGTGAGCTGTGGGAAGGGAGATAGAGCGGTTTAAAAGTGTTAACTGGAAGTGTTGTAGAACAATCCAATAAGGAGAATTTGTTTATCCCAGATGCCAATCCTAAGCACTGGGACTGCATCACAAACATAATTACAAGGCCCCTGATCTCGTACAGCTCACATTCTATAGAAATGCATCAATACTTGGATTACAGAAATCCTAGCTCATCACCACAGCCAATGTATGAGACTTGCATACATTATTTAGCCTTCACTTTCTGTTCCAATCACTGGCCAGGTCTGATTCATACATAGAGGTCAGTAATTAACAGTGCTAATATATGGTAAGTCTCTGTGATATTTGCTGCAGACATCAATACCAGCTGATATGCAGCTAATCTTATTCTCTAAAGGCAGCTGCAGAATTCTTCTTGGCACTTATTGGGAGTCTCTGAAGTCTCAGTCTCTCTCTCTCTCTCTCTCTCTCCCTTTTATTATCAATCAAGTTTCCAGGATACACAAGAATCAAATATTCAAGAAGTATATTCAATACTTCCTATTTTAAGGAAAATTGGTAATGAATGTGATTGTTCTAGTTAAGATACTGGGGAACTATTAGAATCAAGAAGTTTCTTACTAGAGATAGTTGGAAGCACATAAATCAGAAGTACAACCCAAAACTGGAGTAATTCAAGATTTAAATACCAAAAGATATTGTCTAATTGCTGCAGCTAGGAACCAGGGGCAAGAGTTAATATAAAGGTCACAGAAAGAAACAGGTTTGGAAGGATGGAGTTTAAATGAGAGTGACTGGTATTAAAAAAGGTACCTGGAGTTCCAAAGTCATTCATTTAAGCACTAGTGAGGTTCATGGCCTACTTTGTGTACTGGGAGAGTATAACAGTCTTGCTCAAAGTAAGCCCTTTATCTATCTAAAGAAAAAACAAAACAAAACTAGTTGCCTTCAAGTCAATTACAACTCATGGTGGCCATGTATGTGTCAGAGTAAAGCTGTGCTCCATAGGGTTTTTCAATGAATGATTCTTTTTGGAAAGTAGACCACAAGATCTTTCTTCCAAGTTATTTCTGGGTAGACTCAAATTTACAAACTTCAGGTTACCCTTTCTGTTCTTGCTTTACACACCAAATCTGATATAAATTTGTCTTTAGAGCCATTTTCTATAGCTATGCAACTGTCCACACCTTAATATCCAAAACCAAAAAACAAACGCACTGCCGATGAGTCGGATCCAACTCACAGCAACCCCTCCTTGGGTTTCTGAGGAAGTATCATTATTGAAGTAGATTGCCCAACCTTTCTTCCAAGGAGTGGCTGGTGGGTTTGAACCACCAGGCTTCTGGTTAGCAGTCAAATGCCTTAGGCACTACACCACCAGAACCCTAAAAAATGGTAGCACACTTATAGTTAAGAAGTAAGGAAATGTCCTTGGATGATCCAGATTTGTTTAAGTAAGAAACAACCCAGAATTTTCTTGTGTTTTGAGGATCATAAAGGAAGTGTACTGGGAAAGGCATGAACAAGGGAAGGATACTGAAAATGTTGCTGTTACTTTACAACCTACCAAACTCTTGGAAGAGTGACAGAGTATTTTACAGTGTGAGATAAAATGAGTGATTTACACTAAGCCTCCAATTTGTTGATATTGGGCAGTGGGGAGCTATACCTGAGTAACAGAGAGAATGTGTGCATCCCATTCATTTTGCTCACATCTGTCACTGTGTATCCTGTGGGTACACTCTGTATACAGACAAAAAAAAAAAAAAAAAGTAAATATGCATGTGCCAGAAGAGATATGATAATTTCAGTCCACTGAAATTAACACTTATCCTTAGGGCATCCTTAAATAATAGTACAGAGCAACCAAGTAAAAAAGTGATGGGAACTTACAACTCAATAAACAGGCACAAAACATATCTGCAAAAAGGGTTTGGTGGTGACATCCTCTGACCTCCCCTAACTTCACAAAGAGGAGAGAAAAAGATCAACAGCAGCAGCCCAAAGCTGATTCCCATAAGGTAGAAGTCAGACATGCTGACACTCTCCAAATGCTTTGCCAGTTCTGACACCAGCCATTCCTCCCCCAGCACTCAGTTCTTCTCTGCTGGGTTTGATACTTGTTCCAATGGCCACACAGTAACTCACAGACAATTCTCATGATTATGGGGTTTATTAGAGAAGTAACAGTTTACAACAATTCAGGTTCAGAACACTCAGGATACAATTCCTTCATCAGGACAGCCTCCTTGGCCATGTCTATAGGCATGCCTCTCTTTGGCTCTTGGCCTGTCAGCTTGGGCAACTGTTACAAAGCTCTTTTAGGTCTACTGATAGATGCCCCCCCCTCCGCCCTACTCTACCAGCAAGCCTCCTGACCAAAGGCCACTCAGCTTTCTCACTTCAAATTAAAAAAAACAACCAAACTGACTGCCATTTAGTCAGATCCAACTCATGGTGACCCCTCCTTGAGTTTCCAAGGCAGTACCACTACAGAAGTAGATTGCCCCATCTTCCTTCCAAGGAGTGGCTGGTAGGTTTGAACTGCCAGCCTTCTGGTTAGCAGTCCAATGCCTTAGGCACTACATCATCAGAGCTCCTGTTTCTCACTCCAGGGGCTGGCAAGCCCATCACTGTTTCTCTTGCCAGTCTGTTGGTTCTGTTGCCACCATCTCTTTCTGCCATGTCTCTCTGCTGTCATCCCAGCACAGGGATTTTGGTTCTAAGTTTATGCTCCACTCCTGGCTTTTCCTTCTTGATGATAGTGAGCTCCCCACTTTCAGGTTCTCAGAGGACTAATTGTAAGCCTACAGGAATGACAAAACTGACCAATCCCCACATTAGGGTTCCATCCACTTTATTTACATGGTTCTACTCCCACAAGGGCACCATGTGCCTTATTTACATTACTAACAAGCTATCCAATCCCCTTTGCAGGCCATAAGCACCTTACATTTACATAGTTCTACCTAGTAATCTTGTGGGAGTCACAAAGACCATGACTACAAGAGCCATAGCAAGTAATTCAATGCACCGCAACATTAAAAAGCAATGTGCAAGAGATTTAATAGACATTTCACAACAAAAGATAAAGAAAGAGCAAATAAGCAATGAGATATTCAACATCATTAGTCATCAGGGAAATGCAAATTAAAATCATAATATTTCAAACCCACTAGAATGGCTACAATTGAAAAATGAAAATAATACCAAATATCTGTCCCTAGAAGTCTCTTAGCTGCTGGTAAAATTAGAAAATAGTACAGCTACTTTGGCAAGCATTTTGGCAGTCTCTTACAAAACTAAATGCACATTTTCCAAAACTCATAGTAGCTTTATTCATACGTACCCCGAAATAGAAATAATGCCAATATTCTTCAATATGTGAATGGTCTAACAAATTGTTGTCTACCCATAGAATGGAGTAGTATTCAGCATTTAAAAAAAAAAAAGAAAAGGAATGAAACAGGATATATGCATAATATGAATGAATTTCAAGAATATCATATGGAGCAAATGAGATCAGAGTCAAATAAGGACTCAACGGGTAATTCCATATTTATGAAGTTCTAAAATTCTAGCCCAGCAAAGCTAATAAACATTGAATAAAAGCATATCAGTGGTTGCCTAGACCCAGGATTGAGGTTCAGAAATGACATCAAAGAGGCAAAAGCGAACTTTTCCAAGGTGATGGAAATTTACTAAGTATTGATTATGGCAGTGATTAAGGTGTACTTAAAAAATTTCATACATTTGTAAAAACTCATCAAATAGTACACGTAAAATTGTAAATTACATTATGTAAATAATACCTCACTGTATTTAATTTAGGGAGCTCTGGTAGCATAGTGACTAAGGCACTTGACTGCTAACCAGAAGGCTGGTGGTTCATACCCATCAGCCACTCCTAGGAAGGAAAGTTGGGCAATCTACTTCCATAGTGATACTGCCTCAGACACCCAAGGAGGGGTTGTTATGAGTCGGGTCCGACTCAACAGCACATAACAACAACATATTTAATGTAGGAGCTCTGGTGGCATTATGCCTAAGGCATTTGACTGCTAACCAGAAGGCTGGAGAGTTTCATTGGAGGTTTCTGCCAAATGTTCAGAGAAGAACTGACACCAATCCTACTCAAATTATTTCAGAACATAGAAAGGGATGGAATCCTCCCTAATTCATTTTATGAAGCAAGGATAACCTTGATACCAAAACCAGGCAAAGACATCACTAAAAAGGAAAACTACAGACAATTTGTTGTTGTTGTTAAGTGCCGTCGAGTCATTTCCAACTCATAGCGACTCCATGCACAGCAGAACGAAACACTGTCCTATCCTGCGCCAGCCCCACAATTCCTGCTATACTTGAGCCCATCATCGCAGCCACCGTGTCAATCCATCTCGCTGAAGGCCTCCCCCTCTTTCATCGACCCTCCACCCTACCAAGCATGACATCCTTCTCCAGGGAATGGTCCCTTCTGACAACATGACCAAAATAGGTGAGACGAAGT
>NW_006921590.1:5784332-5837220 GCF_000298275.1 Orycteropus afer afer | reverse complement strand
AGTGGATGGCCTCTTCCTTCTTCCTAGTCTGTCTCAGTCTATAAGCTGGGCTGTTACCTGTGCACCAGGTGCATCTCGCTGGGTTTTAAACACCAGAGTCTCAGCCTCAAAACTCCCATCTACATGTCACCACAGTAGGACAAACCGACAGACAAGTTTGTCTTGTTGATGGAGACCTCTCGTATCACCCTCACCTGGGTCCCTGTGGCTAACTGTACCTCTGTCTGGCTTCCTGGCTTTTAATCTCCTTTCTCCTGCTCCTCCTGCCTGCTACCTTGGGTGTCGCTGAGTTGTCTCTCCTCACCTGTAACCCTGGGGCTGACTGCTCTTCTGTCTGAGTTCCTGGCTTTTATCCCCTTTCTCCTGCTCTTTCTGCCTGCTACTCCGGGTGGGCCTGAGTTTCCTCTCCTCACCTAATCCCTTTGGCTGATTGCTCTTCTCTCTGGATTCCTGGATCTTAATCCCCTTTCTCCTGCTCTTCCTGCCTGCTATTCTGGGCGGGCCTGAGTTTCCTCTCCTCACCTGTAACCCTGGGGCTGACTGTTCCTCTGTCTGGGTTCCTGGCTTTTATCCCCTTTCTCCTGCTCTTCCAGCCTTCTACTCTGGGCATCCCTGAGTTGTCTCTCCTCACCTGTAACCCTGGGGCTGACTGCTCTTCTGTCTGGGTTCCTGGCTTTTTACAAAAAAGTCAATTTTTTGTACAGACAATTACCCCTCCTGAATATGGATGCAAAAATCTTCAAAATCCTAGCAAATAGACTCCAACAATATAACAAAAATATAATACATTATGACCAAGTGGGACTCATACCAGGTATGCAAGAATGGTTCAACATTAGAAAAACAATCAGTGTAATCTATCACGTAAGTAAAATAAAAATTAAAAATTAAAAAAAACCCCACATAATCATATCAACCAATGCAGAAAAGACATTTAATAAAATCCAACAACATTCCTGATCAAAAGTCTCAGCAAAATAGGAATAGAATATTATTCTCAATGGAGGGAGACCAAAACCATTCCCCTCGTGAGTGGGAACCAGGCACTTCTATTCAACATTGTATTGGAAGTCCTAGCCAGGACAGTAAGGCAAGAAAGGGAAATCAAAGGGATCCAAATGGGTAAGGAAGAAGTAAAACTATCCTTATTTGCACATGATATGATCCTATACCTAGAAAACCCAAGAGACTCAGCAAGAAAATTACTGCAACTAATTGATAGACTGGGAGCTCTGGTAGCATAGTGCCTAAGGCACTTGACTGCTAACCAGAAGGCTGGCAGTTCAAACCCACCAGCCACTCCTCAGAAGGAAGTTTGGGCAATCTACTTCCATAGAGATACTGCCTCAGAAACCCAAGGAGGGGTCGCTATGAGTTGAGTCCGACTTGATGGCAAATAACAACAACAACAACAACTGATAGACTTAACATAGTGACAGGATAAAAGATCAACATACAAAAATCAGTTGAATTCCTTTACACCCAAAAAGAGATTGCTGAAAAGGAAATAAGGGAATCAATACCATTTACAAATTGGATAATCTACTTCTGTAGTGATACCACCTCGGAAACCCAAGGAAAGGTCACTATGAATTGGATCTGACTTGACAGCAGTGAGGTTTTTCTTTTAAAAAAAAAACCAAAAAGATGAAATACTTGGTAATCAATCTCACTAGGGACACAAAAGACCTGTACACAGAAAACTACAAAAGACTACTTCAAGAAACCACAAGAGATTTACATAAATGGAAGATTATACCATGCTTGCGGATAGGAAGATTGAACATTGTGAAAATATCAATACTACCCAAAGGATCTCTGGTAGCATAGTGCCTAAGGCACTTTACTGCTAACCAAAAGGCTGGCGGTTCAAACCCACCAGCCACTCCTCGGAAGGACGATTAGGCAATCTACTTCCGTAGTGATACTGCCTCGGAAACCCAAGGAGGGGTCGCTATGAGTCGGGTCCGACTCGATGGCAAACAACAACAACAACAACCCAAAGCAATCTATACATTTGATGCAATCCTGTTCCAGATCCCCTAACCAATATTCTTTAAGGAAATGGAAACACCAATCACTAAGGAAAGAAATCTTAGGTAAGAAAAGCACCATTGAAGACAAACAAAGGAGGAGGTCTCACACTCCAGGATCTCAAAACTTACTATACTGCCACAGTAGTCAAAATAGCCTCATATTGGTACAATTACAGACACGGAGACCAGTGGAATATAATCGAGAACCCACAAATAGATCCATTGACCTATGATCAGCTGATTTTTTCCAAAGGGCTTAAATTCATTTGTTTTGGCTACCTAGAGCCACACCTAAGAAGGAAGGTTGGGTGATCTACTTCCTTCGTGATACTGCCTGGGAAACCTAAGGAGGGGTCGCAAGGAGTCGGATCTGACTTGACAGCAGTGAATTTTTTTTTTTTTCTTTTTTGGTTTTGTAGTGCTGCTGAAAGGAATATATCACAAATGGCATGGCTTTAACAAACAGGAGTTTATTCTCTTACAGTTTTGGAGGTTTGAAGTCTGAGTTCCAGGTGCCAGGCTCTAGGGGCTGAGTGAAAGCCCCTCAACCTTGGGCTTCAGCTCTGCTTCTTGCTGCCAGCCCACTGAAGCTGGAGGCATCTCTTCACTCAGGCAGCGGCTAGCTGCTAAGGCTGACAAACCCAAGGTCAACAAGTGAAAAGGTGCAGTCCCGATATTACCAAACCACACAGCAGGCCATTGATTCAAGTCCATTAAATGTCCCAAGATCAGCAGGGCAACATGGCAGGCTACTGAACAATGACTTGGGTACATGCAAAGTTCAAGTGTGCCATCAGCTGGAGACCTTCCTCAAAGTTGCTCCTTATATACTAGAAGAAGCCCACATCCCTAAAGCAGCTACTCAGCTGCTCCAGTAGATTCCACCATGGAGTTAATTACCAATCTCACCACGGGGAATAACTATATCCAGCTGTCCAGCCATGCAACCAGGCCCAGCCAAGTTGACACACAACTACACCATTAAATGGGGAAGAGATTGTCTCTTTAACAATGGTACTGCAACCTAATTTGGTGAGAAGCCACGGGAGTCTTAAAAGCTTTTGAGTGGCTATCTAAGATGTGATCATTGGTCTCCTTTCATCTGAAGCAAAGAAGAGTGAAGAAAATCCAGGGCATCTGGAAACAATTAGTCCAGATAAGAAGGACCACAAGGACCACAGCCTCTACCACCCAAGACCAGAAGAATTAGATGTACCTGGCTACCAATGCCAACCACTCAGAGAGGGATCAAAACTGGTGATCCTGATTAGAGTGGGAGGAAAAATGTGCAACAAAATTCAAAAACACAAAAATGACGAGAATTACAGGTAGGATAGGGTCTGGTGGAAGCCCCAAGATTGTAGCCCCAGGTTACCCTTTGGTCCTAGAATTGGACTCACTTTCATGGATTGACTCTCAGACCAACAGCAGAAAGACCTACATGCATAACATTTACCCCCATGGTGATGCACACACTTACTCTAGGGAGATACACACCCTTAGAGCAATCAGCCATGGGGCACCAGAGGGACAGCATTCATATAGACGGAAAGCTGGACAGACAGGAGTGTATAGTTAAAAAGGGCAAAGGGATGGGAAAGGAGAACATTTTGTTATGGTGAGGGATGGTAATTGGTGTGTGAAATCAAATGTACACAAACTGTTGAATGTAAAACAAATTTTACTCTGTAAACTTGCACCCAGAGCACAATAAAATTTAAAGAAAAAAAATGATGCTGGCAAAACTGGATATCCGTTTGCATAAAAATGAAACAAGATCCATTCCTCACACCATACATAAAAATGATCTGCAGATGGATCAAAGACTTAAATGTGAAGCCTAAACTATAAAATTGCTCAAGGAAAAAATAAGGGTAAATTTAGGGGCCTTATGCCCCTACACCTTATGCCATTTATGGCATAAATTGACTGTCAAGCATAACCCAAAATGCACAAATAGCACAAGAGAAACTAGATGAATGGGACCTTCTAAAAATTAAATTTTTGTGTGCTTCAAAAGACTTCTTCAAAAAAATAAAAAGACAATTTACAGATTGGGACAAAAAATATTCAGCAATGACATATCTGACGAGGGACTTATCTCTAAAATTTATAGAAAACTCCATGTGTTACACTGGGTTCTCTAGAGGAAAAAAAAGAGAGAGAGAGAGAGAAATTTATTTTAGGAAAATGGCTCACAAATGTATAGAAACCAGCAAGTCGAAAGTCCCTGGAGCAAACATCAAGCTGGAGGCTTTTCCTAGCTTCCACAACCACAGGGGCCGAGAACCTCAAGGCTGGCAGGCAGTACACCGACTGTTGACTCCAACGAATGATGAATCCAAGATCTCCAGGCCAAACAGTGAACTGCTCACTCACGGACAGTTGTAGGCAGCACAACAGAATCCCGATCCACAGAAGAATGTCTCTCTTCGAAGGATGTCCCTGGATATCCTGGAAGCAGGCCACACCCCTAGGGAAACTCCCCTTGAACAGATTGGCCACTCAGAACACAGTCATCCGATTCCATCATGGGAACAACCACACAGAACTGGGGTCCAGCCAAGTTGACACACAGCTCCAACTATCACACTCCAACACCTTAACAACAAAAAGACAAACAATCCAATTCAAAACTGGGCAGAAGACATGAATAGACATTTTTTCCAAAGAGGATATTCGGGCACCCAAAGAACACATGAAGAAATGTTCACTATCATTAGCCATTGTTGTTGTTGTCGTTATGTGCCGTCAAGTCGGACCCGACTCATAACGACCCCTCCTTGGGTTTCCGAGGCAGTATCACTACGGAAGTAGATTGCCCCATCTTCCTTCCAAGGAGTGGCTGGTGGGTTTGAACCACCAGCCTTCTGGTTAGCAGTCAAGTTCCTTAGCCACTATGCTGCCAGAGCTCTCATCATTAGCCATTAGAGAGATGTAAATCAAAACAACAAGGATATGCCATCTTGCCCCAGCACACTAACAGCAAAGTTCAACAAGACAGAAAGTAACAAATGTTGATGAGGATATGGAGACATTGGGACTCTCATAAGCTGCTAGTGGGACTGTAAAATGATACAACCACTATGGAAAGTAGTATGGTGATTCCTTAAAAAGTCAGAATTAGAAATACCATTTGATCCAGCAATCCCATTACTAGGTATATATCCTGAAGATGTGAGAGCCAGGACAAGTACAGACATATCCCCACCTGTGTTCATCACAGTACTATTCATAATAGCAAACAGATGGAAACAAGCTAGGTGCCCATCAACAGAAGAATGCATAACCAAACTATGGTACATACACACCATGGAATACTATGCAACACTGAAGAATAATCTGCAAAACACCATATAAGGTGGATGATTTTGGAGAGCATCATGCTGAGTGAAATAAGTTAATCACAAAAGGACAAATATTATATTAGTTCATTATTGTAAAAAGTCAAGGAAAGGTTTATATATGGAAGAATCTTTCTTTGTTGGTTACCAGGGGTGGAAGGAGAGGGAACACTGCAATAAATAAACAAACAAACAAACAAATAAATAAATAAATAAAGACACCTTCCCTGCCCACCTGAAAAAAAAGAGTAATGCTCGCTTTGATGGTTATGTGTCAGTTTAGTCTGGTCATGATTCTCAGTGATTTGGCAGTTATTCAGTGATATAATTTGGTAGTTTTGAATGATGTCATCCTCCATTTTGTGATCTTATGTGGTCACCCTCCATTTTCATATAACCCTGATTTTCACATAATGACCAGGTCTTTCAAACCTGTCCATGCCAGGAAGTGAGGAGTAGGTATATGCCATGTGGAGATCACAACATTTATGAAAAACTCTGTGGTTACAGACAAGTATCTTCTCCTAGAGTCAGCAGAAAGAGTCTTCCCCTACAACCCGTACCCTGAATTCCTACTTCCAGCTTCTTAAGTGTGAGAAAATAAATTTCTGTTAAGATTACCCACTTATGATAGTTCTGTTACACCAACACTAGGAAATTAAGATAAGCATCATGACCTCATTATTATTATCATCCTCAGAAACCCAGTGGGGGTTGCTATGAGTTGAAACTGACTCAATTACAGTGGGTTTTTTTTTTTTTTTTTTTTTTTTTTTTGCCTTTCATAAATAATGTAACAACTTTAAAAAGTTTAAATAATTTGCTAATGATTATAGGGTTAGTAAAATGTAAATTAATATTCAAGCCCAGAGTTGTTTTTGTTTTTTAATCCAAATTCTAGAATGGGGCTGTCAAAACCAAATTGAACTGTTTCCCAATCTTTTCCAAACAAAACTTTAGTCAGTCAACTTCTGTGCAACCCCAGTAAGCAAGGAGAACACATGTTTTGGTTATGTAATGCTGCTCTTACAGAAAATACCATAAATGGGTGAGTTTAACAAACAGGAGTTTATTCTCATACAGTTCCGGAGGCTAGAAGTCTGAGTTTCAAGTGCCAGGTGTAGGGGCTGGATGAAAGCTCCCTGACCTTGGGCTTCAGCTCTGCCTTTTGCTCCCAGGCCCCTGAAGCTGGAGGCGTTTCTTCACTCAGACAGCTGCTGGCTGCTGAGGCTGAAAAACCCAAGGTTGATAAGTGAAAAGGTACAGTCCCAAGATTATCAAACAGGCAGGTCACGAATTCAAGTCCAGAAACAGTCCCAAGATCAACAGGGCACGGCAGGCTGCTGAATGAAGAAGATTCAGCTACATGCAGGGTCTAAGTGTGCCACAAAACTCAGAGACCTTCCTCAAAGATGCTTCTTATATACTAGAACACATCCCCAAGGCAGCTACTCAGCTGCTCCAGTAGATTCCACCAAGGAGTTGATTACCAGTCTCACCCTGGGGAATAACTACATCCAGGTGCCCAGCCACTCAAAACCAGGCCTAGCCAAGTTGACACATAACCTTAACTACCACAATACAGTAAGAAGAAAATTCTTCAATAAAGTTATATGTAAACAAAAACCCTGTAAAAGTACTTAGGTCAGCATTTTAAATCAGTGTTGAAAAATGGTACAGAAAATCAATTTATTGTCTTTAATTACCAGTCTTGTGCATATCAGGTTTCAGGGCTGGCCAGAAGTACTGTATGTCTTCACAGCACCTCATTTTTGTTTGTGTACCATGTTCCCTCATTCTGGAATTTTACGGCCATGTAGTCCCAGACTTCTGCTGCTTTGCCCTTTCACGACTGTATTCCTGTAATATATTGCTTATCTCAAATTAACTTTTTGCCATTCTGTATCCTCCAGTCAAAATATACATTGCCCATAGAGGTTTATGTAAACTAGGTATCAGAGGAAGAGAAAATATAATACAACCAAGTCATACTAAGGACTTAATTCTAGTACTCTGCTTTGCCCTCTAAGGATAACCACAATCAACCTAAAGAATCTTTAACTGGTAAAACTGCAAGGAAGGTGACAAAGTGAAAAGTAGATTCCCCCCAAATATTGGTTTCATTATAACTTTTCTACTTATAAAGTTCCAATTTTCATACTTACTATTATGGTGACCATGAGTTCTATTAACCAATATCAGATTGATCTTCTACCTCTGGGTGAAAAAAAAGGGTTGCATTTCCTTCTCTCCTTACAGTTATTCTGCATGGTCCATATGACTTTCTTTGATCAATGAAATATGTGTGGAGGAAGTCTTTCATTGCTGTTGCTACTATGATGAAGAAATTCTGGATGTGGAAGCTTTCATCAGCTTAGATCTCTGAATGAAATGATTTCAAGCAACTCTACTAACACTCAAAGAAAACATTGTCTAAGAATAAATTTAAATGTTTGTTTGTCTGATTGAAGTTCAGAAGTTCTTTTTTGGGTTGTTACAGCAGCATAACCAAATCTATCCTAACTAATACAATTAAATTCCAAGATACATGCTTCTTTTTGTTCAATTTAATATTTCCAAACTTGAACAGGAATTAAAACTTATATGACCGTTCCTTTTTTTTTTTTTAGCACTTCTTCCATACTAACCCACCCCATGAAAGAAGTTATTCAATTTATGGTGCATTTTATAATGGGAAATGGGAGTAAAAGTCTACACAATATCACTTCCTTAGTTTGTATGGTTCTTTCCTTCCAAACACAATCATATACAATACCCTAAGGAAAATTTTCCTTTTAGCTTTACCATAGAAGCCCTCAAGAATACACAATCTTTGCCATATACTTTCTACCTCATAGCATCCCTAATATGACCTTCTAATAATTTCATTTAAGATGCATGTTGTAATATAACAGAGGCAGTTTTATTTTCCTTATTCTCTTCTGTACTTCACCTACTTTCATCCTTTAAACAATACTCAGTTAAAATTAGAAAATCTTCCCTGAAAGAGAATATTTAATCAAGAATATTCCTGTAAGTTCTCTTATGTCAATCCTTACTGAAATTCAGTGTTCCTATGCTTATCTTACCAACAACAGCAATGCTTATCTTGCCTGCCCTCTTACACTATGTGTTCCTCAAGCTCAAATTTTATGCCTATTGATCTTCCAGTGTTCTTTTACATGCTTGTATATTATATACCCACTGCTGTTGAGTTGGATCCAACTCATAGAGACCCCTCCTTGGGTTTCTGAGGCAGTATCACTACAGAAGTAGATTGCCCAATATTCCTTCCAAGGAATGGCTGGTGGGTTTGAACCACAAGCCTTCTGGTTAGCACTCAAATGCCTTAGGCAATATGCCACCAGAGCTCCCATATATATTAGTCAAATAAAATACTTTCCATCAGTATTTAAGAGGTTGTTGCTGTGTGTGTATATGTGTGTGTGCATGCACAGTGGTCTTCTTATAAAAGCACAACTGGTCTTGTCACATTTTCTTACCTCCTCAACCCTTGACACACTCTTATGTCTATCCCTTTAGCTCCCAGATAACAATAGGATGAAAAACTTTATTTCACGGTTTCTCATTGAAATGTTGTTACCTGTCACTCCCACTTGATAAAACATCTCTTTCTTGGCTCATGTAAAGGTCCCTCTATCTTTAGGTAGGGGGAGCTCTGGTAGCATAGTGCCTAAGGCACTTGACTGCTAACCAGAAGGCTGGCGGTTCAAACCCACCAGCCACTCCTTGGAAGGAAGATGGGGCAATCTACTTCCGTAGTGATACTGCCTTGGAAACCCAAGGAGGGGTCACTATGAGTCGAGTCCGATTTGATGGCACATAACAACAACAACAATCTTTAGGTAACAATCTCTGTAAAATAAGGGATCCTCATCTAGAAATTAAATGTAGCTTTTAAGTTAACTTGTGCATTTTTATAGCTCTTTAAATACAAGATGCATTTATTATTTATTTTTTGTTGTTATGGGTATTCAGATAAAGAACGTTGTGTTGTCCATTGTCAACTGTCAAAATAAGTAAAGATTGCTTCTTTATCTGACCTTACTATTTCCTGCCTCCTTCTAATGAGATACTTGCTACATTCCTCAGTTGCCCTTTTAATTGCATTGCCAGGTCTTAGCAACTCATTTAAATTTTAAGCTTATTCATAAGTGAGTTGAACAACATAGTCTTGGGGGATATTGAGGTCAATTGACATAACCTAGTCCCCAAAGACAATGTTGCACATCCTACTTGGGTGAGTAGTGCCTGGAGTCTTAAATGCCTGTGAATCTAATATGCAACTGCCTTTGTTCTCTAGTGCTGCTATAATAGTAATACCACAAATGGATGGCTTTAACAAACAGGAATTTATTTTCTAACAGTTTAGGAGGCTAGAAGTCCAAATTCTGAGTGCCAGCTCTAGGGGCTGCTAAAGGCCCCTCGACCTTGGGACCTTGGGCTTCAGCTCTGCCTCTTATTCCAGGCCCACTAGAGCTGGAAGCTTTTTCTAACTCAGTCAGTTGCAGGCTCCTGAGGTTGACTAACCTAAGATCACAAGTAGAATGGCATAATTTCAAGATCAACAGGTATGTGGCAAGCCACTAGTTCAAGTCCAGGAATAATCAATCCCAAGGTGGGCAAGCAACACAGCAGGCCTCTGAGATGAAGACTCAGCAAAATATAGGATCCAGATGTCCCAAAAGCTAGAGACCATTCTCAAAGCTTCTCCTTATATACAGGAAGCAGGCCACACCCCAAAGAAAGCTTCTTAGCTGATCACAGTACATTCTCCCATAGAGGTGATTACATTCTCATCATGGGGAATAACTGCATCCAGCTGCCCAGCCACTCAAAATCACCACCCAGCCAAGCTGATGCACAACTTTAACTACTACATTCCCACACCTTGTCAACTTGGCACCTGATCTCCTTCATTTTGTAACTGGGTCTCATAGTCCATCTAAGTGGTGACCTCACCCCCTTGGTGTACCAGGCCCCACACCTCTGCCTCTTAGACAAGGCAGCCCCACTCCCTCACTTTAGGGCATCAGATATGGCTCCATCCCACTGGCCATCATGTACAGCAGACCCACACTCCAGAACCAAGTTGTTGAATATCTGACTTGTGAAATCTAGGAGGCTCAAATAGTTCTACCCCCAGAGGCCATGGTCCTATACTTCGAGGCTGAGGCAATTCTGCCTCCCATTTCCTTAGTCTCTCAGCTTCTGTCATTAAGTGACTGAAAACAACCCACTCCTCCAGGAAGCTTCCTGGCCAAAGGCACTCAGCTTTATCACTCCATGGGCTGGCAAAGCCAATGGCTCTGTCTCATGCCATTCTCTCAGTTCTGTTGCTACTGTCTCTCTGCCATCATCTCATTGCAGGGATCTCGGGTCCAAGGATATACTCCACTCCTGCTCCCACATTTTAGGTATCTGTTAGAGCAGCACCACACTCTCTCAGTACCAAATATGCAGCTGTTGATCTCTCCCTACCCAGAGCTTAAAAAAGTAAAGAAAATCAAAGACACAGGAAACAGTCCAAAGGACTAATGGACCATGTAAACCTCAGCCTCCACTATCCTAGGACAAGAAGAACTAGATGGTACCTTGTTACTACTACTGACTGCTCTGATTAGGATCATAATACAAGATCCTGGATAGAGTGGGTGAAAAATGCGGAACAAAATCAAAATTATAAAAAAGACCAGACTTACTGTCCTGGTAGAGATGGGTGAAACTCCCAAGACTATGGCCTTCGGACATCCTTTAAGTCTGGAATTGCACTCACTCCAGTGGCTCAACTTTCAGCTAAACAATAGGTCTGTTGTTGTTGTTATGTGTCATTGAGTCAGAACCGACTCATAGCGACCCCTCTTTGAGTTTCCGAGGCAGTATCACTACGGAAGTAGATTGTCCCATCTTCCTTCTGAGGAGTGGTTGGTGGGTTTGAACTGCCACCCTTCTGGTTAGCAGTCAAGTGCCTTAGGCACTATGCAACCAAAGCTCCCAACAATAGGTCTATAAGGTGCGAAATAACACCAAGGAACAACACATTCCTTAGAACAACCAAACATATGAGACCAAAGGGCAGCATTTGCCCAAGGAAAAAACACAGAAGACAAGAAGTGATAAGAAAGAAGGACAAATGGAAATAGGATACACTCGACGGCACATAACAACAACAACAACAACAATGAAAAGAGTGCTATTACATTGTGGGGATTGCAACCAATGTCGCAAAACAAAATTTGCATGAATTGTTGAATGGAAAACTAGTTTGCTCTATGGATTTTCACCCAAGCCATGGGAGACAAAAAGTGAAAAATGAGAAGTTAGGGATTGTGTTTAAAAGAACTGCTCTGTTCTCTCTTTCCTTAGTTCTAAAATAATAATGATAGAATTATCTAACAAGGAAAATTAATTACAGGGAAAGCACTCCTGACTGTGGCAAATACAAAGCAAGCCCTTAATGAATTATGGCTGTTGTTATTATTTAAGATAAAAAGAAAAATAGAAATAAATTTGATGACATACTTTTATTAACATTATCTACATAACAAGGACGTGTCATTGGGAGATACAAACAGTTAACACTCTTGACTGCTAATTGAAAGTTTGGAGATCAAGTTCATTCAGAGACACCTAAGAAGAAAGACCTGACAATCTACTTCCAAAAAATCAGCCATTGAAAACCTTATGGAATACAGTTCTACTCTGACACTCATGGGGTCACTGTGAGTCAGAATTGACTTGATGGCAACTGGAGTTTTTCATTTTTTCAAATATATCAAGAATACACTGGGTTGAGAACGGCAAAGATTTATCATACAGAAACATTAGAAATCTTCCCCTAAAAACATAACAGGTTTTCTAAAGTGGAAACCTCGATTTGGGGAGTGTTATGAATTAAATTATGTGCCCCCAAAACACACACTGTAATTCCTAAACTTTATCCCTGTGGTTATAATCCCATTTGGGAATATGTTATGTTTGTTATATTAATGATGCAGGATAGTGTAGGGTGTGTCTTGAGTCAATCTCTTCTGAGATATAAAAGAGATTATACAAGCAACCAAGCAGCAGAAATGGGGGTAGATATATGACATACCACATGCGTATCACCAAGGAGCCAAGGAATACAAGTTTAGGAGAACAAAAACCTTCCCTCAGAGCCAACAAAGAGTAAAACCCCTAGAGCTGGTACCTGGATTGTAAAATTCTAGACTCCTAAACTGTGAGAAAATAAATTTCTGTTCATTAAAGCCAAAAAAAAAAAAGTAATAATAATAATAATAAATAAATTGAATGTGACATCAACTCTGAGTAGCCCTGTTAAGGCAGTAAAGAGGATTATTTCAAGTTAAACTAATCTTACATGATAAACAACAGTACCTAGGGAGGAAACACTATTCTAAGGATAAGAAGTATGATTTTTCTTAAACGTCAAATTCCTCAACAGTATTGCAGAAATTCTTCCCATAATGGAAGAAAATAAGCAATTTTTAGTCTGAAATACAGAAGAAAGTAGAGATTTAAGTGATATAAATTTGGGTTTAAATCCCAGTTCTTCATTTACCTGCCTGTGGCTTTGGGCAAGTCATTTAACCCTTCTGGTGCCACAGTCCTTTTGAGTTAAATGCTAATCATTCACATTTACCTTACAGAGAAATAATGCAAGGAATGTATCCAGTGTAAGATAGTTCTTCAGTCAGTGGTAGCTGTAAGTACTATGGTGCCAGATATACAACAAAATAAGGAGGCTGTGGCAGCATAAAGCATTTGGCTGTTTACCAGAAGGTCAGCAGTTCAAATCCACTAGTTGGTCCATGGAAGGAGGAAGGGGCAATCTACTTCTGTAAAGATTTACAGCCTCAGAAACCCTATGGAGGTTGCTATGAGTCAGAATCCACTCAATGGTATTCTCCAAGCTAATCACTCTTCTTGCATTAATATTACTTAATTATGTCAACAACCTTATAAAGAAATGCTAATCTCATTTTACAGATGAGAAAACTGAGGCTTAAAGTGTATGGTAACTTACCAAGTTACAGAGATGACAGCTAGTAAAGTCTAGAAGACTTGATGATAAGAAGCTCAGACACTGATGTGCACAAGAATCACCTGAAGATCTTATTAAAAATTCTATTCTGATTCTAATTCAATAAGCCTGAGATTCTGCCATTCTAACAAGGATTAAATGATGCTGACGCAGCTGACCTGTAGATAGTAGCAAGGATTATTTTCATGATGGTTGTTGATAAGTATAAAACAATTGAGTTTTTCTCTGCCCAGTAACTTAGCTTCACAGGGAATCAAGATAACTTTTTCAGATACACTAGCCTCCCCCCCTCTCAACCACCATCACCACCACCACCACCACCATGATTACAATAATGCAAACAAAGTGCCAACGTTTAGAACCTCAGTGAGGTTACCACCATTCAGAGACCCAACATGGAAAAACAGGCAAGCCTACTTATTTTTGTGAATTTGTTATTGTTGATTGTTGCCTTCTAGTCAGTTCTAACTCATAGTGACCAAAATATTGCCTGGTCTGGCAACAACCTCACAATTGTTGACATGTTTGAGCCTACTGTTGCAGCTACTGTGTCATTGTGAATTTAGATACTTATACATTCTTAATATAATCAAAAAGAGTCACTAATAATTTTACTTCTACATAGGTGGACATACCTTCTTCAGATGCCAAAATTATTGGTACCCATTTTTACAAGTTTGGTTTTGTGTTAATCAAATCCATGAGAATGCTATTTCATCCAGCAGAGACCTCCTGGTCCTAGAGAAGGTACACACCTGAAAATTCAACTAATTTCCCCTGAGTCCCATAAAACTCTAGAAAACCCCAAATGATTAGAAATTCTGCTGGCTATTTGGGGTAGTAATGAAACAACGTGATGAATACCAACAAGAAGGTCTTTAAACTGTCAACTTTAATAATGTGTCATGATTGCTGCAGCTAATACATGGTCTGTTTGAGAAAGTTAGGAATCTTATCTTTTGTGCAGGGAGGCAACCAGGATCTTAGCCTGCTAGAAGGAATGGGAAATGATAAAATCTTTCTGTGGCAATCTAGCCATTGATATAAATGAACCTAATGATGTACATATGTTCTATTTCTAAAGCTTCATCATAACAAACAATTGAAAGAGTCCAAAAACATTTATTCATTATGTGTTTTCATAATTTACTAATTATGCATTCATGTTACTAATTTATACATAATGTGCATCTGGGGCCTACTATATGCCATGTCTGACAGTGTAGTGTTTAAAGCTTTCAGCTGCTAGCCAAAAGTTCTGGGTGTTTGAACCCACCAGCTACTCTGTGGGAGAAGGATAAGGCAGTCTGCTTCTGTAAGATTTACAGCCTTGGAAACCCCATGGGACAGTTCTACTCTGTCCTAAAGGGTCATTATGAGTCAGAATAGACTCAATGGCAGCGGGTTTTCTAGTTTATTCTAGGTGATTGTCACCAAATTTATATGCATAATAACAAAAATTTAAAAAATAACAAAAATATTGTACTGGTTAATTAAGGTATATAACTCAAATGAATATTAACTCACTAAAAAGGCTAACATATATAAATATTTACTGACATGGAATAAGGACAACAATCGTCAGATTATTAAACTAAATCATTTTATATATTATATTCCAGGTACTGACTATACTATGTTTTCCATATAATCTATCTCTCATTTAATCCTCACAATTCCTTGTTTTCTATACTTTTCTCTTTCTCATTTTACAGATAAGAAAACTGAGGCTTAGAAAATCTAAGTTCAAAATTTTATACCAAATAAGTGATATATCTAGGATTCAAGTCAAGCCTAGGCTCCTAATCTATATGTTGCACAGCTGACATAATGTGGCACTGAATGCATATTTCTGAGTGAAAAGGAAATAAAAGAGCAAGTTAGTAACAAATTTTTTAATGAGGACAGAGACAATACAGTGATTTAATCAGTTATTGTATGCACACGCATTCTGCCTTTACCTTCCTGATCCCAAGTAAGGGCTACAATGATGAAATCCTGCAGCAAGAATTGTCACGATGCCTTCCCAATTCACCAGCATCCTAAGTTATAACAAAGGTGGGTCAATTCTGCAGTGTCTTTCTAAGGGTTGTTTATGGAGGACCAGCCTAAATCCTGCTCCTATGGACCTTAGAAAGATATAGTAATCATTTATTTCCTGATTTACATGGCTTTCTGTTTACAATGGAGTTACTTCTGTTATTGGAAACTAAATCTTTAACACTATAGTACTCAGTACCAGCAGTGGTTGTAAGCAATAGGCACCCAAGGATAAGGAACCTGGATTGCTCATTGGATCTGTTTAAGGAAGTGGTTACCATTAGAAGATGGGGCACTAGTAGTCTAGAGGCACAAACTATATCCTTCAATCATCAGCTATGGTCATCTGGAGTCCAATCCAAAACCAAACTCGCTGTCATGAAATCAATTTCCACTCATAGTGACTCTTCCTTGGGTTTCCGAGGTGGTATCACTACAGAAGTACAGCGCCCCACCTTCCTTCTGAGGAATGGCTGGTGGGTTTGAACCACCAGACTTCTGGTTAGTAATCAAATGCCTTAGGCACTACGTTACCAGAGTTTGTCATCTGTAGTAAAGTAAATTTTAAAGGCATACTTTGGGTATGTGTGATAGTGACTACAAAACAGTAAGATGGACATGAGAAATACAGAAACTGTGGCTGGACTAATTCTAACTACAGTAGAGCTTAAAAAGATATCTCAATAGGGCTTCAAAATCTAAACTCCAGGTGCTGGCAGATAATCAAGGTGTTTCTCTCCCTGCCTTAATAGAAGTACTCTCTGAGCATATTTGTTGCTAGTGCACAACATAAATTTAATTTGTGGCTTCACAAATAAATTCTGTAAATTATGAGGTACTTATTGGGAAAAGCAGGACTCCAAGAATTGTGTTGGTAGTATCTGAGAAAATGTGGAATCCTCCAGGTACTTCAAACTCCAAAATTCCCAGACTAAAAAGTAGCTGCTTCTTCCCATCCCACTAAGGCTGATGCTGAGGTGGTAATGTTACAAGCAGCAGACAAACTTCAAACATGAACGAAAGTGAGGTTTCATCATTCCGAGAGGACTAATTAAAAAGAAAATTCTAGGAGAAGGATTACATGCAACAACAACAACAAAATTAATAAAAATTAGCCTAATTGTACTGGCATATACCAGGTAAACATGGGTGGAAATGAATTATGAACATGCCAAACAAGGGACAAAAGTATGTAATTTTATATATGGCTGGATTTTTCAACAGAAATTCAATAGAGATTCTGGATTCAATGTGTTTGCTTAAGGGAATTAAGAGTGTCCTAGTTTGTTGTGGTGACTAAATAAAACTTGAGCTCACTTGTTCTCTGTTGAGATACCAGATACTCCTTTGTAGATAGAGTCATAAAGTCAAAGATTTAGAGCAATAAGAAGTTTGGTATAGATACAATCAAGAGCTAGCAACTAACCTTTCCCTCAACTCTGAGAAATACATCAAAGGAAAGAATGTAAACCTCCTTACAAAGTAATTTAGTGGTTGGTCTGTCTCAGTTGTAGATGGTGAAAAATACTACCATTGAAATTAACTTTCTGATTTAACCGTGGACTTTGGGACCCTTGAGGGGTAAAGACCAGAGAACAAAATATAGTAGCAAGAGGTGATATGAGCATAGACAGTCCACTATACAATAGGGATGGAGTGGTGATTGGGATGTATGGACCCACGGGATCTTTGGTAGAGGTTATTAAATCAAGATATCCTTAGGACAAAAATAAACAGGTGTCCCACTAAGGTCCTTCTTGATCTATATAACCCAAACTCCATTTTCTGGTATACAGAGACAGACTTTAGTAAATGCTAGAGAACAGTAGCATCTCATTCAATTCTCAGACTTGTGTCAGTTCACAGATCTAGAGCCCCATGAATAAAAGATATTGGATATCCTAAGAGAAGAGCACTGCAATAACATAACAGATATGTGACTAATCTTCCTTCTGGAATTCTCCAGAGGCAAGTGGGACCATTTATTTGCATTCCCTTGATATCAGAACCTGCAAGGGAGGAGATAGTTTGAGAAGTGATCCTAAGAAGCTGTTCCTGTAAGGGAGTGGGGAGAGTGAGACTGGCAAAGAAGAAAAGGTTGGGTGAGTTATCAAGGTCTCCAATGTGGTAGTGGAAGCATAGCTTTGCCTGGATCTCTGAAATGTTAACAGATGCCTCCCATAATTGTCTGCCCATAGATTGAGGGACTGGAGCATTTGTTCACTGTTTCCCATTTATCTTTAGTTGGTTGAAGACTGCCTATGGGGCATTAACTATTATTTCTAGACTGCCTTTGCACCCAAGCCTGAATGAGCTCCTGAGGCTTCAGAGAAATTCAGACACAAAATAGCAATAAATACATAGCAGTGACTTCAGGTGGAACACTGAATGTGCATAGAACTATCTATCCAGGCTGAGATCAATAGAAACCTAGGATTATGTGACATGGAACATTAAAAAAACATCTGTTTCAGTGACTATACATTAAAAAAAGGGGAAATGCCTCAAAATACCCAGATTTAGGAGACCATTTAACATTGGATCTGAGCTAATATTAATTTCTGGGATCTTAGATCACCACTAAGGAGCTCTGGTGGCATAGTGGGTAAGGTATTTGGCTGCCAACCAGAAGGTCAGTGGTTCTAAATTGACCAGCTGCTCTGCCTGAGGAAGATGAAGCAATCTACTTCCATAATTACAGCGTTTGGAAACCCAGTGGTCGTTGCTATGGGTACAATTGACTAGGACAGTGGTATGGCCTACTAGTTATAGTGGGAGTTTCTGAGGGCTATGTGGTAAGTGGAGATTTGGCCTGAGTTTGTCTTACACTGGAACCAGTTGATATATAAATTGACCAGGTGATTATTTCTCATTTCTTGAATATATAGAACAGACGTACTCAGAAACTGTGAGGACCTACATTGATTTCCTGACTTATGGAGTAAGGGCTCTCATGCAGGAAGTGGCAAATTCCCTTCCACCAAAATAGGAAGCCAAGAGCAATACTCCATACAGTGGGATCTCAGAGATGAGTTTCACATGAAAAATCTGAGAGGTGCAGGAATATTAATCTTTATAGCATACCTATTTACCAAATCAATTTGACCTGTGCAGTAGACAAATGCATCACCTCAGCCAGGTGATCAAGGTTAACATCAGTGATGAATTATGTTGATAGTGCCACCTGATATGATGGCATAAGAATGACATTTCACCTTCGTAGTTTTCCTCCCTAAATCCTGTAACCCCAATGTGATAAAAATAATCAGAGAAATCTCAATTCAGGAACATCCTGAAAATAACTGACCAATACACCTCAAAATTGTCAAGGTCATTAAGAACATAGTAAGCCTGAAAACTGATACAGAAAAGAGGCACCTAAGAATTTATGATAACTAAATACAATGCAGTATCCTGGATCAGATGCTGGAGCCAAAAAAAGGTACTAGGTAAATATGAAAGAAATCTGAATAAAGAATATTATTTAATAATAATGTATCATTATTGGTTCATTAACTGTAACAAATGTGCCATCCTAATGTAACATGTTGATAATAGGGAAAACAGTATGGGGTAAATGAGAATGCACTACTCTTGTAATTTTTTCTGTAAATAAAAAACTGTTCTAAAATCAGAATGTTGTTTTTAACTTTTTGCCTAAATTTTATTTTCTAGTTCCTGTTGAGAATACATGGCAAAATATATACCAATTCAACAGTTTCTCCATGTACCATTTAGTGACATTGATTACATTCTTCAAAGTGTGCAACCATTCTCACCCTCCTTTTCTGAGTTGTTTCTCCATTGTTAATATCAACTCAATTCCCCCTAAGTTTCCTATCTAATCTTTTGAGTTGCTGTTATCAGTTTGATCCCTGATAGTTCTTAAAAGGGAACAGTGTTCAAGGCAGACATTTTTTACTAGTTAAGCTAAACTACTGTTCAGTTGTAAGAAGACTTTAGGGGATATTTTTGGTTTAAGGTTTAAAGATCATCTCAGGGCAATAATTTCAGGGATTCACTGACCCTGCATGGCTCCAGAAAGTCTGGAATCCATGACAATTTGAAATTCTGTTCTGTATTTTCCCCCTTTTCGTCAGGATGCATCTATAAAATCTTTTATTAAAATATTCAATAATGGTAATCAGGCACCATCCTGTTCTTCTGATCTCAAAGGAGGTCAAAATGTTTATTTTTTAAAAAAGTTGAATCTATGAAAGTGGCTTAACATGGTTTAATTTGGTAGTGATTCCAATTATCTATCACTGTCCTAACTCACTGTCGTTAAGTCAGTTTGACTCATAGTGACCGCCCCCCCACCCCTGCCTTGGGTTTCCCAGGTGGTACCTCTATAGAAGACAATTGCCCAATCTTCCTTTCAAGGAGCAGCTGGTGGGTTTGAACCATCAGACTTCTGGTTAGCAGTCAAATGCCTTAAGCACTATGCCACTAGAGTTCCCCACCCCCCCCCCTTTTTTTTTTTTTTTTTTTGGTTGTCCCAAGTATACTCTTTTTACTAGAGCAAATCAGCACTATTCTGGCATAAGTAAATGTGATTTTTTTCTATCTCAATAAGCAGTTGTCATTCTTGTTGCTGTTTGGAGGTTTACATATGGAAAGATTGTTGTTTGTGAGTATTGAAGTGCTGGGCAAAGTCTGCTTCTAAGAAAGCCAGGGATTTTGTGGTAAGTAAAAAAATACTATATTAAGTTATATATTAAAATAAAGATAACAATTTAAATAATTTTCTAAAAACTTAAGATTAAAAGATGAAATTGCATTTTACAAAGCTACATTTCCCAGAATCCTTGCAGCTAAGGTTTCCAAGTATTATTCAAGTTTTACTAATAAGATATCCTATGCAAATCTGAATTCAGAAATTAGTTTAGTGGAGGAGGAGGTAATGGCATGCAAGGTACAATTTTGCTGATGTGGATCTAATAAACATGATTTGGCTCTGAATTGGTGGCAGCCACCCTACCCATGGATTTCAGTTAACACAGCATATCTGTTCCCAACGGCTGTCCAGCTCTGTGCTGCTTTCTGGGAGTCGATCCTGTGACTTTGTAAACATCAATTTCCCTGTATTAAATGACTTCTTTCTTAAAATGCCAGATCTTTTTTCTTCAATTGAGCAATGATTAATATAATATACCAGGGAAAGAACCTTAAATAACTGACTAGGACCCCAAGCTGCCTAATAAACATTAAGATTATCTTTCACTTTTACAAAGTAATTTGGTCTATTCCTTTTTCTTCTTTTGAGAAATACTGTTCTTTGTGTATCTTATTTCTCTTTTTTAAATAGAGACATTTACAGAACTATTTCTGTAGGATAAGAGGAAAGAATTGTGAGTAATCATGGTATTAATGGCATCTGACACTTAGCTTCAGTGTGGGGCATGGATAGTGCATGGTGTGGACTGTGGAAGACATGCAATGGAGTCCTAAGATGTCCTGACATCAGAGGGTAAGGGCTTCAGAAGAGGAAGCAGGAAAGTAGATGGAAAGTTGTTTCCCAAACTATGTTACACATAACTTACCATCCTTCCTAGAGCCAATGCATTTTCTTGTGTAAAGTGGGATCCTTTCATTTACCAGTGAGTATGACATTACTCTGGTGGCATAGTGCCTAAGGCATTTGATTGCTAACCAGAAGGATGGTGGTTCAAACCACCAGCCACTCCTCAGAAGGAAGACTGGGCAATCTACTTCCTAGGGATATCACCTCGGAAACTCAAGGAGGGTCACTATGAGTTGAATCGACTCCACAGCAATGAGGTGTTTTTTTTTTTTTTTTTTTTTTAATGCCATTACTCAATGTACCATGGACTACCAGAAGAACTAAGACATCTGTCCTGGAAGAAGTGCAGCCAGGATACTCCTTGGAAGCGAGAATGGCCAGACTTTGTCTCACCTACTTAGGTTATGTTGTCAGAAGGGACCCTTCCCTGGGGAAGGATGTCATGCTTGGTAAAGTGGAGGGTCAGCCAAATAGGGGAAGGCCCTCAACAAGACTGATTTACACAGTGGCTGCAAGGATGGACTCAGGTATATCAAGCTTTGTGTACTGCCACAGGACCAGGCAGTGTTTGTTCTGTTGTGCACAGGGTCACTATGAGCTGGACCTGACTCGACAGTAACTAACAATGACAGCATGCCATGGAGTCCCTGGGTAGCATGTTAAATGGTTCACATGCTCAGCTGCTAACTGAAAGGTTAGAGGTTTGACTTCAGCCAGAGGTGTCTCGGAAGAAAGGCTGTGCTATCTAATTCCAATAAATCACCCATTGGAGGGCCTATGGGGCCCAGATCTACCCCGACACACATGGGGTAACCATGAATCAGAGTGCACTTCTTGGAAATAGGTATGCCATTGCATGGGTGAGGCAGTAAAGAAGAAATCATAAGATGACATCCCGCATGCTGGACTCACCCCTCAAAATAATTTTGTTTGGTTAAAATCATGTTTAAGAAACTTATGCCAACATTGCAAAATGAGAGTACATTAAAAAAAAAAAAAATCAGGATTTCTGGTTTTCCTTGAAAAATCAGACAATCTGATACTGAGGATCCTTTCCATGTGGCAACTATCACAGCTGAAACCCAGGAGATCCTTCCTTTCACCCTCATGTTTGTCTGTATCACCTAAATTACACTGTGCTCCCAATATCTCTCTGTTCACTCTTCGTCCCCACTGGTCTGTGAGAAGAGACTGTTTCTTTCGCATCTGTACCCCTCCCACCCATCTTTAACTAACAGTGAATTATATATATACATAGAGAGAGAGAGAGAGAACAATTTTCATCAAGTCAACTCTGACTTAGAGAGACCCCCTGTGTCTCAGAGTAGAACGGTGCTCCATAAGGTTTTCAACGGTGGGTTTTTTGTGAGTAGATCACCAGCCTTTTCTTCTGAGGTACCTCAAAAGACTCAGATCTCCAACCTTTAGGTTAGCTGCTAAGCACATTAACCAATTGTACCATCCAGGGATTCCTTACATAATATATGTCCATTTTAAGTGCTACTTAGTATTTACTAAATGATAACATGAATAAATAGGAAGTCAAACTATTCACTGCTATCATTTTTAAATAACATTTATTGAATGCCTACTCAATACCAGGCACTATGCTGAGAGCTTTTCATGTACCATTTCATTATGCAGCACACACAATGTGAATGGCACATAGTAATCAAGATAGTCAGAGGACAGAAAGTTTACATTGATGTGTTGCCTTCATAAATGATGTGAGATCTTAGAAGGGAGGGTAAAGTGGGCACAGGGGCAGGGAGTTATTCTAGAGAGAAAATGACATTCTTCTAAGGCTCAACTAAAGAATAACAGACCTATTGCTATAACAAAGAGCCCAGAAGAGATAAACCTGAAAAAAAATATAAAGGCTAAATGTTGTAGCAAAGGAAAGATTTGTCTAGTTCTGATTTGATCCTATGAACACTGGATGCCATTTCAGTATATATGATAAGAAGTGGGGTAGAGATATTTAGCTAAGTGCAATTTGAGAAAAGGATTATAGATGGAAAAAGCATGTGGCCTGTAAAGGCAAGTGGTTTTATTGAGTGTACAGATGTGACAAAACTCCTCAAGTAGCTACTCAAAATGTGGTTTATCACATCTCAGTTATAGCTCAATAAACCTGAAACAATGTAGGTAAGCCTTCATGTATATCTAACTCATATTCTCAAAAGCAGCAATACTGTGAAGGCAGAAAGGACCTAACATTTGTGATAAACCTAAAGCAAGGCACCTTGCTAGGAACTTTATCTAAGCTGTTTCAATTAGCTGGCACAGCAACCTGGAAAGTTATATATTATCATCCCCATTTACAGAAATTGAGACTCAAATACCAGCTTCAAAGATAATAGTATTAGTAAGAGATAGAGGTTAGGTTTGAAAATGCTGCCTACCTTTGCCAAAAACCCTGATAATCCGAGTGACCTCACACATGGTGGATACTAACATAGGAACTAGAACCAGATTTATTCTCCTCTCTGATGATAATACCAGGGCGCATTGGTAGGAAAACTAAATTCAAATTGACCCAGAAAAATTTACCTAAAAAACCTGTTTTACATTTTTTTGCAGACATGTCTCATTTGAAGATGTTCTTAAACTGAGTTTAGAAAGGAGGGATGGAGGGAGAGGAGGAAGATGAAGACTATGGCTTTCTGGATTTTTATACTCTATATGGGAATTCTCTGTTAAATATTTTAGCCCATCCGTGTATCACAAACGCCACCAACTTCAGATCTCATTTCTAGCACCTATTACGCTAATAAGCCAGTAATTTCAGCAGTCAGGATGTTAGTTAACAGTGCCCCTGGCATTGAACAGAAATAACAGTAGCTGAACTTCTGAGTGTGGACCTGCTAATAATGCTAATACCCTTCCTAGAGTATCAATTCCTTTTTAGGGAACTGACAATACTGAAAATCTAGTTAAAATACATATGTAACATCTTCTTGCCTGTGCTCATGTTTTTGAAAATAATAAAAAGTATTCAGTGCAAATTTTGATTTCTCTAAATTAAAAAGTGTCAATAATAAATAAGTGAAAATCTTTGGATAATCCTGAGTATCTATGTGCCATCACTGAGTAATAGAAATTAATTTAGGTGGAAGAAGTAATTTTATTTATCTGGCTATAATGAATCAAAACCTGGGTTTGGTTTGCTGTCATTTCTGAATTTTAGAAAGTTTGCCCCTTCATTCTCTGTTGTATACTCCCAGTGGTTCAAAAGGTTATAATTCATTCTGGTTAATTTGCCTACAAATTACTGGCTTCTTGATCCTTGCATTTGGAAATTTGTGTTGATTTTAAATTGGGCACTATCCTCCTAGAAGTTTTCCCTACTAAACTTGAATTTGAGCAGATGAGAAATGTGTAATGGTATTGAAAATATTTCTTAATTTGGCTGTTCTTATGGTGTCATTAGTTAAGAATTACATGACTCAAAAATCTTCGTTGATTTCTCAGTTATCTTCAAATCAGTAGGTAGTACCTTCTATAGCATTAAGAAAAATGAAGTATAGATATATCAAGTGACTGGTTTCTCCACTGAAAAGTGGAGAAATGAATACTGGGGTCTAATCTCAGACATCACATTTGGGACATGGTTTTGTCAAACAGTAGGACAAGGACAATCCTCTTGGTAATTTTTCTACACAGAAACTTTTCTTTTCCTCATGTTTGTTGTTGTACTTAATAATAAATAATAATGATATACATATTCTGTACTTAAAAATGGGAGATCTGGTGGCATAGTGCCTAAAGCATTTGACTGCTAACCATAAGGCTCATGGTTCAAATCCACCAGCTGCTTCTCAGAAGGAAGACTGGGCAATCACTTCCGTAGAGACACCACCTTGAAACCCAAGGAAGGGTCACTATGAGTCGGAACTGACTGGATGGCAGTGAGTCTGCTTTTTTTGTTTTTTAGTACTTAATAATAAATGTCTAGGAAGTATATTAAAAAAAATGTTAAGGTTATTAATCTAAAGGATTTTACATCTAGTCTATGCAACTATTTTATTTCTTTTTCACATGTTAAAAAAAAAAAAAAAAGTCATGAGCTACCAAATCATACAGATCCCATCCATCCCCTTACCCAAAAAACTAATACCAGTTCTTGGAGACAATTCCAACTCAAAATGATCCTATAGGACAGAGTAAAACTGCCACATAGGGTTTCCAAGATTATTAACCTTTACAGAAGCAGACTGCCATATCTTTCTCCCATGAAGAGGCTGATGGGTTTGAATTGTCAACCTTCTCATTAGCAGCTGATCACTTAACCACTGTGCCACCAGAATCACTATGCTCCCTAGCATCACACAGCTAGCAAATTAGAAATAATTCTCATTTACAATAGGATTCTTGAGTACTGGTTTCATCAGCATATATACAAAAATGCATGTAATAATGCTCATTTAAAAAAAAAATTCTCCCTCTTACATAACTCATAAATGGAAAATTAATTATGACAAATTTTCAAATTTCTATTTTCTTCTCTCTTGGGACACTTATTGCAGATGCCCAAGACCACCCGGAGATTCCAGAAGACTGCATGAGTTCTTTTAAATTAGAATCTCTTTAAGAAAGAAGATATGTGAGTTTCCATTGTCATCACTGGAAATGAGATATGGAGAGTGAAGATGAGCTGTGCAGGAGCTGATAAAAGAGTGGAAAGATGGTTTGGTTCTGAAACTGCTAAATAATATATTGTGGTATGTACTTATTAGATACCAGTGTCAAAAATAACCTCCAGAGATATAATTGGAATATTAGCCAGAATTGAATTAATTTTTCAAAGAAAGAAGAACTCTATTTTGTCAATGTACAGTAATTTTGTCTTCTCATAAAACTTTCACTACAATAAAAATTATATGTATCGTTGCTCATGTTCAATTTTTGCCCATGAATTGAACATGTATTTCACATTTTATGCAGTTGTTTACATGCAAGAAGTCCTGGGCCAACTTGTCAATGTGCTGTAAACTGATCTTCCTCTACTTTTTTCTACCATAATAAAAATTATGTTTATTTTGGCTAATTTTTACCCTTTGATTCAGAAACTGAATAAATATTTCCTAAATTATACAATTGTTCCCTTTCAGAAGGCTATTTGTAACTCAAAGCTTGCAAGGTCATAAAAATATATCTTTGATGTACTCAAAACACATCATTATTGTGGAGTGCAGAGGGGAAGCTAAGAGCAAGTGAATGAGTATAAACTTCCAGACATTTTGGGATGCGCAGAATTTCAGGAAAGAGCTCAGGCTTGGTCGCTGCCCTGTCTTTAAACAAGTGGAGGGAACACTGAAACATGAGAAAGTCCATAGGAGTTGGGTACAATCTTTGATTAAATTACACTTGGCTTTTCTCTTAACTTGCAAGTAGACACAATCTCCATAGTCCCGGATTTCAAAAGTCACCAATGATGGCAAATAAAATGCTTTCTTGTGTTATATACTCTTCACTTGCAATTTCACCTTAAGGCAGTGAGTCATAACACCTGACAACTTTGATTTTCTAGTCATGAGGTTTTGTTTGCCTGCAAGAAGTTCTTATGGAACAAACTGTGCAAGAGTTAATTTTTATATGTCAAGAATTTCCTGACCCAAGGAGCATCCATTTAACTTTCAGAGTGACAACTATAGCTGAACCCACACACACTATAACATACGAGCACATTTTTTATATTTGTATCTTGAAGAACTTTGCAATTATATTTTGTGTATATTTAAAATCAATCTGTGAAAAATATCAAGAGTTTATTTTTTAAAACTATGGTAATTATTTAAATTGTTTGACTTTGACCATAACATTTTTATATTACTCATAATATTTAACAATAGGCCAATATTTATCTAGAAAATGCCCAGTGACAAATAAACCAACTAAAATTCAATATATCAAAAATTATTTTCATTTACATTACATACAAATATTTATGTAGAAATATCTTCTGCCAAACCTACGTATGTTAACAGATATAGTCCCATTTACCTACCCATACCTGTCCAACTTTCTTTTCTGGCTACATATCCACTCATAGATTAGAGTTTGTTATTACTAATATTGTAGGATTGCAAGTGTAATAGTACTTACCTTTGTTGTCTGTCTTGATTCTCTAGTGCTGCTATAACAGACATACCCCAAGTGCATGGCTTTATAAACAGGGATTTATTCTCTTGCAGTTTTGGAGGCTAGAAGAAAGCCGAGTTCAAAGTGCCAGGTCTACGGCCTGGTTGAATGCCCCTCAACTTGGGCTTTAGTTCTGCCTTCTGTTCTAGGCCCACTAGAGCTGGAGCCTTTTCTCTGACTCACACAGCAGCTGGCTACTGAGGCTGAGAAACCAAGATCAATGGGTAAAATGGCACAGTCCCAAGATCTGGCAACATAGCAGGCCACTGAGATGAAGATTCAGTCAAATACAGGATCAAGATGTACCAAAAGCTAAAGACTTTGCTCAAAACTTCTTATACACTGGAAGCAGGCCACACCGTGAAGGCAGATACTTAGCTGTTCACAGCAGATTCCAGCATGGAGTTGATTACCAATCTCATCATGGGGAATAACTACATTCAGCTGTCCAGCCACTCAAAACCAGGCCCAGGCAAATTAACACATCACCTTAGTTTCCACAGGCTGTAACATATATATAGTAGAGCAAATAGGGGGCCAAGGCATGAAAACTTCTTATCCAAAACCAAACACCTGGAGAGAATATGTCACTGGGCTCAGGGGCTTGGGATCACAGTCTTGGTGGGGGGGGACAGCTAAGGTAATTGGCATAATATAGGTCACAAAGATAATTTTCTACATCCTACTTCAGTGAGTAGTGACTGGGGTTTTAAAAGCTTTCAAGTGACCATCTAAGATACAACTATTGGTTTTTTTCCCATCTGGCAAAGGAAAGACTAGTGAAGAATATCAAAGACTCAAGGAAACAATTAGTCCAAAAGAGTAGTGGACCAATGAACCTCAGCCTCCGCTAACCCAAGACCAGAAGAACTAGATGGTGCCCACTACCAACTACTCTGATCAGGACCACAGAACATTCTGAACAGAATGGGAGGAAAAAGTAGAACAAAATACAAAGCTGTTAAAAAGAAAAAAAAAAAAAAGGAAAAGAAAAAACAGACTTCCTGGTTTGATATATACTCTTGGAATCCCAGAGACTGTGGCCCTTAGATAGCCTTCAAACCTGGAATTAACCCCCCACCCCTGCCTCCAGGGATTACCTTACAGCCAAACAACAGACAAGTTTATTAAGGGAACAATGGCATGAAGATTGTAAGGTACTTCTCAGAACACTTAACTACAGGAGATGAAAAAAGGCAGCACTAGCCCAGAAACAAAGCTCAGAAGGCAGGAAGAGGCAGGAAAGAAGGATGAATGGAAACAGAGACTCCAGGGAGGAAGTGGGAAGAGTGCTGTTCCACTGAGGAAACAGCAACCAATGTTACAAAACAAAATGTATGAAATTAATGGAAAACTAATTTTCTCTGAAACTTTCCCACAAACCACACACATTTTTTTAAATTATTTTCATTTTCTAGATTAATCAAGGCATAATCAATAAGTGAAACACATGTTCATGTTTCTTTCGATGTTTCATTTTTTAATAGTTTTTTGCTAACAGAACTAATACCCATGCAAATATAACAACAGCTGAACAACCCCTTTCCTTGTATTTTCATGTATCTGTCTTGGGGATATCTGTCTATCAAAATTTTTTTATCAGTTTGTTCTCAACCAGGTAGAATAACAATGTAAACCACATTGTTTACTCTTCATCTGGTATGAATCAGTATATTAAAATCCACTCTAAGCCAGTGATTATTCTGAAGCAATATCAATAAATATATATCTACTTTTTAGAAATTTTAAGAAAGGAACTGAGAGAAAGTGAATGCCAGTAATATAAACACTGAAATCATCTCTAGTTTCAGGAAAACTAATAATGACTGTAACACCAACACCAACATTTGCTCTGTCTCTGGCAGCTAGAATATTGATTTCCATAAAGTATCTCCTACCAGTGGGAAACAGCCCTTATTATTTTCATTTTTCAGATAAATAAATGAAGAGAGCCCAAGTTCCCACAACCATTAGGAGGAGAAGGTGATTTTCATCCCCAATACTACAGACAAAACTAAAAAACCTACCAGTTTTCTGCTGTATAATATTAAAAATATCATCATTCCTTTATTTTCACTTTAACATGTTTCTTAGACACTTAGCAAGCTTTCTTGCAGTGCACCCTCTTTATATCAAGGACAAAGGAAACTTAAATATTTCTACTTTAAAAAAAGAGCTTTCACAATGTTGCAGTAGTTTCAGTATATTCTGGGGGGGAAAAAAAATCCTGTTTTATGTCTCCTATTTTCATTCCCTCTTCATCTACTTGAGATTTCTTTACCTCTTGCTATCTTCTGATGTTCGTCAGTCTCTGCCTTTCACAGACCTAAGTCTCTTCCTCATCACTTTGGCTCCAGTTCTCTTTTTATCAAAACAGCCAAAATTTTGGATTACCCAGAATAATGATACTGGGGATTTTTGTTTTTTGTCCTGACTGGAACTATCTTTGGTTTGATATGAGATGTGTTAGCATTGTTTTTTGTTTTTTTATAGAACTGAAGTACTTTATTTATTTTGTTTTTTTCAAACTTTTTAGTGTAATTTGAGTGAAAGTTGACAGAGAAAATCCATTTTCCAGTCAACAATTCACACATTTTGTTTCATGTCATCGATTGTAATCCCCTCAGTGTAACATCACGCCTCCTACATCTTCCATGTGTTTCTCATTTCCATTCCTCCTTCCCTCCTAACCCTTCCTGCCCTCTGAAAGTTGTCCTTAAAAGACATCTGCCACACCTATATGTAACCCAGAGTTTGTTAAAACACACGCTTCCCTTTGCAAGGGGAAACCTCCCTAATTTACTCTTGACATTGATTAGAAGTAATTAGAAGTTTGGCCTTTATTTGTTTTTCAAATGCCTTTTTTGAGATGTTCCTCTATGGTTGTGGTTCCCTCTGCCTTATCCAACTCACCTGTGATCCTCTTTGCTGACTAATGGTCATCAACTAGACATCAAAGTTACAGTGCTCTTAGTGGAGTTTAGGAAAGGACAACACAAACAAGCCTTCCTTCTTACTGTTCGGTATTTTAGGTTCCTAAGTTCCATCAGGCATTTGAAATTTCTTTACTGGAGGGATCAAACAATTTCCAAAACAAATAACAACATAAAAGTTTCAAATACAAGGTAGAAACAAATTTGGACTCTCTCTTGAATCTCACTAAGTGAAGCCTATCAAGGAGGGGTCTCAGATGAGAGGGAGACAACATGAGCCGTAAGCTTAGGTTTGCAGCCCTCTGTAAATCTCTCATACTGAAAACTCCACTTCTTTCCATCTAAAACAGTTCAGTTTTTGCTCCTGGAGCCACTTTCTTTTCAATATTCCTACCAGTAGAAACTGAGCCTAAATGTTTCTTTAGCAAAAACAAAACATACTAAAAACTATAAGGTAAAAACATTCAACATTTTGTTTCCTCATATATACTCCAGTATAAGCCCATATGGAGGGAAGATGATTAGCAAACATTTAGCTGCCCTTTGGACTCAAGAGTATCCATTATTACACTTTTTAACATTCTGGTTTCTTTTCTTCTTTACTCCAGGGGCCTACCAAAGTCATCAAAAGCCATGTTAGTCTTGAATATCTGCTCTTGGTACCTGGGGGAGGGTGGTAGTCTGGGTTAAATTTCTTTCATTTTGAGGGCCCCTTTTGATGAGCGTTAAGGACGGACAATTGTTCCTGCCCTGTGTTACATTTTAAAACTAGATTCATACACCATCTTCTCCATGCTGAAAGAAGATTTGGCAATCTACTTCCCTATGGAAGTGATACCGCCTCAGAAACCCAAGGAGGGGTGCTATGAGTTGGGTCTGACTTGATGGCAATGAATTCGTTTTTTTTTTTTTTTTCCTGCTAAGAGTCACTCAATTTTATTTTTCTCTAACTCAACAGCAGCAACATTAAAAGAAGGGATGCAAGCAGTTCCTCCAATTCCCAATCACTTTCTTTACAAGATGTGTTTTATCAAAAAATCAGTGTTTGCTGAGGATGCATAAAAATGTCAGTCTGTAAATTTACAGAACTGTATTAAGAATTAAAAGTAGAAATGATAGAAGTTGAATATAAGAGGTTTAAAGGCCAAACAAAGACCATTTCTTGGTTGATATCAGTATCTACCAGCATGCCAGTTTTAATAGAAATCACAATTCATTTAACAGAATTTGCGTTTTCAATAAAAACATGATTATTAGCTGTGACTAGGAGTGGTGATAATAAGGAAGGTCAAGAACCTAATTTAGACAATGGAGAAGAAAAGAAAAATAGAAGTCTGAAGAAAAGATTAAAAAAAATAATATAGTTCACAGTGTCTAAATGAGAAATGCCATCTGGGTATTGAATATGAGGTCATTGGTTAATCTACATCAAATAACAGGAACTATTGCCATAATGGGAGCTCTGGTAGCATAGTGGCTAAGGCACTTGACTGCTAACCAGAAGGCTGGTGATTCAAACCCACCAGCCACTCCTCGGAAAGAAAATGGGGCAATCTACTTCCGTAGTGATACTGCCTCAGAAATCCAAGGAAGGGTCACTAAGAGTCACGTCAGACTCAACGGCACATAACAACAATAACAACATTACCATAATATTTCACAAATAACACATCCACGTACATAACGTACACTCATATAACATGCGCAGTGCACATAGGAAACAAACATGGGAGGGGTTTCAGCAGAGCTTCCAGACAGACTGAGAAGAGAACTCTTCAACTGCAATCAGTCAGAATTTTATAGGGGAAGAAGGAGAGAACTGAGTAGCTATCCTTGCAGTGATGACATAGGCAGCAATTTTTTACTTTAACCAAAAATTGGGGTTAGGGATCATTCCTGCTTTTGTGCTCCTTGCTTAAGCTAGCAATAAACATGAGAATACTATTTTCTAGCAACTGTTTTTGCAAGCCTTGTGCTTTATCACAAATTCAACTTGAATAACTAGTTGAAGTTGACGGAGCAGGGGAGGTAGACAGAAAAAAATAAAGAGGCCAAAAGTAGAAAGGATGGTGTTAGCTAGGAAATTCTCTGTCACGTGCCTTGCAATCCTTCTGTATGTTTTTCCTTCCTCTTCTTTCTCTTCCTCTTGACCCCTGACTTTATCCTTAATGATTGACCCAGATAAGTTTAAGTTATCCTTTCCGTGAACAGCCTCCCTGTTCCTACTGGTCAGGTGGGACACCGCCGCAGGTGAGCTCTCCGGGACCTACAAGGTTCAATTAATCTTTTCCTCTCCCTGCTTTTTCTTTTCAGTGACACAAATCCCATTCTTTTCCAGTTTAGCTTTACCCTTACTGGCTAACCTTGACTTTACATTCTTACAGCACATTAGAGAGGATAGCATGTACGATTAAAATAGTATTCATTATTCACTGCCTTTGGAATCAAACAAAATGGAACTCCTAGCCTGGCTCTGCTTCTTACATATGATGTGACTTTAGATAAGTAAGTTAACGTCTCTTAGACTCAGCTTCCTCATCCTTAAAATAAGAACAATAATGCCTTCCTTAATGTACTGGGAAGATTAAATTCAATTAAATAGCACTGGTGAATTCCCTGTACATTGTAGGGAGCACTGGGGAATTGATAGCCATTATTATGACTGTATAGGACCTCTGGTGGCATAGTGTCTAAGGCATGTGACTGCTAACCAGAAAGCTGATGGTTCAAACTCACCAGCCACTCCTCAGAAGGAAGACTGGGCAATTTACTTCCGTAGTGATACTGCCTCAGAAACCCAAGGAGGGGTCGCTATGAGTTGGATCCGACTTGACGGCAGTGGGTTTGGTTTTGGTTTATTATGACTGTGGGCATGTGGCCCATTTTACTCACATCAGCCCCTGCCTGCCGAACTTTTGCTGTAGCTATCTATCATTTTATTGGACATAGACAGGCAGTCTGCCCAGTCTTAAAATCACTAGAAGGAAGCTTGAAAGGCTAATAGTAACCTTCTCTTTACCAGCAACAAGTGAAATTTAGAAAGAGTTGACCACTGTCCTCACAGTGTCTTGCCACCTGAAGATTAACAGACCCAGGTCCATAAGGAGCTCTCACCATTTGCAGACAACATTCTGCACATTCTCTTTTCCCTAGGACATGGTAGCTTGATCCTAGTTAGTTCAATCCCCTCCCAGTGCAGAACACTGGTCCTCTTCCTCTGAGAACTCTCTTTTTTTTTTTATTTTCCAAGCTCTGATGGCATAGTGCCTGAGGCATCTGACTGCTAACCAGAAGATTGGTGGTTCAAACTCAACAGCCACTCCTTGGAAGGAAGATTGGGCCATCTACCATAGAGATACTGCCTCAGAAACGCAAAGAGGGGTCACTATGAGTCGGAAATAACTCAACGGCAGTGAGTTTGGTTTTTGGTCCCTTCTATCTAAACATGACTCTTTCTTCCAGTCCTTTATGGAAGCCTTTGACATCAACCACACTGCTGGAACTAAACTTAGTGACAGCCTGTCAAAGACAATAAACATTTAGTGGGTACCTTTTATATACTCAGGAGCTCTGGTGGCATAATGCCTAAGGCATGTGACTGCTAAGCGGAAAGTGAGTGATTAAAACCCACTCACTTCTGGGAAGGAAGGTTGGACAATCTACTTCAGTAGTGATACTGCCTTGGAAACCCAAGGAGGGGTTGCTATGAGTCGGATCCAACTGGATGGCAGTGAATTTGGTTTTGGTATTATATGCTCAGGACACCCTCCACACTGGTACACCAAAGCTTCCTTTGGGAAAGTTGAGATCAACTTTAGCCACTCGTACCACTTCCTCCAGCACACACACACACACACACACGCACACACCCCACATAACAGTACATGTGTGTAATAAATAGAACCAGTGAGAAGTCCTAAAAACAGAGATACACGTCACTCACTCGCATCCCAGAGGCCTCAAGTCAGTATGGTTAAGCCCAGATATGCAGGATAGAAAGGACCTTTTCTCTGGCATCAATATTTGACATAAAAGCAAGTGCCACACATAAGGTGCTACTGAAGGGGAGGTTGAGACCCTAAGTCATGGGAGCCCATAGTGTGGAGACTCAGGTTCACTGTATGTGCCCTCTCTTACTTCTATCCTTTTCTCTCTTTATCATTCTCCCTTTAATCCCATGAATGAACCCAGAAATTGCACATTAAGCCAGCAGCTCAGATGCTAAATCTAGTCAGCATATGGGCAAAATGGTGTTATAATGTGTTTTGAATTAGCTGCCAGAAAGAGGGAGATTTTACAGGAAATATCTGAAATTCTAGGTACCCTTCTCAGTCATTTCAACCTCCCTGGCCCCTAGATGCATTGGACCTTGAAGTTCCTGTATCTCAGCAGGTGCTGGCACCCCAACAACAAAGCTCCTTCCCAGCAAAGAACTCTCTTCTGCAACCCATTAATGGCAGAGCCTTCCTCTCACTGACAACTCACTGCAAAATGTTCATCACACACAACTTCCCCACTTTCCTCAAAACCCATATATGCACTTGGCCTTTTTTATCAGAGCATGACAACAGAAGGGCAAGAAGCAGGCACATGGACTTTTCCAGGAAGCAGGAAGCCAGAGGGAGCCAGGCCTCCTTGTACCAAACAGCTTCATTAAATAATTCATTTAACAGCTTCTGCCAAGAGCCTGTTGCTGCTTAATTACTTGCTTACTTTCTTCCTCGCTCTCTTTTCAACATTTTTTTTAAATTGAAAATCCAAGCCAGGCTTGTCACAGCCTGGGAAGTCAGATCACTTGGAGACATCCTGTGAGTGTGTCTCATTAGGTATCCAGCAACTGAAAAATGTATGATGGTTGGAGCAAAGAATGTAGGAGTAAACAAGTGCAAAAAAGCAGATTTACTCACAATGTCTAATGAGAGGCACAACATTTTGAAACACAACTTGGTTTTCTGTTTAACAAGCAAAGCAATAAACTCCAGCCCAAAAAATGCACTAGGAGCCTAAGAATGATTTCTGGTAAATGAAGTTTGAACTTCATAGTGGAGTCAGTAATAAGGAAAACTAACAGCAGGGGATGGGCAGAGTTGGTAAAACACTGTTGTCTTGAGGGGATGTGGACCTTAATAATGGGGAACCTTGAATCTGTGCCTGAGGACAAGGAAAGGGCCCATCTGAGCAATTTAAATCAGAAAGAGGAACTCCATTTTGTGTGCATAAAAAGGATGCTTCACTATATCCAGACTAGTGGGTTTCACACTAGGTTCTCAAGATACTCAGGGTAGTGGGGGAGCCCGGAGGCAGCCAAAGCAGATCACACTCTGGACCCACAGCTCTTTATTATGCTTCTGTATCACATATTCCTAAATTCTACAAAAAGATTTTCTTCCAAATAAGTTGTTTATTCTGAAAACACAATTAAAAAAAAAAAAATTAAGTTTGTAAACAAACACAAACTGAATATAAAATCAATCTGGTTCTAGTCCCCTGCCATTCATTCATCCTTTTCTTTTCTTTTCTTTTCTTCTTCTTCTTCTTCCTTCTTTCTTCTTTCTTCTTCCTTCTTTCTTCTTTCTTCTTTCTTCTTTCTTCTTCTTCTTCTTTTTTGTTTCTATGAATTGTTTTATAATATTAGCCAAGTAATTTCTCCACTCTGGGGCTCAGTACCCTCAACTGTAAAATGGAGTGTTCAGAGAAGCTGAAAATGATGCCAGACATCTATTCTGAAGATCATGCAGTATCAGCTGAGCAGAAATGCCATGTTTTTCTGATATTCAAAGGTAATGAGGTTTTAGCTATCAAATCATTTTTTTTTTTTACAGTGAACAAAGACACTGAGAGACAAAGAGAAGACACCCATGTGAAAACAGTGGCAGAGATTAAAACACCAAAACTCCCTGGCCATCACCAGAAACCAAGAGAGAGGCATGGGACAGACTCTCACTCCGAGCCCTCAGAAAGAATCAACATAACTGATACCCGGATTTAAGACTCCTAGCCTTTGAAACTGTGGGACAATAAATTTCTGTTTTTACAAGGAAAAAAAGAGAAGTGCAAACAGACACAATTAACTGAAAAGTCATCCATCATCTCTGGGGTGAAACGTGCTGAATGGCTGATAGAAAGAAGCCCCAATAACAGCCAGATGGGATTGCTTCTGTAGAAGAGCAAGGTTAGGGCAGGAGAAAGAATGTGGTCTCAGCCGGCGCCTGGCCTCTCCCTGGTCCCCTGGGAAGCTTGGAGCAGTTGTAAGCCTTCAGCACACTCTCAGAGCCTGGAGATGGGTGCAGCCCCAGTTAAGGTGATCTGGAAGTGCCATCAGCAGCTGCCCCTGCAAGGGACTACTCCATTATTTAAAATTCATGTTATTTTAATGTATTCTTAAGAGCAAGGGGAGACATATATATGAAAGATCACTAGATAATGTTTTGTAAAGTTTTTTTCTTAACAAGAAAAAAAATGTACTTGTCAAATAAAATATAAATCCAGATTTTTATTGATGAGGGAAGCTTCATTTAGACAAAAAAGGGAAGGGGAATATAGTAATATTCAACAGGGGGAGAGATAGGGAGAACACTTGGATCTTAAGATGAGCAAGTGTCTCAAAGAGTTTGGGACAAATATCTTTCTTTTATAGAGACTAGGAATAAATGAGGCTAGAAAAAATAAAGGTATGAGTAAGTTGAATAGAAAACTCAGATATTAAATAGTAATGATACTAATAATTAGACAGGAGCTCTGGTGGCCTAGTGCTTAACACATTTGACTGCTAACCAGGAGGTTGGTGGTTCAAATCTACCAGCTGCTCCTCAGAAGGAAGGTTGGACAATATACTTCTATAGTGATATCACCTCAGAAACCCAAGGAGGGGTCGCCATGACTCAAAATCAACTTGATGACAGTGAGTTTCTTTTAGGAGCTCTGGTGGCATAGTGCCTAAGGCACCTGACTACTAACCAGAAGGCTGGCAGTTCAAGCCCACCAGCCACTCCTTGGAAGGAAGGTTGGGCAATCCACTTCTGTAGTGATACTGCCTCAGAAACCCAAGGAGGGGTGGCTATGAGTCGGATCTGACTCAATGGCACATAACAATAACAATAATTAGATAGTAAATCAGAGAACGTTTTATCCTGAATGTTGTATTCTGAGCTCAGCCTATTCTCAAGGCAAAAAAAAAAAAAAAAAAAAAAAACCTCACTGCTGTCAAGTTGATTGTGATTCATAGCAACCCCTCTTCGGGTTTCCTAGGTGGTATATCTACGGAAGTAGATTGCCCAATCTTTCTTCTGAAGAGTACCTGTTGGTTTGAACCTCCAGTCTTCTGGTTAACAGTCAAATGCCTTAGGCACTATGCCTTTAAAGAGGCTTAGGCTGAGTGAGGGCCAGTGTTCAAACACTTAGGGGAAGAGAAGAATCTTAACCAAGGTTTATTAACAAGTGTCTTGTTTCTGATTTATCAGTGGGGACAAGGAGTTCAGTTACTCATTTGTGGGGCAAAGAATTGGAATTTGGAGTGTTTGTGTATGGTTTTGTCATAGATAAACAAAGAGGCATCCATGAGTATTATCTATGTCACATAGGAAGTGTGTTGTTTGCTGTAAGCCATTTTCCTGAACAAAAAGGGTGGGAGGATTTCTTTAATTATACATCCCTGTCAGAGAATTCAGGTACAATGCAACATTAATACACTTGAATCATATGCATACAGTGGTTTATTCAAAGAAAAAAATCTAAATTTTAAAATATTCCAATATTGCAATTTTTCTTGCAGTATAGAATCAACAGTTGACTATTTACAATAGTCCAATACATATCATTTTATCCCATAACACTATCTTCATTTATTCTTAACAGATGAGTAAACTGTGACTGTGAAGAGAAGGACCTTGCTCAGTAGAACGGGAACTTACATCTTTATTCTGTATTTGACACCATACCATCAGTCTGTCTGAAATGAATGGCTGCATCTTGATCTAGTAGCAGTTGTGTGAACTCAAATTTTGATAAAGGAGAGTCAGTCTGTCAGACCAAAGTATGATACACCTCTGTTATCCCATCCTACTTTAAAAGGAAAACAGGAAGAATCTTCACATCAGGTCAGTGTTTGTGTTTACATATATTTTCTTATTTAATTATTTATACAACCTGTGAATTACTCATTTTTGTAACCAAACCAAGCCCATTGCCATTGCATCAATTCTGGCTCATGGTGACCTCATGTGTTGCAAAGTAGAACCGTACTATATGGTTTTCTTGGCTGTAATCTTTATGGAAGCAGATTGCCCAGCCTTTCTTTCATGGTGTCGCTGCATGGGTTTGAACCACCAACCTTTAGGTTAGAAGCTGAAAACAAACTGTGCCACAGTGGAGCCTCCTTTCTTTACGTTAAATATTTTAAATTCTGCAAGATTAAGTAACTTTCTGGGGCCCCTGGGAAGCACAGGTAAGCGCTTAGCTACTAACCAAAAGTTGAAGTTGTGAACTCACCCGGAGGTACCTGGGAAAAAAGTTCTGACAATCTGCTTCCAAAAGTTCACAGCCATAAAAGTTTTATGACATTCAGTGCTACTCCACAATACGTGGGGTCTCTGTGAGTCAGAATGGATTCTACACCACTGGTGGCAAATGGCTAACTAATTTGTCTAGAGTAAAACAGGTAGAAACTATTTGAGCTAGGATTTCAATCTCAGCCATTCTAATCCCAAACTCATACTGTTTACTAATCATCACATAGGCACTAATTCAAGAGCTCAAAAACTTCATTGGTGTTCTTTGGTTCTAATTAAGCCCAGACACGACAATAAATTTGATCAGTTCATTAAATTTGTTTATTTCGAGTTTCATAATTGACAGAATAATGACCAATCACAACGATTGACATCTGAACAGTGTAGTGATTCATACTTGTAATGAGGGCACTATTCTTGGCAGTTAGCTATACTAGTACTCTCTTAGCAAAACAGAAACAAATCCAACCACTGTCCTATGGGGAGAGTAATTTTTTTCAGCACCTATTTTCTTATTAGCAAACACAACATACTGACTTCCACAGTCCTTCAATCAGTGCCAGGTAAATCAACCTATCACTCACTTCCATTAATGCCTCATCAACCTTGGGAAATGTCATCATCAGTAGATGTTAAGAGACTAATATTGCTTTCTTTTGAACGTATCTCTAATAACGTATTCTTTTCCAGGAAATGTATGGGTGGATGGTTGTCCAAATACTCTCAGGTAGGCCTTCCTTCCAAATGAATTTAATGCAATAATGTGCAAGCAAACAAACAATCACAAACCTTTGTACCTTTTCCATAGTTTAGACTTGAAATAACTCAGAATTTATCAATAACTTTTCTTACAAACCCAGAGGGTCTAACCCTCTTCACATTTTTTATGATTAATATGTTTGCTGCCAAACTGGATCTCAAAATGGTGTTTAATTCCCAGAACAAGATAATAAACTTCTGAAATAAAATAATAGCTCCCGGGTAGAGTAGACCAGAACACTTAGTAGACCAGAACATTTGTTCCAGGGAATGCCATCAAAGTGATAAAATGATCTCTCATCAAAGTTCAGTGATGGCATTCAGACAGAGCAAAGACTAACTCAAACCTGTTGATGCGCTAAGTGCTATTTGGTCTAATTGAAAGATTTTGTACCCAGGGAGTTCAGGAATTGGTGTGGACTCATTTTAGCAGCACAGCACGGAGCACAGAGTAACTGAACTTAGAGATGTTTTGAGGTTTCCAGATGCTTGTCATTTTCTGTCATGAGGATGTTCCAAGAATAAATATGAGCAATGTTAGTGAGTTACCATCAGAGACAAATGGTCATTACAGCAGAGAATACAATACTCAGTAAGCACCCTAGCACTTTCTGCAGGAACTTTTGCTATAGCTTTGTATACTTCATATATGAAAAATAAGCCCTAGATAATAATAGAAGAACTGGTAACTGAAACCATGAGAATCTCCATCCCTATACTAATTGATAGTGGCACCAAACAAAAATAACTTAGTTGCTTGCATAAGGAAATACCTGCACCTAGAATTTAAGACTATTAGCCAGTAAAACAGCTTAGCAAGAGAGACTAACAGCTTGCTCATCTAGATTCACTTCAAGACGCTCATCTTGCTGTTGCTGCTGATATGAAGCTACCATGTCATAAACTCTGCTCAGTCCTAACCAGTTCCCTGACTCAAAATATTTACTTTAAAGTCACCTCCTCAGACTCTATTGTGATTGTTGTCAGGTACTGTAAAGTCTAATTTGGTAAATTTAGCTTAGCTTGATCCTGGTGTCAATGGCCTCATTGACTGGGAGCCTACAATGTGGCAGGTATGATGCTAGGTGCTTTATATATGTTTATTTGTAACCCTGATCACAAGTATACAAGGTAATAGTGTTCTTCTAATCTGCAAAGAAAACTCAAAGGGGCTGGTAAACTGCCCCAGACTACACAAATAGGAAGTGGAAGATACAGATGTCAACCTGAGTCTGTCTGACTTCAAAATCTTGTGACTCACCAGCATAGTAACTAGCCGTTTGAATATGAAGTATAACATAGTTACATCCATAGTCCACTCCCTACACTAAAATTAAATCCAAGTGCACCAGTGATTTAAATGTATAAGTAGAGAAAATCTTGGTGAGCATTTAAAAAAAAATCCTGGGATGGAAAAAGGCTGATATGAATATGAAGCCTAAGTTACAAATTATAAAGGGAAATACATAGATTTAACTACATAAAAATATCAAACTTCTGGATGATAAATAGACATACAGACACACATACACAATGACAGATATGACAAACTCAGAAAGATATCTTGAACACAGCAGAATGGTTTATGAACCTGTTTAAATTATTTGAAGTAAGTATTAAAAATAATCCCTAATTCCTCTGACTATACTGGAAATAATGGATTTGTGCATTCACCAAAGGCACACGCAAGATTGATCATAGTAACATTATTTATAAAATCCTTAGCTGGAAATACTATTTCCATGTACTTTAACATGGATAAATAAATCTTGGGACAGTTATACAGTAGAATCTTATATTGAAATAGCAATGAATACACTACAACTACACGCAAGAACAAGGAGCTCTGGTGGTGCAGTGGTTAAGGCTGCTAACCAGAAGATTGGTTCAAACTCACCAGTTGCTCTGTGGGAGGAAGATGAGGCAATCTACTTCCATGAGTCAAAATTGACTCAATGGTACCTAATTTTTTTTTAGTTTAATTCTATTCATATAAAATTCAAAACAGGCAAAACATATCTTCTTAATATTTTCTACATGCCAACAGGTAGGATGTATAGTGATATCATTACCTTTTAATTTTTAATAATAGTTTTTTGTACCTTCTGTCTTTTTTCCTCAAATAAATTTCACAGGAGGTTGTCAATTTAATTATTATTTCAAAAATAATTTTTGTCCTCATTTTCACTGTATTGCATGTTAATTTTCTATTTCATAATTTCCACTTTCATCTTTATTGTTTCCCTCTTTATTGATAGTTTGCTGGGATTTTTTAGTATTTGGAGATCAATCATATAAGATTGGTGGCCAACTTTTTTTCTTTTTTAATGTTACGTGTTTATGGCAACATTTTTTTTTTTCTCTTGCACAGCCTTAGCTGCACAGTCCAAGTTTGGACATACAAAATGTCACACTATTTGGAAAATTTCCTTATTCCTATTGTGATATCCTCTTTAATCACTGAGTTAGTTAGAATTAGTTACTTAATTTGTAAACATGTGAGGATTCCCTACATACATTTTTGTTATTGATATCTAGCCTAATTTTGTCAGTGTCAGAGAATACATACGATTTTAGTTTTTGAAACATACTGAGACTTGCTTAATTGGCCAGCAGGAGGCCAACTTTGGCAAATATCCATGTGCATGTAGAAAATTATGTATTTTGTAATTGTTGAGAGCTGTGTTCTCTATATGCCAAATGGGTCAAGAAGATTGACTATTTTTCTTATCATCTATATCCTCCATGATTTTTTTTACCTGCTATAGCAATCACTGAGAGAGGAATTTAAATTTTTTCACATGATAACTATGGATTTGTATATTTCTTCTTTGAATTTTGTCAAATTCTTATATATGTGAGGTTGTTTTATTAAGTTTCTCAAATTTAGAATTTCAGTAACTTTTGATGAAATGAAATTTTATCATTATTAAATGAGTAATAATTTAAAATTATTTGTGATAATTTTTTCTTGGCTTAAAAACAATGTTTCCTTCCTTAATAATCTGCTACGGATATATTTTATCAGTTTCTGTGTTTGAAAAAATGCCTTTATTTTACCTTTAATTTTAAGGAAAATGTTCATTTGATATACAAGTTAAGGTTAGCAAGTTGTTTTGCTTTATTATTTTTTTTCCCCATTAATTTGAAGATATTTAATTGCTTTGTCATACTTTTTCTGGAGAAAAGTCACTAGTCAGAGTTATTTTTGCTATTTTGATGAAAATTTGTTCTTTTTCTCTGGCTGTTCTAAATATTTTCTCTTTGTCTTCACTTTCCAGCAGTCTTACTATCATGTGCCTAGATGTGGCATACTTTTTTTTTCCTTGAGGTTCATTGTCTTTTTCGAATCTTGTGGCTTGATGTTTTTCTTTGGCTTGGAAAAATTCTAAACTTTGTCTCTGCAGTTATTACTTCGGACCTATCCTCTTCTCCATTTCTTTCAGAATTCCAATTATGTGAAACCTCATATATATTATCTTATACTTTCTATCCTTTACTTCTTTATTATTTAGCTTGAAGATTTTATTCTGATTTACCTTCCAGTTAACTGATTTTCTTGTCAGCTATGAATCTTCTGTTAATCCATTGAGTTTGTAATTTTTATTATTGCCTTTTTTATTTCTAGGATTTCATTAAGATTATGTTTATAGTTTCCAATTCTCTGCTGAAAAATTCTTCAATTTGACTTTTAATTTCACCAACATATGAACACAGTCATTTTAAAATCAGATCTGAGAACTCTGTTATCTGAATCACCTGTAGGTCAGTTTCCATCTGCTTTATTTTCTCTTACCATTGTTCAAGTTTCTCACTGTATACCTTGGGTTATTTTGGTTTTGTTACTATTATTATAGTTTTGTTTTGTCTAATTCATTAAACATTTGTAGAAAAAATGTGAGACTTTGGATTTCATCTTCCTCCAGAGATGATTTAGTTTTTTGTTGCTGGCAGCTAGACTAAGGAAAGACTGCCTTAATCCAATGAGTAGTTAAAATTATTTGCTTCAGACCTTATGTAGGTTATTTTCTTTCGGGTTCCTAGGTTTCAGGTTCCTAGGCCAGAACTCTTTTGGGTCCCTAACAATTTCTTGGGTATCACCAGTGTTCTTTCTCTCTGGTGGGCCCAAAAATTGAATTTTCATACCTTTCACACTGAGAGATTGTCAAAAGTGCTGCTTATCTGAGGTTCTTAGAACCCTTACTCAGCATAAGCAGTCATCTTGAGGGCTGCCAAATGCTGGCTCCACCTCTTTTAACTTTCCTTCTCACCAGGACCTTGGCCCTGCAAATTTTTACTGCCTTTGTGATTTTTATAATTTTTGGAAAATTTTAGTTGTTCTCAGCATGAGGGATGTTCATTATTTCTGGAAAAGGAACTCATTTCTTTTCCCTTCTTTAAAAAAGTAAGCTTACTCCTTGTTTTCTCTGCATAAAATTAAGAATAGATTTTAAATAAGTCTAAAATGCTTTAAAAACTATAAATAACACTATAAAAAACCCTTTCTTTCACCTGGGCAGTGCGACTTCTCTGGCCCCTCTCAGGGACCCATGAATCTTGCCCGGGAACGCAGAATAAAAACTTCTCTTTAACACCCCCCCCAAAAAAAAAAAAAACTATAAATAACAATAAAACACTTTAAAGAACAAAAACATAAAAAAATCTAAACTAGTATCTGTGGGAAACTATATCTCAGTTTCCCAGGTAAAACACCTCTACCAGCAAGTTTTCTTCTTTTTCCAGGAATAATGTACATTCAACCATGATTGTTTTTTTCAGTCTATGCAGCCAGCCAACATATATACTTAGTCTATCTATCATTTGACAACAACCACCTGTCTTTCTCTACCTCACATCAAGTTCTTATAACTAGCCACCTGAGTGAGTAACAGAATAGTACACTAATAGGAGGATGGGAACCAGAGAAGAAAGTTTTGCTGCTGTTACTTTTCAGAACTTCTAGCAAATGAATGAGATTGAAATAAAATAATGACAATTGTTGGTAATTGATTTAAATGGACTACATAGATTAGATTAAATCACTGATATTAAGTCTGGGCCCAGATCAGCATCTAAAATGTAATTTTGAAACTCTTCCTCTCTTCTTTGGGCATCCCTTCAATAATCTTAGACCTCTCTTACTCTCTGAAGTTTCAGTTTCTCTGGTGTTATCTCTAGCCAGGTGTCCATTCATTCCAATATGGTTAGCTAATCATGTTTACCCAGCGCATGTTGTCTCCTTTTTTTTTTTTAAAGACAACTCATAAAAGCAAAAGGCACTCAAGTTTGAAAAGAATAAATGACAAATGGTGGAATTTTAGAGACATTGACAGGATTTGAACATAAGTCATGGGAAGTGGTTTCCCAGCTTGACCACTCACTACCTTACACACACACACACACACACAGAGAACACATAATACAGGTGGCAGTCTACATTGCTTATTCATTTATCTGATCCTGTTAACTATTCTTTTATTTGTTTGGCTAAATTTGTTGGTAGTTTCTGCCTGGATATGTTTTTTTTTGTTTTGTTTTTTTCCAAATTAATGGCTGATGAGCTGTCATATTTCCTGAGTGTTTACCATATACAAGGCATTGCAGTATGTTTTTTATAACTGTTTAATTTAATTTTGTTTTATTCCCATAATGGTGTGGAAGACAGTAATTGAGTTTTTAATTTTCAAATTAGGAAACTCAGACTCAAAGAAATTGAATAACTGGGTCAAAGTGAATAGATATGTCCTTCAAATCTTGTCCTATCTGACTCCTATATCACTGCATTAACACTTTCTGATTCATAAAGGGCCAGTGAGTGGTCTACCAAAAAATAAAAATTAGTACAGCAGTGTAAAATGTTCTGCTTATGTGTATCCTCTTGTTATCAAAAAGAGAATAGGTTTTAAAAAACCAATTTGATGATGCATAATATAGACAGTTTAATAAACAAGTCATTGGCTAGAAGTATTATTAGAAAAAGATTACACTACTGGCATTCTAACTACCGATTGCACCTTCCAAAAGCCAAAGCCAAACCCAGTGCCATTGGGTCAGTTATGACTCATATGGCCCTTAGGTCAGAGTAGAACTGCCCCATAAGGTTTCCAAGGCTGTAAATCTTTACGGAAGCAGACTGCCTCATCTTTCTTCCACACAGTGGCTAGTGGGTTTGAACCACTGACCCTTCAGTTAGCAGCCCAATGCTTTAATCACTACATCACAAGAGCTCCTTGACAAGCAGCTATACACAATGGTAGATGCAGAGGTTAAGTTGTATGCTTGTTTATATTTTTCAGCTTAATTTTTGTAATTTGACTTTTCTTCCTAAATTAATTGGTTGTATTTTTGTTCTGCTCATATTAATTATTTATGCCCATTACATAAAGAAAGAATAGAGCTAAAGAATAAAATCATTAGAAATCTCACTTGACATAATCACTGCTACATTTGAAAGAATTGTGTGAGACAATATATGATGCATACTTTTGGAAAATTGGATCAGGCTGTACATGCATTTTTGCAATATTTTTTAGGCACTTGTGGTATAAATTACCTGGTAGGCTTTGGTAGCCATAAGTCTTTGTAAACTCTGTGGTGGAAGTTGCCATGAGTAACTGAGGAGCTCCTAATTGTTCAAGTTATCTACCTGGGGTATTTATGTTGGAAGCAGCACAAGGTAGTTTTCTGGGAAGTTCATTCTCTCAGATGTATGGAATCCTCATGTTGGGATTGGTTAGTTTGGCCACTCTGCCAGGCTCAAAAGGAGGCCTCCCAGAGGCAGAAGTCATCTCTGTGACTGCTGGCTGAGAAAGACATGCTGCTGAGAGAAATACACTCCTGAGAGACATGCTTTGCTGAGAGAGAGATGCAAGAGACACGTGTTCCTGAGAGAGAGATGCCAGAGACATGCACTGCTGGGAGGAAGACTGAGAAAGACTGTTGGGTGAGAGACAGCAGGCTGAGAGAGACTGAGCATTGTTCCTGAACTTGAATTGTACCCTGCTGCTTCCCTAATAAACACCATAATCTATGAGTTCTGTGTGGCCACTGCAGCAAATTATCAAACCCAGCAGAAAAGTAGGGGTGCTGTGGGAGGAAAGGTTGGTGTCAGGGTTGGTGAAAGGGCTGGAGGGAAGTAGCATGTCTGGCCTTGAAGTAATAGACCTTGGGCTATTGATGGTGATTCTGTCTTCCTCTTGTGGGGTTAGGGGAGGTCAGAAGATGTGGCCTCCCTGCCCTTTCGGCAGCACTCAACAGTATGTTACACAGTTTTCCTTAAATATATTTATATGTCTATATCTTAATAGGATGCCTGGTGGTGCAGTGGTTAAACACTCAGCAGCTAACCAAAAATTGTCAATTCAAACCCACCAGTCCATCGGCAAGATAAAGATGTTTCAGTCTGCTTCCATAAAGATTGATAGCCCTAGAAACCCCTCAGGCAACTCTACTCTGTCCTTTAAGTCGAACTTGAGTGAAACTTTACTCAATGGCATTTTGTTTTGGATTTTGGTTAACATATTTATATTTAAAACCTGTGGAGTTGCCATGTGGAGTTACTATGATTTCTTTAACTACTCTTCTATTGATGGATATTCTTCCTAATTTCTTATAATTATACGTAATACTGCAATGAACATTTTCTATACTTTTGTCCACTGCCTCCTCAGAATAACTTCCTAAAAATGGGATTAGGGATGGATCAACAGGTATTCACATTTAAAATTTATATATATGTTGTTAAACTAAGCCTCATTGAGATCTATGTAAATTTACATGCAATCCAAACTGTTTGAGTTACAAAGGAAATCTTCTCACTCTCTATCCTCTACCCATTGTCCCCTCCCACTGATAGTTCTTTGTAGTTTGAGGGAACTCAATTAGTATAGTACTCTTGGCTTCTCTCTTCCCTGTTATTATTCTATTCCAGGGGAGATGGAGTAGCTAATAAATCTGAGAACAATCAACTAGATATGCTTGAATGTACTCCACAGTTTTGCATCTTAGAAGCCAGACTGTTCCCAGAAAGTGCACATTCTCCCTTGCTCCTTCATGCTGTAATTCAAACAGAGAGGCAAACCCTAATCAAGTGATACATGAGTCTAGGTGGCTAAGTCTGTTTAGTTCTGAGATTTACTATTGGGAAGACCATCTGTTTCACATACAAAGATATGTCCTCCAACTTAAACTTTATCAAAAACAAAGGAAACAATTTAATCTTCATTTATCTTTCTCAATTTTTGTAAAACCTTGGTAGAGATGAAAGATGCTAATTATTGAATTTCCTTAAAAACCCCAGCATTAGAGAACTCTATTTCCCATATCCACAGAAAACCAGGTTATTACCAATGTTTTCAATTCTTGCTATTTTATAGGTGAATAAGAATGTTCATTATTTTATTGCATGTTCTTAGTAGCATGTTCTTATCATGTGCTTAAATACTTATTGAATATATCTAGGTGATTTATGTCATTTTCCCATCTTTCTATTAAGGTGTACATCTTTTGTGTTATAGACACAAGCATTCTTTATAATTAAAACTATAAATACTGTCATATCTATCTGTTGTAGTCTAGACTTCTAGATTAACTTGAGTAATGAATAACTGATTTATTTGAACTCTTCCTGGGTCACCTATACATTTCAACTGTGATTGAGGCGTACCATAAGTGACATTGTATTCATTATTCTTGGGAGATTTTCTAACACTATAGCCTACTCTGCTACTTCTCCCTAGTACAGGAGATGGGACCCTGATGCAACAGGCATATTGACAACATATTCACCATATTCCCCCAAAAAAAAAAATCCTGGCCAGTAAATTTATCCAGCCCACGAAGAAGAACATACATAATAAGTAAGTTGAAAATAATTGGTTTCATTTCTTTATTTATTCATACTATCAAAATATATAGGACCCTTTCTTTTATAAATTCCTGACATAGAGCATGTGCCAATTAATTATAAATTCTGATGAGATAGGGATAATTTTGTTCTATGTTTCCCTGACTTTATTTTTAATGTAAATTTTATTGAAGCATGCCATATACACAGGCGAGCAAACAAATCATCAGATTGATGAATTTTTGCGAAGTGAACATAGCCATGTAACCAGCATCTAAGTCAACCACAGGACATTTCTTCCATTCCAGAAATCCACATGTACCTACTTTGAGTCATCTTCTCACAAAGGTAACCACAATCACCATTTCTAACACAACTGTTTAATGTCTGATTTTGAATTTTATATAAATAGAATTACAGAGTATGTATGTTTTTGTGTCACAGTTACTTCCATCAATATTATATTTGGAATTTATCAATCTGATTACTATTTCAATGTCAGATGTGACCTAATTCAGTGTGCCCAACACTTCAGTCATATATCTATTTTCATGACTTTTGTCACATCCACATCTCACTAGTTCTATTATTTGCTTACTATTTTTATCTTTATAGTAATCCATGATTTTTTTAAACCTGATTCCAACCTTTGAAATCTATGAAATTGGGGAGTGTCCTGTGCTTGTTATATTTTCTAATACATTTATAACAAGACTTCGAAGAGGTTCAAAACAGTTCAGGCATGGCTAACAGAAACAAGGGCAGCATACATGCTTCATAGCAACAAAATCTCTTGCACAACATGTTTTGATGGGAGTAGGAAACAGGCAGTGGTGTCCTGCTCAAAGATTGCTGCCGACTACATTCAAAAGCAGAACAATCTTTGAGCAGTTGCTGTCTTTAAGGGGGACAACACTGTCTCTTTCCTACTAGGGTCAAACTCTGACAGACAAGAGATCTGATTACTACACAATGTGTATGCTGCCCTTGTTTCTATCATCCGGGGTCAGATTCAAGGGGAGTGAATTTAGTTTTTTTTCAATCTCTATGGAAGTAGATTGCCCAGTCTTTCTTCAGAGGAGTGGCTGGTGGGTTCGAACCACTAGCCTTCTGGTTGGTAGTCAAATGCCTAATGCCTACCTATTACATTGTAAAAATCTGTACATAGAATATCTGAAATAATCTTGTATTATACTTTATACCAACTGACAAGAGGCTCAGTGGCAAAAGAACTTCTAAAAACTTCTAAAAATTTCTAAAACTGGTCAATGTTCATCCATTTCAGGAGGTGGCATATGATCAAGAACCAATAATATTGAAGGAAGGAGTTCAAGCTGCACTGAAGGAATTGACAAAGAACAAGGATCCAGGGATTGATGGAATACCTGTTGAGATGTTTCAACAAACAGATGCCATGCTGGAGGTGCTCACTTTTCTCTGCCAAAAAATTTGGAAGACAGCTACCTGGCCAACTGACTGGTAAAGATCCATATTTGTATCCATTCCAAAGAAAGGTGATCCCATGGAATGTGGAAATTATCAAACAATATCACTAATATCACACACAAGTAAAATCTTGCTGAAGATAATTCAAAAATGGTTGCAGCAGTATATTGTCAGAGAACTTCCAGAAATGCAAGCTGGATTCATAAGAGGACTTGGAATGAGGTGTATCATTGTTGATGTCAAGAGAATCTTGACTGAAAGCACATACCAGAAAGATGTTATCTGTGTTTTCCTGACAATGCAAAAACATTCTATCATGTGGATCATAACAAATTATGGATAACATTGAGAAGAATGAGTATTCCAGAATACTTATTTGTACTCATGAGGAACATGTACATAGACCAAGAGGCTGTCATTTGAACAGACACAGGGATACTATGTGGTTCAAAATCAGGAAGGGAATGTGTCAGGATTGTATCCTTTCACCATACTTATTCAATTTATATGCTGAGCAAATAATCCAAGAAACTGGATTATATGAAGAAGAACATGGCATCAAGATTGGCAGAAGACTCATTAACAACCTGAGATATGCAGATGACGCAACTGCTTGCTAAAAATGAGGATGACTTGAAGTACTTACTGATGAAGGTTAAAGACTACAGTCTGCAGTATGGATTACACTTCAATATAAAGAAAACAAAAATTGTCACAACTGGTCCAATAAACAGCTTCACGGTGGATGGAAAAAAGACTGAAGTTGCTGAGATTTCATATTACTTGGTTTTACAATCAACACCAATGGAAGCAGCAGTCAAGACATCAGATAATGTACTGTATTGGGCAAATCTGCTGCAAAAGACCTCTTTCAAGTGCTGAAGAGCAAAGACATCTCCTTAAAGATTAAGGTGCACCTAACCCAAGCCATAGTATTTTCAATCACCTCTTATGCATGTGAGAGCTGGACAATGAATAAAGAAGACCAAAGAAGAATTGATGTTTTTGAGTTGTAGTGTTGGCAATGAATGCTGTAAGTACCATGGACCGCTAAAAGAACTAACAGATCTGTCCTGGAGGAAGTGCAGCTGGAATGCTCCTTGGAAGTGAGAATGGCCAGACTTTTTCTCACCTACTTTAGTCATGGTGTCAGAAGAGACCATTCCCTGGAGAAGGATATCATGCTTGGTAATGTGGATCATCGATGAAAGAGGGGAAAGCCCTCAACAAGATGGATTGACACTGTGGCCACAGCAATGGGCTCAACTATAGCAAGGATCGCGGAGCTGGCATGGGAGGACAGTGTTTCATCCTGCTGTGCATAGGGATGCTATGAGTCTCTTTAACAAATGATGCTGGCAAAACTGGATATCCATTTACAGAAAAATGAAACAAGATCTGTACCTCACACCATACACCAAAACTAACTCCAGATGGATTAAAAACTTAAATGTGACACCTAAAACTATAAAGTTCCTCAAGAAAAAACTAGGGGCAAATTTAGGGGTCCTAATATATGGCATAAATAGACTATCAAACATAACCCAAAATGAACAAACAGCAGAAGGTAAACTAGATGAATGGGACCTTCTAAAAATTAAATTTTTATGTGTTTCCAAAGACTTCTTCAAAGAGTCAAAAGAGAACCTACAGATTTGGAAAAAAATATTTGGCAATGACATATCTGACAAGGGACTTATCTCTAAAATTAATAGAAAACTCCAACACCTCTACAACCAAAAGGCAATCCAATTCAAAAATTAGCAGAAGACATGAATAGACACTTCACCAAAAAGGATATTCAGGTGGCCAACAAACACATGAAGAAATGTTTACACTCATTAGCCATTAAAGAGATGCAAATCAAAACAACGAGATACCATCTTGCCCCAGAACTAATAGCAAAGTTCAACAAGACAGAAAAATAACAAATGCTGGTGAGGACGTGGAGAGATTGGGACTCTCATACACTGCTGGAGGGGCTGTATATGATACAACCACTGTGGAAAGCAGTATGGTGATTCCTTAAAAGGTTGGAATTAGAAATACCATTTGATCCAGCAATCCCATTAATAGATATATATATCATAGAGAAGCGAGAGCCAGGACAAGAACAGATATATGCACACCCCTGTTCATCGCAGTACTATTTACAATAGCAAAATGACCTAGGTGCCCATCAACAGAAGAATGGATAATCAAACTATGATCTCACACAAGTATGATGTTCTCCATGACAAGATTGGGAAAATATTCAAGAAATGTAAAAAAGGGATACTAGTGAACATGGATGACAACACTGTGAAGCATTAATCCAATGTAGGTACCTTCTAATTGCAGACTGAAAAGGCAGAGGGATCATGCAAACTCATCCTCACTGAGATCTAAATGCCTACCTTATACCCACAACTCCCAATGAGTTACATGAAGATGTTCAATATATCTTATTGTTTGGAAGCCACAGGTACATCATTCAGCCACTTTCCAAACAGGGTGGATGTCAATGGAAAGGATTCCTTTTGAGTTGGAGATGGAGCAGCATTTGGCTTGGAGATAGTGTTTAATATACTGCACTGGCATTTCTCAGATGACAGAGAAATTCTTATATTATTATTAGTTTGGAATTTTTCAATATAGATACTTAATATTAAAATCAGCTGCAGGGATCCAGGTGAGGAGAGGAACTCAGGCATGCCCAAAGCAGCTGGGTGGGAGAAAGGGGATTAAAAGGCCTAGGAATCTGGACAGAGGAGGATTCAGCCGCAGGGACCCAGGTAAGGGTGGTACGAGAGGTTTCCAACAGGGAGACAAATTTGTCTGTCAGTTTGTCCTACTGTGGTGACATGTTGATGTGAGTTTTGAGGCTGAGCCACTGGTGTTTCTAACACAGTGGGATGCTCATGATGCACAGGTATCAGCCTAGCCTACAGACTGAGACAGACTAAGAAGAAGGAGGAGGCCATCCACTTCTCAAATAATTGGCCAGGAAAAATCTTATGAGTAGCAAAGAAATATTGTTTGATACATTACCATGCAACTTTATGAACTTTATGAGGTGCAATCTGGATTCAGAAGAGGATGTGGAACAAGAGATATCATAGCTGTTGTCAGATGGATCTTGGCTCAAGGCAAAGTATACCAAAAAGATGTTTACTTGTGTTTTATTGACTATGCAAAGGCATTTGATTGTGTGGATCATGACAAATTATGGATAACATTGAGAAGAATGGGAATTCCCAAAC
>NW_006921590.1:5779891-5784007 GCF_000298275.1 Orycteropus afer afer | reverse complement strand
AAAAATCCTCACAACTGGACCAATGAGCAGCATCACAATAAATGGAGAGAAGATTGAGGTTGTCAAAGAATTCATGTTGCTTGGTTCTACAATCGATGCCAACAGAAGCAGCAGTCAGGACATTAGATGACATATAGCACTGGGTAGGTCGGCTGTGAAGGAACTGTTTCAACTGCTGAGGAGCAAGGATGTCTCCTTGAGGACTAAGGTGCGCCTGACACAAGCCATGATATTTCTAGTCCCCTCATATGCATGTGAGAGCTGTACAATGAATAAGGAAGACCGAAGAAGAATTGATGCTTTTGAGTTGTGGTGCTGGTGAAGAATGCTAAAGGTACCATTGACTGCCAAAAGAACAGATCTGTCCTGGAGGAAGTGCAGCCAAGATGCTCCTTGGAAGCAAGGATGGCCAGATTTCGTCTCACCTACTTTGGTCATGTTGTCAGAAGGGACCATTCCCTGGAGAAGGATGTCATGCTTGGTAGGGTGGTAGATCGGTGAAAGAGGGGAAGGCCTTCAATGAGATGAAATGACACGGTGGCTGCAACAATGGGCTCAAGTACAGCAAGGATGATGGAGCTGGTGCAAGATTGGGCGGTGTTTCGTTCTGTTGTGCATGGGGTTGCTATGAGTCGGAAGCAACTTGACGGCACCTAACAACAACAACAACATCTGTAAATGTGTTCATACATGTCTTATATAAATATATAATATATAAATATGGGGGGAAAAAAGGAAAACCTCTGGAACATATTGAAAGATTTAGCATAGTGGCAGGATACAAGGTGAACATACAAATATCAGTTGGATTCCTCTATACCAGCAATGAGGTCTCTGCAAAGGAAATAAGGAATTGATTATACCATTTACAATAGCTACCAAAAAGATAAGATACTTGGAATAAATCTTACTAGGAACACAAAAGACCTACACAAAGAAAACTACAAAACACTACCTTCAAGAAATTATAAGAGATCTACATAAATGGAAGAACATATCATGCTCATGGATAGGAAAACTGATTATTGTGAAAATGTAATTACTACCCAAAACAATCTACACATTCAATGCAATCCCAATCCAGATCCCAACAGCATTCTTTAAGGACATGGAAAAACCAATCACTAACTTTATGTGGAAAGGAAAAAGAACTCAGATAGTGAAGCACTATTGAAGAAGAAGAACAAAGTAGGAACTCTCACACTCCTAGATCTCAAAATCTACTACAAAGCCACACTTGTCAAAACAGACTGGTATTGATACAACAGCAGATTCATAGACCAATGGAAGAGAACTGAGAACCCAGAAATCAATCCATTGGTCAGCTGATCTTTGAGAAAGGACGAAAATCCATTACTTGGGTTAGAGATAGCCTCTTTCACAAATGGTGCTGGCAAAACCGGCTATCCACGTGCAGAAAAATGAAACAAGATCCATACCTCACACCATACACAACGAATCCAAATGGTTCAAAGACTAAAATGTGAAACCTAAAACTATTAAGTTTGTCAACAAAAACATAGAGGCAAACTTAGGGGCCCTAATTTATGTCATATATGGACTATCAAGGATAAACTAGAATGCACAAACAGCAGAAGATTAAGTAGAATATTGGTACCTTCTAAAAATTAAATTCTTACATACATCAAAAGACTTCTCCAAAAGAGTAAACAAAGAACCTACAAAATGGGAAAACAATATTCAACAATGACATATTGGGCAAAGAATTTATCTCTAAAATTTATAGAAAACTCCAACACCTCAACATCAAAAAGACAAATAGTCCAATTATAAAATGGGCAGAAGGCATCAACACTTCACCAAAGAAGATACTCAGACAGCCAACAAACACATGAAGAAATCTTCACAATCATTAAAGAGATGCAAATCAAAACAACGAAATACCATCTTACCCCAGCATTAACTGCAAAGTTCAACAAGACAGAAAACAATAAATGCTGGTGAGGATGTGGAGAGACTGGGACTCTCATACACTACTGGTAGGACTGTGAAATGATACAACCACTGTAGAAATCGGTATGGTGATTCCTCAAAAATTTGGAATTAGAAATACATTTTGGTCCAGCAATCCCATTATTAGGTATATATCCTAAAGAAGGGAGAGTCAGGACATGAATAGATACACGTACACCCATGTTCATCCCAGCAATATTCACAATAGCAAAGAGATGGAAACAACCTAAGTTCCCATCAACTGAGGAATGGAGAAACAAACTCTGGTACATACACACAATGGAATACTATGCAACCCTAAAGGATAATGTAGAATCTGCAAAACACCACATAACAAGGATGAACTTGGCAGACATTATGCTGTGTGAAATAAGTCAATCACAGAAGGACAGATATTGTATTAGTCCACTATTTTAAAAAGTCAAGGAAAGATTTACACATGGAAGGAAACTTTCTTTGTTGCTTACCAGGGGTGGGAGAGGAGAAGAAGGAAAATTCCTAGATAGGTTCGTGGGGGGGAAATACACACACACACACACACACATATGTATGTGTGTGTGTGTGTATGTGTATATATACATATACATATACATATACATATACATATACATATACATGGGAGCTCTGGTAGCATAGTGGCTAAGGCACTTGACTGCTAACCAGAAGGCTGGCGGTTCAAACCCACCAGCCACTCCTCGGAAGGAAGGTTGGGCAATCCTACTTCCATAGTGATACTGCCTTGGAAACCCAAGGAGGGGTCGTTATGAGTCAGGGCTGACTCGACGGCACATAACAACAACAACAACATACGTGTGTGTGTGTGTATATATATATATATATATATAAATCAAAGATTATTGGTGGTTACCAGGAGTGGGAAAGAATGGGAAAGGGGAAGCTTTTGTTTGTGGGGCATTGAGTTTATGCTAATGGTGGAACATTTTGGAAAATACTGAATGTCATGGTGGCACAAAGTGAAAAATGTCATTGATGTACCTGCTCAGTAAATGTGAAAGTTGTTATGTTGGCAAATGTCTTGTTGTGTATGTTTTCACCACAATAAGTTAAAAAAAAAGAAAAAAAAATGTATATATACACACACATACATACATACATGGGAGCTCTGGTGGCATAGTGCCTAAGGTATTTGACTACAAACCAGAAGACTGGCGTTACAAACCCAAGAGCTACTCCTCAGAAGGAAGGTTGAACAATCTACTTCCGACTACCACGGAAACCCAAGGAAGGGTTGCTATGAGTCATATCCAATTCAATGGCAGTGAGTTTTTTAGTATATATGATTATTACTATTATTACTGAGTATAGGTCTTTGTCAGTTGAGTGGGAATTCCTTAGTCAATACTGATCTTTATATGGAGTGTATTTTCTTTCTCTCTCTTGTAAATTTCCTAGTCAGGAGAGAATTTAAAATTTGAAGAAATTTTTCTTTGTTTGCTTGTGTTGACACTAACACTATGCTTAAGTAAAACATTCTGGCAGCATTGACATTGTTGTTTAATGCCCAGACTATGATGTAAACAAGTCATCTTGGACAGTTACACTGTTTATACAATGTTGTATAATAAAAGATAACAAAGAAGGTAAAATAGCCTGGTAAGATTTATTCTCAAGTATCTTATCTTTTTGGTAGCTTTTGTGTGACCACAAAAGACTGTGTTTTGTAAGATTTCTAAGACTTCTCTCAGATTTTGTCAAATATATTCAAAATTCTCACTCTCTTGCTTGCTACTTCTCAGCAGAGAAAACCATTAATAATAATTACTTGTTGGGAAGGAAATGAATATGGAAAATTAATTTGTTTTAATGTTTTTGTTGTTGTTATGTACCGTGGAGTCGGCCCCAACTCATAGCGACCCCTCCTTGGGTTCCAAGGCAGTATCACTATGGAAGTAGATTGCCCAACCTTCCTTCTAAGAAGTGGCTGGTGGGTTTGAACTGCCAGCCTTCTGGTTAACAGTCAAGTGCCTTAGCCACTATGCTACCAGAGCTCCTATTTGTTGTAATAGTAAAAAAATTTTAGAAACCTCACTAATAATCAAAGGAAGGGAAATCATTAAAAAAAAAAAAACTTTTTTTTTTTTTTCCCTACAAAATAGGCAAAGTTTTTTTAGATGCCAATAC
>NW_006921590.1:5769857-5777309 GCF_000298275.1 Orycteropus afer afer | reverse complement strand
ATGCGTTCCATTTCCTTTTTGACAACTTCCAGTCTTCCTAGATTCATACTTCTTACATTCCATGTTCCAATGATTAATGGATGTCTGCGGCTGTTTCTCTTCAATTTGAGTGGTGCCACATCAGCAAATGAAGGTCTCGAAAGCTTTCTCCTTTCCATGTGAGTAAGGCCAGGTTTACTCAGATGTTGCAACTCTTTCCCAGTCCTATTTTGAGAGCCCCATCATACTGACACCTTGACGTTAGCCCTGTGAGACTTTTGTCAGACTTTTGACTGATAGAACTTAAAACAATAAATTTTCATTGTTTTAAGCCACGAAGTTTGTGGTTATCTGTTATATCAGCAAGAGAAAACTAACACATATTCCAATTTTAAAAAATAATATATGTATATAATATATGAAAAAGAGAAGAGGAATATATTTGGCCAATGTAGACACAGGTTCTCTCAGAAACTATGGAAATTTTTCATATTATTCAACATGTATGTCAAAGCTTTTCTGAATTTTTACAATTAGAATGCCTTCAGTTTTATAATAAAAAGATACAGTAAATATTTTTTTAAAAATAAAGAAAATAATAACTTCTGTTTAGGAAATATGGTGGTGTAGTGCCTATGGCATTTGACTACTAACCAGAAAGTTGACAGTTCAAACCTACTAGCTGCTCGGTGGAAGGAAGATAAACTTCCATAAAGATCTACAGTCTTGGAAACCCAATGGGGTTTGCTGACTTGGAATTAACTGGATTGCAGTGATTTTGAGTTTATTTAGGAAATAAAGGAGCTCTGGAGGCAGAATGGCTCACTTGCTGAGAGTTCATTGGTTGGAACCCACCAGTGGCTCCATGGGAGAAAGATCTGGTGAGCAACTACTGTAAAGATTAAAACCAAACCCAGACCCATTGCCAGCAAGTCAATTCTGACTCATAGTGACCCTACAGGGCAGAATAGAATGGCCAGGTAGGGTTTCCAAGGCTGTAAGTTCTACGCAAGCAGACTGCCACATCTTTTTCTGATGAATTGAATGGTGGTGCATCCAAACTGCAGAACTTCTGGTTAGCAGCTGAGCACTTTAACCACTGCACCACTAGGACTCCACACAGGAGGAATCTGAATACAATCTAGACAAGAAAACAGCAATACATAGACTAGCTGAATCTAATCAGGTGGTTCCCGCTGCCGAACCTTCCTTCCGGGGAGTGGCTGGTGTGTTTGAACCACCAACCTTCTGGTTAACAGTCAGATGCCTTAGGTACTATGCCACCAGAGCTCCCAATCAGGTGGTGTGGTGACTTAATTAAGGAGATGAAAGATGGAGTAATGTGGAAAGTGAATCTGAGTGATGGGGACTGAAAAAGTGAAATGATGTGGGGGTTGACCATGGAACAAGTATAAAACTTAGCCTGGCAATTGTGAGCTATGGGCAAGAGTTCTAGCAGCATCCTAGACAGAGAATGTAATGCCAAAATTTACTTAAAGAGGTAACCTTAAATATTTTGGTTTTGCATGATTGTTTCATTGGTTGGTAACATCCTTAACATCTTTCAACATAGGGAAGATTTAGAATTAGGTATAAAAATGACCAGTCAATAATATTGATATTTTGTATTAAATTTTGAAATATTTGGTGTGTTTGAGTATTTATAATGTTCAGGGGAATTTGGCTTTTTAAAGTAATAGGTTAGACTTGTAACTACAATTCAAACACTAATCTGTAATTAAGTTTATTCTATTGATTTTTTTTTAAATTTGTTAATTTATACCTTTAAAAGTATCAAAGATATGCATTAATAAATCATAGTGCAATAAAATAAACTTTCCAACTATTGTTATATTCCTCCTTATTCTCTTCATTAACCCCTGAGATTTTGTTTATATACTCGCAGGCTCATGGTATTAAATTGAAATCATCCTAAATTATTGTGAACATTACTCAAATACCAGATAGAACTTAAAGTTCACCACATTTATAAATTTTATTTATTATATAAACAAGGACAATTTAAGTACTTAATTGAAGTACTAAAAAGGAATTAGAATATATTAAATTTACCGATGTAATTTAAAATATTTAAATGAGTTTAAAGCTTGTAAATCGAACCAAATGATAATTGTGGTGAGATATTGCTGTGTTTACTATACTGTTTCTTCTTCCTGCAAACCCAGGACAATTACATTTCCCTGTCCTACTAATAGGTAGATTGGAATCTTATAATTGAGTTCTTGCCTATGGGAAAGTGTCACTTTGGTCTGAGACAATTAAAAGCCAATTATTGTTGCTATGAGTTGCCATCCAGGTGATTTTTGACTTATAGTGACCCCATATGACAGAATAGAACTACCATATAGGTTTTTTATAGTGTAATCTTTATGGGAGCAGATGACCAGGTCTTTCCTCTATGAAACTGCTGGGTGAGTTCAAACAGTGATTGCTTAACTGTTGTGCCACCAAGGATGTCTAGAGCAAGATTAAAGGGAAGCAAAGTACTTGGAGATGGCAAAGTTCAAAGAATGAAGCACCTCAGATCTTTGTGTCATTTTTGGAAGAGAGATGCACAGGAAAATCAGTGACTTGTGTCAGCCTATGACTGGAGTAAGAACTAAACCTTTGTTGCAGTTAAGTACCTGAAATGTCAGGACTTATTTGTTACGCCAGCATAATTTAGCTTATTCTGACTAAAATAATTATCAAAGGTCCTTAAAATGGGCTAATGAAATCTCCTTGATTTATCAATAAAAAATAATGATAACTGAACTTGAAACAATAAGGAATAAACTATCAAGGTTTAGAACATCCCCATCCCCACCCCCATAGACAGTCATTGCTCTATATTTTCCACCATTGTTTTGTCTATTGTAGAATTTCATATAAATTGAATCATAAAGCAAAACATGTATTCATCTATGGAAGGCTACTTTCATGCAGTAAAATTTTTTTGGATTCATCCTTTTTGTTGCATTTATCAGAAGTTTGTTGCTATTTATTGCTGAGTAGTATTCTATTGTATGAACATATCCCATTTGTTTACTCATTTTCTAATTGATAGATTTTGGGGATGTTTCCAGGTTGGATTATAATGGATAAAGCTGATATGAATATTGTTGTACAAGTGTCTTGTGACATGATTTCATTATTCCTGAATAAACATATAGAGGAATTACTGCTTCATAGCATAGGTGCATGTTTATATAAGAAACTTTTAGACCTTTCTCCAAGTGGTTTTATCATTTTACATCCTCAGCAAAAATGTTTGAGTACTATTGGCTCAACATCACCACCAAACTTTTTATGTTATTCTTTTTAATTGCAGCTGCTCTGATGGGTACATAGTGGAATTTTATTGTGATCTTGATTTGTATTTCCTTGAGAACAAATGGTGCTGAATATTTTTCTTAATGAAGTATCTGTTAAAATATTTTGCCCATTTTTCTGTTGGGTTGTTGGTCTTTTATTACTGAGTTTAAGAGTATGTATACATGTATGTATGTATGTATCCTATATACCATTCCATTTTCAGATATGATTTGCCTATATTTCCTCCCAAAATGTGGTTTGCCTCCTTACAAACAACAATAGTATTTAATGAGCAAATTTTAATTTTGAAGGAGTCTAATTTAGAGTCTAATTTATTGTCTTTTATTTTGTGGGTATTGCTTCCTGAGTGCTGTCCAAAAAACTTTTGCCTACCCCAAATCACAAAGATATTTTCAAGTTTTCTTCTCAAAGCTTTATAATTTTAGCTTTTACACTTAGGAAGGTGACCATTTCTAATTAATTTTGTGTTTTGCATAAGATAGGGGTGGAGGCCCACTATTTTCCCATATGGCAATCCATTTATTCCAGATCTTTTCCTTTCCCCAATGGGTTACTTTTGGAAACTTCATCAAATATCAAGTTACTATGAATATCAACTTTTAAAACAAAAATATCCAATAAATGTAACTAGCACATGAAATGTGCCCACAAGTCACTGTAAAATTTACAGTGATAAAGAAGCGGTAAAAATACAACTTACAAAGTCCCACTGTGGGACCTCTATTCTTAGGGAGAGCATAGAGGAAGGCAGGAATGTTCTAGAGAAGAAATAAGCACAGGCTATGACTACAAAGCATCACCTTAGAGTATATCACAGAGTTTTCTGTGTCTCCACATGGCAAAAGAACTCCAAAATCAGATTCATGCAGCCCATCATGGCACAGGAGTAGTAAGCTATCCATTGGTCCTGAGATAATAGTGCAGACTGAGATGAGGCATAACTTACATCTGCCTCCCCATAATAGTGACCAACAACAAGGACAGATGATGGACTTCCCAGTGGATAGCAGAAAGAAAACATAGTGTCAGGGACCAAATTCTCCATGCACACATGTATCCTTAGTTCTTGTCTCTAGGTAAGTCTGAGAACTTAAACCCCAGAAGAAATGGGGAGGAAATCTAAACTGACCAAAATACAAATGTCCACCAAGTGACTAGAATAGAGGTTTGAAATAAAAATTCACTTGAGTTAGGTTTCCCATACATCCAACGTTCTAGCTTGAGATTCATACTTATCATACATTAATTCATTCTTGAGTACTGGTTTTTGAATATCAGTGTTTCTAGGGAAGTATAGGAAAAAAAGAAGTCATCAGGAGACTGAAGAGGATGGAGAGAATTAACACAAACAAGGGCAGAAAACAAAAGACTGTTTCCTCTTGATATCTCTGTTACCACGAATAAGATATTTATATTAACCTGAGTGCTCAGTAAAGAGAGGCAAGGCCACAGATCCTATCAAATTGCATAATTTTTACCAAGAACCCAGGAATAAGAATGATCTAGCAATTTATTCTTCCTGTATTACCTGATAATAAGATATTTGAAAAGGTAAGATTCTTCTTCATATAATTCCAGCCAGCAAACAGAGAAGAGATGATGAATTACAATATCCCTATATTGTAACTTCAAGGGAATAATGGTTCCAGACAATGATCATAAATGACTGTGAAAATAAACTGTAATGCTTGTGATAAATTTTATAATGAATGGATCAAGTTGATGAAACTTAAGTCTACTAATCAATCTTCATATCAAAAGACAAGCAATCAGATATTATGTGCTTCCTGAAATAATGTAATAGGAAGTATCACCTATGAACTATTCTTGCTGATAAAAATAAGGAAAATGTATTTAACTGAAATGAGAGAAAGCCTTTAGAACTAACTACTAGTTTATAAAAGAAATGGAGAAGACAAGAGAGCATGGCATGTGTTAAACAACACCATGAAGATATAATTAACAAAATCCTGAAGACAGGAAATTCTACAGGAAAAAATAAATAAATAAAAGATCCAGTTTTTATAGCAAATAAAAGGAGAAAAATTAAAGGAAAGAGGAGAACCTACAGAGTAAAACTACCACTTATGTCTCATTTTGTTGTACTAGGGTGGCTTACATGTAGCAATGATGCTGGATGCTATGGCACTGGTATTTAAAATACCAAGACAGTCATCTATGGTGGATAGTATTCAGTGGAGCTTCCAGACTAAGGCAGACTAGGAAGAAAGGCCTGGCAATCTAATTTCAAAAATTGGTCAAAGCACACCCTATGTGCTGGAAGATAAGCCCCGTAGGTCGGAAGACACTCAAAATATACATTGGCTGCAACAATGGATTCAAGCATACCAGCAGCCAGAAGATGAAACAGGACTGACGTTGTTTTTTTCTGTTGTACATGGAGTCACCCACTTCAAGGTAACTAACAACAGATTAAAAGAAACTTAAAAGATGCATTACCTGAGGCAATGTATGAACCTTGCTTTTTGTAAAATAGTTAAATAAATACACAAACAAAAACAGAATGTCATGTGACAATCAGAAAAATCTTAAATACTAATTAGTAATTTGCTTATATTAAGGTACTATTGGTAAGTTTTTTAGGTTTGTGATGGCTTTGTGGTAATTCTTAAAAAAAAAAAAAAAAAAAGAATCCTGTATTTTAGATTTATATACTAAACTTTTCCAGATAACATTTCATGATGCCTAGGAATTGTTTCAAAATAATCTGGTGGTGGGAGGTAGAAAAAGAGTAAAAGTTATAGGAAAAAAGATTGGTAATTTGGTAATTGTTGAAGGAGGGGAGTAGGTAAATAGAAATTCATCATTCTATTTTCTCTACATTTGTTTTATTTTATAATAAAAAGTGAAAAATGATTTTTTAAAAGAAGCCAACAGAAATAAAGATACAACCATGATGGATTTGCTTTTGAGTATTTGTTTGGAAAAAAGATTGTATTTCTGATAAAAATGGAGAGAGACATTACAGAGAGTTGCTGTTAAATGTTATTAGAACACTAACAAAGCCTATTATTCAACTTTTTTCTGTAGACTATGTTTTGCATTTTGATTTGGCCCACATAGCAGTAACAGTAGGTATATTTGGTCCAAGAAATAGTTAGATTAGATACCCAGCAAAAGAAATTACCCATAATCATTGATGGATGTGGAGTACATATACCTGTTCCTCTAAGTCCTCACTCCTAAATTCACCATCAGAATCTGTAGATGAGGTTTTCACTGGAAAAGGAAAAACCTTTACAGTTCTGAACTCTACTGAACATCTCATTTTCATGCCTAAAATCTCAATTGTTTCCCAAATAATTTGCACTATCCCCTAAGTGAGAGATGGAATTGGGTTTTAAGAACCATTACAAGAGGGCTTCAAGGTGAAAAAATCAGTCCTATTCACCTGGAGCAACAGAGGAAGGAGGAGAATTGGGAATTGGAGTAGGAAATGGAAATGTTACCTAATTGCCTCTATGAACAGCTTCCTCCTTTGCCATGATACCAGCACTGGTTAGTGCTTGGCTACCATTACTGAACATTTTGATCAAAGATTGCATGAAAGAATATTGATCAAAAGAAGGAAATTGAAGAACAGAATTTCAAATTCTCATGGATTACAATCTTTCTGCAGCCATGGAGACGAGATGAACCCCTGAATCTATTGCACTGAGATAATCTTGAAGCCTTAAACCAAAAATATCCCCTGAAGTCGTCTTAAAACCAAACAACAGTTTAGCTTAACTAGTAAAAAAAAAAAAATCTTTTTTGAGCATTATGCTTTTTTAGGAACTATCTACATGGGATCAAACTGACACCAGCAACCGATTGGATTGGAACCTTATGGGGCAGTGAGTTTATGGTAATGGGGGAGGAATAATTCAAAAAAGGGGGATGAGAATTGTTGAACAACTTGAAAAATGTAATCGATGTTACTGAATTGTACATGAAGAAACTATTGGATTGGTGCATGTTTTGCTGTATTTTCAACAACAGCAAAACTTTAAAAAATTGAAAAAACAAAAAACTTTGGGCATTAAACCTGTCTGCCCACCAGAAGAAGGAAAACATAGATGCATCAGGAATAGATATTCCCCCAATCTCTGGCTAACAGCTTCCACACCATCTTTT
>NW_006921590.1:5752833-5769757 GCF_000298275.1 Orycteropus afer afer | reverse complement strand
CCATTTCTAAAATCTTCACATGTGCAGTTCAGTGACATGAATTATGTTCATCATGTTCAAACATTGCATTAACTGTTTTCTCATTTTCCACCACCCTTAACAAAAAGTCAGTACTCTAAGCTTTGTGACTTCCTTTCCCCATCCCTCTCACTCACCCTTGTTGTTGTTGTTTGTCATTGAATCAGACCTGACTCATAGCGATCCCTCCTTGGGTTTCTGAGGCAGTATCACTACAGAAGTAGATTGCCCAACCTTCCTTCCAAGGAGTGGCTGGTGGTCACCCTTGGTAACCAATAATAAACTCTGATCTCTATATGCTTGCCTATTCCAAATATTTCATATGAGTGAGATTATACAATATCTGTCCTTTCATGACTGACTTATTTCACTAAGCATAAGGTTTTCAAAGTTCATTCCTTTGTAGCATGTAGCAGGACTTAATTTATCGTCATGGTTGAGTAACAGTCCATTGTATATAGATGTTGTTAGGAGCCAGCAAGTTGGTGCCAGCTCATAGCAACTCCATGTACAACAGAAAGAAACACTCCCTGGTCCTGCACCATCCTCAATTTGCTGTCTTTGAGCCCACTGTTGCCATGTTTGAGCAGCCACTATGCAAATCCATCTCATTGAGGGTCTTCCTCTTTTTCACTGACCCTCTACTTTATCAAGCATAATGTTTTTCTCCAGGGATTTGTCCATCCTAATAACTTGTTTTTAAGGATCATTCTGGCTATACTTCTTTCAAGACCAATTTCTTTGTTCTTCTGGCAGTTCATGGTATATTCAATATTCTTTGTCAACACAATAATTCCAATCCATCAATTCTTTTTCAATCTTCCTTATTCATTGGCCAATTTTCACCTGAATATTAGGTAGTTAATAACAGCATGCTTTTGGGTAAGCATACTTTGGGTCAGGTAACACTAGTCGTCAAAAAAAAAAAAAAAAAAAAAAGTCTTTACTTTTAAACACTTTAAAGAGGTCTTTTGCAGCAGATTTGCCCAACATAATACATTGATCACCTTCTTGACTGCTGCTTCCATGGGCATTGACAGTGGATCCAAGTAAAATGAAATGCTTGACAGCTTCAATCTTTTCTCTGTTAATCGTGATATTGCTCATTGGTCCAGTTTGGAGAACTTTATTTTTCTTTATGTTGAGCTGTAATGCATACTGAAGGCTGTAGTCTTTGATCATCAGTAAGTGCTTCAAGTCCTCTTTGCTTTCAGCAAGCCAGGTTGTCATCTGCATATGTCAGGTTGTTAATGAGTCTTTCTCCAGTCCAGTTTCTTTGATTATTTACTCAGCATACAGATTGAATAAGCATAGGGAAAGGATACAGCCTTGATGGACACCTTTCTTGATTTTAAGCCATGCAGTATCCTCTTGTTCTGTTCAAAGTACAGCCTCTTGGTCTATGTACAGGTTACTCATGCGCACAACTTACATGTTCTGGAATTCTCATTCTTCACAATGTTATCCATAATTTGTTATAATCCACATACTTGAATGTCTTTGCATACTCAATAAAACACAGGCAATCATCTTTCTGATATTCTTTGCTTTCAGCCCAGATCCATCTGATATCCCTTGTTCCACACCCTCTTCTAAATCTAACTAGAATTCTTGCTAGTTCTCTGTTGATGTACGCCTGAAACCATTTTTTAATTATCTTCTGTAGCTTCTATCACCAATAAATGAAGAAATACGATTGTCCCCTTTCTGATAAACATTATAAAATATATCTCACTTTCTTTCTTTCTTCAATGCCAGGAAACTGAGAAGCAATCTAAAGCATAATCAACCAATCATGTTTTGACTGGCCAAACACTTGGGCTTTTCTGTATCTAGTTCCCTGATTTTTTTCTTGTTTATATTTTGTTTTTCTTATTATCATTAAATGTGCTGTCTGTGTTTTTGTTTTAGCTTCCCCAAATTCTCTGTGGAGAAGGGCAAAAAAGAAATACAAAGGACATCCATTAGAGTTGAAACTTGAACTAGACATGTCAATTATGGTCCTACCTTCCCAATAGTCCTTACAAAGATGCAGGTTTAAGTAATCATCTTGGGTCCCAAATGGCTTCACCTACTATTTTATACACCTTTTTTTTCCCAACCAGACCAAGTATGAAATGCTGATCCAAAAGTAGCCAAGTAAAGCCTCCAGCCATATAATTGCTTGAAGTGTAAAGCTCCTCCCAAATAGAGATCAATTTGACCAGAGTCTCATTTCTAGGAATTAAATAGAGAATCAACAAGAAGAGGTTGGCAATGAAAGCTGAAATTAAAGAGATTCTCACAGAAAAGCCTGCAGGGGCCTCAGGGAGAACACATTAGCTGAGGCTATAAATAAAGGTAGCAGAAACTATAAAGAAGAAATAAGCTATAAGGACAGAAGACATACAGCAGGTAACGGACCAGCAGTCCAGGTCCTGTATAAGATTCAGCAAGTTATGGCATGTGCAGGGTGTGTGGCTGTGTGGGTCATTGGGATCAAAATGCAGTAAACTCTCTTCTCACCAAATGGTTTCACTAAAGTGTGGCTATGTCCTGCCAGGGGAAAGGAAATGTTGTGGTCTTAAGGGGGGGAGGGGGTGACTGATTCAGAATAAAAATGAAGCAAAGATTAAAAAAAAAAAAATTAGGTCCTATAATGGTGTGTGAACCCCTCTGTTGGTGAAATCCCTCTATATGTCTGAGTTGCTGATTGATCTTTCTCTTCCAAACCCCATGAGATCTGATTCTTCTATCATTCAGACACTTTTTATGAGACCTGTGTATCAGGTTCCCATGAGGCTTGACTGAGACTGCTTTTTCCCATATCTTCATGTATATCCTTAGGGATCATTTGTGTTTCAGACAAATTCTTGCCTTCCATGTGGGAGATAGAGATTCATTTCCTGGCCAATGTGTCTCATGTACAACCACCACTTGTCTGTCAGTGAAGGCTTGTGTGTTGCTATGCATGAGGCTCAACAGGTCTCAGTGGAGCTTCCAGACCAAGATGGACTAGAAATAAAGGCCTGGTGTTGTACTTTGGAAAATCAGCCAATGAAAACACTGTGGATCACAATGGTCTGATCTGCAAATCATCATGAGGATAGCACAGTACCAGGAAGCATTTTGCCCCATGGTGCATGGGGTTGCCATGAGTCAGGGGCCACTTGACTAAAGCTAACAACAACAAATATGTGTGTGTGTGTGTGTGTGTATTTAATTACTTAAAGTTAAATTATTATTGAGCCTGTTTTTATTCAACCCAAAGAATCTACCTAAAATGAACATCAATATGAAATAGTTTGCCTACCATTCAGCGTCAGTTTTCCTTCATAATATTTTGGAATATTATATTAACATGAATAACTTCTGTTATTGTATCAGTTTCCTATTGCTGCTGTAACAAACTGCCACACAGTTATTGGGTTAAAACAATAAAAATTTCTTATTTTAGAGTTCTAAATGTCCTAAGTTTGAAATGACATCAGTAGACATGTGTTCTTTCTGAAGGCTCAGTAGTGAGGAGCATCTATTTCTGTTCCTTCTCCAAGCACTAGAGGCTGATCATGTCCCTTGGCTCATGGCCCCTTCTTCATATTCAAAGCCAGCAATCATTATCATCCCCAACCTCTGTTTCTATCACCATATCTCCTTTGTCTGACTCTTTTGCCAACTTCTTTCACTTATTAGTACTTTGGTGATTATTTAAGACCTACCCTAATAATTGAGGATAATATCAAGAGCCTTAACTTAATCATATCTACAAAGTGCCTTTTGCATGTGCCATGTATTAAATTGTGTCCCCAGAAAATATATGTCAGCTTGGCTGAGCCATGATTCTCAGTGGTTTGGCAGTTGTGAAATGAGGTGATTTGGCAGTTTTATAATGATGAAATAATCCCCCATGATGTGATATCATGTGATAAGCCAATTAAGTTTTAAAGGGAATAGGGTAGAATCCAACACCCTTACTCAGGTAACAGCCCTGATCAGATATGAGAGGAGTTACTCTGGTGTGAGACCTGTAACATCTCTTATTTTACAAGAACTAAAGGGAAAGAGAAAAGAAAAGAGAAGGGGGAACTTTAATAACCCAGGAAGAAGTATTGAGAGCAAAGCACATTGTTTGGAATCATCCTCCTTTGCTGAAAACCTCCTAGACCCAGGAGAAGATTGATGTCAAGAAACACGGATATCTCCAAGGGACACTGGGCCCACAGATGTTGAAAGGAGACAAGGATCTTTCCTCAGAGCTTACAGGGAGAAAAAGCCTTCCCTTAGAGCTAGTGCCCTGAATTTGGTTTTCTACCCTCCTAAACTTGTGATATTTCTTTTACAACACTAGATAACTAAGAATTTGGTACCAGGAGTAGGGTGGTGCTTTACTATTATTTTACCTAAAATGTAGACATGACCTTGGAACCAGGTAATGAATAGAGGCTGGAAGGTACCTAATAGTAAAAGCTAAGATTACCTTGAAGAGACTGTTGGTGTAATTATGGACATCAAAGGCAATTCTAGGTGAGCACTCTAAAGGAAGTGAGGAGAATTGTAATACTAGAGATGGTGCAGATGGTGAGAAGTGGCAGAGAAATGGCTGCAGCAGAACCAGGAGACCAGTGTGTGACACTGGAGGAGCCAACCCACAGAGCAAGAGAGCTAAGTGGAATAAGGCTTCCTGGTGGAGGGGAGTGCCTCTGGTCATTATTCAAAGGAGATAGGCTTGCTGACCCATGGAGTGAGAGAGCTGAGCAGCTTCAGGATGAGGTTTACTGGTGGAGTGGGGTGCCTCCAGGCATTTATTAGTAGAGCTAAAGAGCTTTGCAATACATGTTTTGCAGGGCAGAGGCCAGGCCAGCTTTGCAGGCATGAAGGACCAAGATACTGAGGAGCTAAGGAGCTGGGAGGCCAAGGAACCAGGAAGCAGAAGCGAAAGAGACAAGGAAAGCACAGCTTCCTTGGTCTGAAGGATGGGGCCACAACCTCTGGGTTCTCAAAGGATGTAACCAAGGTCTACTGGGTCTTAAAAGGGTGGGGTTGCAGTCTCCTAGCTTTCAAATTGTCAGATCTTCACCAACTTGGTTCCAGAGTATGGGAATGCCATTCACAAGTGCCAGGAGAGTGGGGCCAGATCCAGTTGCCAAAGCTGAGGGGATGGGTCTGCCATACCTACAAGGCAGAATAATGGGAACTGCCAGGGCCTAGGAGGTAGGGTCACTATTCTGTTGGACTAGGAAAATGAGGTCACCCAAAGCCTAGGGAGCAGAGTTCCCATTCCACTGGGCCTGGAAGGTGAAGTTGAAGCCCAGGGCCAAAAGGACTCTGGCTAGAGTCCAGAGAGCATGGTCAACACCCAGAGTCTGATAGGCAGGACCAATGCCTAGATGGTCTCAGAGTAACGGAGATTATTTTCAAGACTTCAGAGATAGTATAAATTATTCTACTGGGTCTTTTACTTGCTTGGTATCCATTATTCCCTCATTCCCTCCAATTTCTTCCCACTATAATGAAAATGTCTACTTTTGCTTGTTTGACTATTGTACTGTGGAAGCATATAACTTATATTCTACATTTCATAGATACACAGATCCAAAGGAATTTTGTCCCAGAATGGAATTTGGACCTGGAGTTGATATAAGACTTTTGGGATTACATGATGTGAAAGGGTTTGCATGTGGCAAGGATACAAATTTGGAGGGGGGACAAAGGGTAGAATGTTATGGATTGAATTGTATCCCAAAAGAATGTGTCAATTAGAATGGGTCATGATTCTCATTGGTTTTTCAGTCATAAAGTGCTGTAATTTGGCAATTATGTAATGATGTGATCATCAGTCATGCTGTGATTGATATGATAAGTCAATCAGTTCTGAGAGGATTAGGGTGGGATGCAACACTCTTACGCAGGTCACAGCCCTGATCCAATGTAAGTAGAGTTTCCACGGGGTGTGGCCTTCATCAGTTTTATCTTACAAGTGACAAAAGGAGAAAGAAGTGAGCAGAGAAATCGAGACCTTTCTACCAGTAAGAAAGAAGAGCTGGGTGTGGAACACATCTTTTGGCCCAAAGTCCTTGCACTGAGAACCTCCTAGGTCAGGGGAAGAATGATGCCAAGACACATGGGGTGTCTAAGGGATGCCAGGCCCAAAGATGTTGAAAGGAGACAAGCACCTTCCCCCAGAGCTGACAGAGGGAGGAAACCTTCCCTGGTGCTTTGAATTTGGACTTCCAGCTTCCTAAACTATGAGAAAATAAATTTGCTTGTTAAAGCCATCCACTGCAGTATTTCTGTTCTGGCAGCACTAGACAACTAAGATGCTATGTAAGGTAATATCTTCACAGGTTATGAAATTGATGACAGAGGCATCTTCAGGGCAATTATTTTGTCTACCACATGATCAAATAAAGTCGCCCAACTAATGGCTCACTTTCTCAAATCTCTTCATGTGGATGAGTAATTTATTTCCTTTGCATAATTTACCTCCAGTTGGGTTTTCTCAGTGGAAAGAGTTTCCTGAGTGAGAATTTTATTTCCTCCAATACTTTATCATGGAAATTTCAAACATACAAAAAAGTTAAAACAATTATACACTGAAATCTTTATACCCAATATGTAGAGTCCATTAATATTTTTGCTATATTTGCTATATCATATAGCTACCCATATGTCCATCCCTTTATCTATCAACCTACTCTATTGTTTGATGCATTACAATGTGAACTGTAGATATCAGTACACCTTATACCTAAGTAATTCAGTACATACATTATTAGCTAGTGTTCAACATTGGTTAATTATTTTTTAAAATAAAATTCAATTAAGTGAAATGCACAAATCTTAAAAAATCTATAAATTTTGACATATGTGTACATCTGTGTAATGCAAACCCCTACCAAGACACAAAACATTGTAATCTCCCTAAGATGTTCCCTCATTGTCCTTCCCAGTCAGCCTCTGCCCCCATACACTCCTAGAAGTTGTTGTGTTGTATTTCATCATAGATTTGGGTTTGAGTTTTGAAATTACCATATTTACATGAAGCCTATGCAGAATGGGATTCTAGTAATAAATTACTAATATAAATCTGGTTTGCTTTTCAAGTCTCTCCTTTTTCCATTGTAGTGTCAACATTATCTGTGTTGCTGTTGTTGTTGTTGTTAGGTGCCATCAAGCCTCACAATCCTCAGGTATAGCCCATTGTTGTAGCCCCTATGTCAATCCATCTCATTGAAGGCCTTCCCCTTTTTCATTGACTCTCTACTTTACAAAGCATGATATCCTTCTCTAGGGAATGGTCCCTTCTTACCACCAAAGTAGGTGAAATGAAGTCTGGCCATTCTTGCTTCCAAGGAGCATTCTGACTACACTTCTTCTAGGACAGATTTGTTCATTCTTTTGGCAGTCCATGGTACTATCATGGACTTGACCAACACCACAACTCAAAAGCATCAGCTCCTCTCCAATCTTCCTTATTCATTGCCCAGCTCTCACATGCATATGAAGTGATTGAAAATACCAAGGCTTGGGTTAGGCACACATTAGTCTTCAAGGAGACGTCTTTGCTCTTCAGCACTTGAACGAGGTCTTTGGCAGCAGATTTGAATAGTGCAGTATGTCATCTGATGTCTTGGCTGCTGCTACCATTAGTGTTGATAATTGTGTCTATTGTTGCTGTTGTTGTTAGGTGTCCTTGAGTCATCTCTGACTCATAGTGACCAAATGCACAGCAGAGCAAAACCCTCCCAGTCCTGTGTCAGCCTCGCAATCCTAGCTATACCTGAGCCCATCATGGCAGCCACTGGATCAATTCATCTTGAAGGCCTTTTTCTTCTTTGGTGACCCTCCATTTTACCAAACATAATATCCTTCTCCAGGGAATGGTTCCTTATAATGACATGAGACAAAGTCTGGTCATTCTCCCTTCCAAGGAGCATTCTGGCTGCACTTATTCCAGGAAAGATTTGTCAGTCCTTTTAGCAGAATATGGTGCTCTTAGCATTCTTCCCCCAACACCACAACTCAAATGCATCAACTCTTCTTCAGTCTTCCTTATTCATTGTCCATTTCTCACATACATTTGAGGCCATGAAAATACCATGGCTTGGGTTAGGCACCTCTTAGTCTTCAAGGGGACATCTTTACTCTTCATCATTTGAAAGAGGTCATTTGCAGCAGATTTGCCCAATGTGATACATCGTCTGTTGTCTTGACTGCTGCTTCCATTGGCGTTGATTGTTGTTGTTGTTGTTAAGTGCCGTCAAGTCATTTCCGACTAATAGTGACCCCATGCACAGCAGAATGAAACACTGCCCGATCCTGCGCCAGCCTCACAATCCCTGCTATAGCCCATCATCGCAGCCACCGTATCAATCCATCTCGTTGAAGGCCTCCCCCTCTTTCGTCGACCCTCCACCCTACCAAGCATGACATCCTTCTCCAGGGAATGGTCCCTTCTGACAACATGACCAAAATAGGTGAGACGAAGTCTGGCCATTCTTGCTTCCAAGGAAAATTCTGGCTGCACTTCCTCCAGGACAGATCTGTTAGTTCTTTTAGCAATCCACGGTACTTTCAGCATTCTCCACCAGCACCACAACTCAAAAGCATCAACTCTTCTTCAGTCTTCCTTATTCATTGTTCAGCTCTCACATGCATACGAGGCGATTGGAAATATCATGGCTTGTGTCAGGCACACCTTAGTCCTCAATGAGATATCCTTGCTCCTCAGCACTTGAAACAGTTCCTTCGCAGTTGACTTTCCCAATGCTACATGTCGTCTAATGTCCTGCCTGCTGCTTCCGTTGGCATCGATTGTAGAACCAAGCAACGTGAATTCCTTGACAACCTCAATCTTCTCTCCATTTATTGTGATGCTGCTTATTGGTCCAGTTGTGAGGATTTTTGTTTTCTTTATGTTGAGATGTAATCCATAGTGCAGACTGTATTCTTCAACCTTCATCAGTAGGTGCCTTAAGTCATCCTCACTTTCAGCAAGCAAAGTTGTATCATCTGCATATCTCAGGTTATTAATGATTCTTCCTCCAATCCTGATACCACATTTTTCTTCATATATTCCAGCTTCTCGGATTATTTGCTCAGCATATAGATTGTATAAGTATGGAGAAAGGATACAACCCTGACGCCCTCCCTTCTTGATTTTAAACCATGCAGTTCCCCTTCCATTGGCATTGATTGCAGAGCCAAGTAATATGAAGTCCTTGACAACTTCAATCTTTTCTCCATTTATCATGAAGCTGTTTATTGGACGAGTTGTGAGGATTTTTGTTTTCTTTATGTTGAAGTGTAATCCATACTGTAGACTGTAGTCTTTAACCTTCATTAGTAATTACTTCAAGTCATCCTCACTTTCAGAAAGCAAAGTTGTGTCATCTGTACATCACAGTTTGTTAATGAGTCTTCTTCTAATCCTGATGCCCCATTCTTCTTCATATAATCCACCTTTTTGGATCATTTTCTCAGCATACAAGTTGAGTAAGTATGGTGAAAGGACAAACCTTGACACACTCACTTCCTGATTTTGAACCATGTAGTATTCTCTTGTTCTGTTTGAACAACAGCGTCCTGATCTATGTAAAGTTTCCTCATGAGTACAATCAAGTGTTCTTCTCAATGTTCTCCATAATTTGTTATGATCCACACAATCTAATGCTTTTGCGTAGTCAATAAAATATAAGTAAACATTTTTCTGGTATTTGTTGCTGTCAATTAAGATGCATCTGACATCACCAATGATATCACTCATTCCACATCCTCTTCTGCATCCAGCTTGCATTTCTAGAAGCTCTCTGTCAATATACTTCTGCAACCATTTTTGAATTATCTTCAATAAGATTTTACTTGCATGTGATATTAATGATATTGTTTGATAATTTGTGCATTCTGTGTGATCACCTTTCTTTGGAATGGGTACAAATATGGATTTCTTCCAATCAGTTGGTCAGGTAACTGTCTTCCAAATCTCTTGGCATAGCTGAGTGAGTGTCTCCAGCAGGGCATTCATTTGTTGAAACATCTCAATGGACATTCCATCAACACCTGGAGCCTTGTTCTTCACCAATTCTTTCAGTACAGCTTTGACTTCTTTCCTCAATATCACTGGTTCTTGATCATATGCCACCTCCTGAAATGGATGAACATCAACCAATTCTTTTGGGTACAGTAACTCTGTGTATTCTTTTCATCTTCTTTTGAGGTTTCCTGCATCATTCAATATTTTGCCCATAGAATCTTTCAGTATTCCAACTTGAGGCTTAAATGTTTTCCTCAATTCTTTCAGCTTGAGAAATGCTGAATGTGTTCTTCCCTTTTGGTCTTCTAACTCTAGGTCTTTGCACATCTCTTTATAGTAATTGGCTTTGTCTGCTCAAGCTGCTCTTTGAAATCTTCTGTTCAGCTGTTTTATCTTGTCATTTCTTCCACTTGCTTTAGCTACTCTCTGTTCAAGTTTCAGAGTCTCTTCTGACATCCATTTTGGTTTTTTCTTCCTTTCTTGTCTTTTTAATGACCTCTTGCTTTTTTCATGGATGATGTTCTTAATGTTGTTCCACAATTCCACTGGTTTTCAGTCACTGGTGTTCAGTGCATTAAATCTATTTATTCTTTAGATAGTCTCTAAATTCAGGAGGGGTATTTTCAAGGTCCTATTTTGGCTCTTGTGCACTTGTTTTCATTGTCTTCAACTTCATCTTGAACATGAATATGGACAGTTGATGGTCTGTTCCACAATCAGCTCCTGGGCTTGTTTTGGCTGAAGATATTGAAATTCTTCATCACCTCTTGCCACAAATGAAGTCAACCTGATTCCTGTGTATTCCATCTGGTAAACTCCACATGTATAGTCATCACTTATGTTCTTGAAGAAAGGTATTTGCAATGAGTAAGTCATTGGTCTTGAAAAATTCTATCATGCAATCTCCAGCATTATTTCTATCACCAAGGCCATATTTTCCAACTACCTTTCTTCGTTTCCAACTTTTGCATTTCATTCACCAGTGATAATCAACACATATTGATTGCATGTTCTGTCAATTTCAGACTTCCGAAGTTGGTAGAAATCTTCAATTTCCTCGTCTTTGGCTTTGGTGGTTGGTACCCAGATTTGAATAATAGTAATATTAACTGGTCTTCCTTGTAGGCATATGAATATTATCCTATCACTGACAGTGTTATACTTCAGGACAGATCTTGAAACAGTCTTTGTGACAATGAATACCACACCACTCCTCTTTAATTTGTCATTCCTGGCATAGTAGACCATATGGTTGTCTTATTCAAAATGGCCAAAACCAGTCCATTTCAACTCATTAATGTCTAGGATATCAATTTTTATGTGTTCCATTTCATTTTAGACAACTTCCAATTTTCCTAGATTCATACTTTGTTCATTCCATGTTTCAATTATTAATGGATGTTTGCATCTTTTTCTACTTATTTTGAGTCATGCCAAATCAGCCAACGGAGGTCCCAAAAAGCTTTACTCTATCCATATCATTAAGGTTGTCTCTACTCTGAGGAATCAGCTCTTCCCTGGTCAAATTTTGAATGCCTCTGACATGATGGGTTCATCTTCTGGCACTATGTCATACAATGTGTCTGGAGTCACTTGTTAATCAGATGTTGTTACCCTGGACATTTTCACTGAAATGTTGTATGAATAAGGATTAAGTTTGTTGCATAAATATAAATATAATAGTAACTTAAAGGTCTATTATTTAATATCAAATCAGAGCCTATCCAGGGCTTTTTTAGTTTCTAAGGGAGAAGATGGGTGGAGGGGCTAGAAAAACCACCACCACTACAAAGATTTAAAAGAATAGTAAGAGAATGAAATATAAATACACTTTTACGATTACACCCCATGAGTCATTATTCAATATACTGGTTAATTTATGTGTAAGTGCTCAGCTGCTAACTGAAAGTTGAAGGCTGGAACTCACCAGCTGCTCAGCAGGAAAAAAGATGTGGCAATCTCTTTCTGCAAAGATTATGGAAATCTATGAGGCCTTGGAATCTTATGAAGAAGTTCTGTTCTGTCCTGCAGGATCACTATGAGATGGAAGTGACTTGCTGGGAATGGATTATATGGTGAACATATGGTTTGAGAAGGCACCAGAACACAAGGGAAAGAATATAAGCTCTGGAGTCATACATGTAGCAGCTGTCTGATTTTGATATATTATGTAACCCTTCAGAATCTGCATCTACATTCATAAAATGAGAATAACAATATGTATTTCTTAATTCTGTGAGAACTGGTATAAAAAGAGCAAGTGATTAGCAAAATGTCTGATACACTGGGCACCAAAGAAATACATCATAGATATTACTCTTATTTTTCATAGTAGCATCATTATCATCAACTTTTAGTGCCCATTAAAATGAATTTGGCCATGAAGAAAATAAACACAAATTAAAAAAAAAAAAAAAATCAAAAACAGGAATGCTGAGTAATCCTATCCTAATTCCATTCTAGCCAAGACATTTTTTCATTCACTTGGCAACCCCAAAGGAATTTCCAAAGCCTCTTGACTATGTCAAGATGGAGAGTAAAATTTCAAGAGTGAGACAGAAGGAAAAGAAGTCATCACTTGATGCTTGTTTTCCTGGAAGTTGTTCCAGGCCTTGAAGTCATTTTTCTGGGACAGATCTTTTTGCTTTTCAGAAAATGACAGGGAACAAACCCACAAGTGAAATCATCTAAGAGAAAAATTTACCAAAGAAATGTTGCCTGTAATTTTCTAATTATGAGGTTCAAGGATCTGCAGCACCTAAGCCCAGTTCAAATGTGAGCTTTCTTTCTTTACTTGTATTTCTAAGACAAAATCTATCCTGAGTAAGGGTACTCCATGTTGAAGAAATGAAATGATATATCACTACATGTAGATACATGTAAACTGTATTAAAAAAAAAAATGTTTTGTTTTGTTATAGGGACTTCCAGTGAGATGGTGGACTAGGCAGACAAGCTATGCAGACCCTCTGCAACAAAGAAAAGAGAAACCAATTGACAGAGATACAGAAGATAATTCTGGGGCCTAGAGCTTTGAAATGAAGGATACAAAAGTGGATTAAACACCAACTAGTAGAAGAAGCTGAATGAAAACAGTGAATAAGAAGACAAAGGGAGCTGCAGACTGTCAGTTATCCTGATGGCATGCATAATTTGAATATTTCCAAGTGGTATCAGAACCTGAGAATTGACCTAAAAATTGGCCCTGCTTGCCAACGGCTGCATGGATGACTGCACTGGTGGGTGAGAATGTAAAGGAAAAAAGCAAAGAAGGAGACAAACTAAACTGTGGACTTTCAGGTGTCTGAAGGGCACAGCCATTTTGAACATTTACAAGTGATGGTCATTTGGGATATTTAAAGTGACAATATTCTCATTCAGATTCCAGGAACCCAAGAATGGGCTCCACTTGCCAAAGACAGCATGGACACATGGGAGGCTGATGACTGGAAAGGAGACAGGTGGTGAGTGCATAAGTGCTGCTAACTAGTGAGTAGAGGAGCTCAATACCCTGCTTATTCATATACATCCAAACAAAACAAGGAAAATGAGAATTTTGGGCAAATCATTCCAACATACAATCAGCAATTAAATATAAACACAAAAATGTCACAATGTCTCAGGGATGACAGACCATCACAGTCCACACAAAGAAGCAAGATAAAGCAGTAGAAACAAGGGACTAGGATACAGACTCAGAACACATCCTGCAGGAAGCAAGAGCATTGGAAATCCCTGATAAGGAATTCAAAAGACTTATATTTAAGTACCTTCAATGGATTGAGAGACAGATCAAGGAAAACACTGACAAAATTGAGGAAAACACAGACAAAAACCTAGAACAATTTCAGAAGACAGTACAAGAACAAAATGACAAAATAAATGAAAAATTAAAAATGATACAAAATCTATAGATAGAAATCCAGACAATTAATACTAAATTTTCCAAAGTAGGTAACACATTGAAAGGGCAAAGGAGTAGAATTGAATCACTGGAAGACAGAATTAGTGAGATTGAAGACAAATACTTCAATACTTCTTTGGAAAGGGATCAATCAGAATAAAAAGATCAAAACAAAATGAAGAAAGCCTACAGCACATAACAACAACAACAACAAGGTTCACGTGGGATACCATTAAAAGGAATAACCTACATTTAATTGGAATTTCAGAACAGGAAGAAAAATTTTCCACTGAAAAAACTGTCCAAGATTTGTTGGAAAAGAACTTCCCTGATATGATAAAAGATGAGAATATATCCATTCAGGAAGTCCAATGAACCCCAAACAGGATAGACCCCCAAAAGAAAATCAACAGGCCATATCATCATCAAACACACCAAAACAAGAATCCTGAAAGAAACATGGAAAAAGCAAAAAGTTACTTACAAAGGGCAACCTATAAGACTAAGTGCTGATTTCTTGGCAGAAAACCATGCAGGCGAGAAAGCAATGGGATGGTATATACAAAACCATGAAAGATAAAAATTTCCAACCAAGAATTATATACCCGGCAAAATTGTCCCTCAAATGAGGACATTTCTAGATAAGCAAAAATTAAGGGAATTTGTTAAAACTAGACCAATCTTACAAGAGATGCTAAATGGAGTCCTTTGAACAGAGAACCAATAATAACAAATCATTAATACATATGATGACATAACCCAGATATCAACCCATAATGGGAGTATCCAAAGTAAATAAGCTTAAAAGATGGTAAACAGGGAACCAGAGACATCAATTACCAAATGAGGACAACTACAAACCAAAAAAAGTAAAAATTGTGTTGTTACAGAACTTCTAAATGGTGAGGAAGTCAAGAGAATTTCAAGATAGAATAGACTGTTGTAAACTTAAAAAGAAAATTATAAATCCTAGGGTAACCTCAAAGAAAAATGATAAACTTTCACATCAAAATCAAAAAGAGGATAAGTACACATATTTAGCAAATACTAAAACAATAGCAACAAAAAAAGTGATAACATGATTCATAAACAAAACAAGCTCAGCACAGAAAATTATATAGAAAAAAGAAATCAACAACACCATGAAAAAACACATAACAAAATGACAGCAACAAATCCAGACTTGTGGATAATTACACTGAATGTCAATGAAAGAAAAGCACCACTTAAGAGACAAAGAGTTGCAGAATAGGTAAGAAAACATAACCTATCCATATGCTGTCTACAAGAAATATACTTTAGGGACAAAGGCAAAACTAGACTAAAAATCAAAGGTTGAAAAAAGTTTTATCAAGCAAATGACAACCAAAAAAGAACAGGAGTGCTAATGTTAATTTCTGATAAGACTGACTTTAAGACAAAAACCACCATAGGAGAGAAGGAATATAATAATTAAATTATTATATAATAATTAAAAGATCAATCAAACAAGAAGATATAACCATAATAAATATCTATGGACACAATGAAAGAGCCCCAAAATGCATAAATCAGACTTTAACACAATTGAAAAGACAAATAGATGACTCCACGGTCATAGTAGGAGACTTTCATACACCATTTTCAATGAAAGATAGAACAACTGGAAAGAAATGCAACAAAGACGCAGAAAAACTAAACAATACAATCCACCAACTTGACCTTATAGGCATCTACAAAGCACTTCACCCAACAACAGCACAATATACATTCTTTGCCAGTGCACATGGAACATTCTCCATGATGGATCATACGTTAGGCCATACAGTAAGCCTTAATAAATTTAAAAACACTGAAATACTGAAAAGCATCTTTTCAGTTCAGAATGCTATCAAATTAGAAATCAACAATAAGAAGATCAATGGAAAAAGAGCAAACACATGGAAAAGGAATAACACCCTCCTTAAAAATGACTGAGTAATAGAAGAAATTAAAAAATGAAATGAAAAAATTCCTTGAATCAAATGAGAATGAAAACACAACTTATCAAAATCTTTGGGCTAGAGTAAAAGCAGTGATCAGAGGTCAATTTATAGCAATAAATGCACACATCAAAAAAGAATAAAGAAGCAAAATAAAAAAGTAATACATCTTCAGAAATTAGAAAAAGCAGCAAAAAAAGGCTACAGTCACCAGAAGAAAATAAATAATAAAAATTCAAGCAGAAATCAATGAAACAGAAAATAGAAAGACAACAGAAAAAAAATCAACAAGACTAGAAGTTGGTTTTTTGAAAATATTAATAAAATTGAAAAACCACTGGCAAATTTAACAAAGGAAAAAAGGAAAAGAATACATGCAGAGAATAACATGAATAATAAATGAACTGGGTGACATCACAACAGAAATTAAAAGGATAATGTCAGGATACTATGAAGAACTATGCTCCAACAAATTTGAAATCTAAAAGAAAGGGACAGATTTGTAAAAACATGATATTTACTTAAACTAACACAGACTGAGGTGGAAAATTTGAACAGTCCCATAAGAAATGAAGAAATTGAACAGGTCATTAAAAAATCAACACCACCACCACCAACAACAACAACAAAAAAAAACCCTGGCCTGCTTCACTGCAGAATTCTACTGAACGTTCAGAGAAGAACTGACACCAACCCTACTTAAACTATTCCAGAACACAGAAAAGGATGGAATCCTCCCAAATTCATTTTATGAAGCAAGCATGACCTTGATATCAAAACCAGACAAAGACATCACTAAAAAGGAAAACTACAGACCAATATCTTTCATGAATATAGATGCAGAAATCTTTAACATAATCCTAACCAGTAGACTACAATAATATATCCAAAAAATATATAATACATTACGTTCAAATGGGCTCATACCAGGTATGCAAGGATGGTTCATGTGATAGTTGGAGCTGTGTGTCAACTTGGATGGACCCCAGTTCTGTGTGGTTGTTCCCATGATGGGATCAGATGACTGTGT
>NW_006921590.1:5744374-5745612 GCF_000298275.1 Orycteropus afer afer | reverse complement strand
CTAACACAGTTCAATATTAGAAAAGCAATGTCATCTATCACACAAATAAAACAAAGGAAAAAACCACATGATCTTATCAACCAATGCAGAAAAAGCATTTGATAATATCCAACACCCTTTCCTGGTTTTAAATTAAAAAAAAAAAAAAAAACCTCTCAGAGAAATAGGAATAGAAGGGAAATTCCTCCAAATAATAAAGGCATATATGCAAAAACAACAGCCAACATTATTTTCAATGGAGACAGACTGAAGCCATTCTCCTTGTGAATGGGAACCAGACACCATTTCTATTCAACATTGTATTAGAAGCCCTAGCCAGGGCAATAGGGCAAGAAACGGAAATCAAAGGCATCCAAATGGGTAAGGAAGAAGTACTATTCCTGTTTGCTGATGATGTGATCCTATACAGAGAAAACCCAAGAGACTCAGCAAGAATACCACTAGAACTAATTGAGAGATTTAGCACAGTGGCAGGATAGAAGATCAACATTCAAAAATCAGTTGTATTCCTCTGCAACAGCAAAGAGATTCTTGAAAAGGAAATCAGTACCATTTACAATAGCTATCAAAAATAAAACACTACGGAATAAATCTCACTAAGGACACAAAAGACCTTTACAAAGAAAACTACAAAACATAACTGCAAGAAACCGTAAGAGATTGACATAAATGGAAGAACATACCATGATCATGGATAAGAAAATTGAACACTGTGAAAATGTCAGTACTACCCAAAGCAATCTATATATTCAATGCAACCCCCATCCAAATTCCCACAGCATTCTTTAAGGATATGCAAAAAACAATCACTAATTTTGTATGGAAAGGAAAGAGACCTCGGATAAGCCAAACACTACTGAAGAAGAAGAACAAAGTAGGATGTCTCACACTCCCAGATCTCAAAAGCGACTATACAGCCACAGTAGTCAAAACAGCCTGGTATTTGTGTAATAACACATAGACTAGTGGAATAAAATTAAGAACCCAGAAATAGATCCATCGACCTATGGTCAGCTGATTTTTGTCAAAGGGCCAAAATCTCTTAAATGAGGAAGAGGTCTCTTTCACAAATGGTGCCAGCAAAACTGGTATCTATTTGCAGAAAAAAATGAAACAAGACCCATACCTTCACACCATACACAAAACTTAACCCCAGATAGATCAAAGACTTGGGAGCTCTGGTAGCATAGTGGCTAAGGCACTTGACTGCTAACCAGAAGGCTGGCGGTTCAAACCCA
>NW_006921590.1:5741314-5744019 GCF_000298275.1 Orycteropus afer afer | reverse complement strand
AGCCACTCCTCGGAAGGAAGGTTGGGCAATCTACTGCCTTGGAAACCCAAGGAGGGGTCGCTATGAGTCGGGGCCGACTTGATGGCACATAACAACAACAACAACAACAAATATATGGCATAGGAACCATGGTAGCATAGTTCCTGAGGCACTTGATTGCTAACCAGAAGGCTGCTGATTCAAACTCACCAGCCACTCTTCAGAAGGAAGATGAGGCAATCTACTTCTGTAGTGATACTGCCTTGGAAACCCAAGGAGGGGTCGCTATGAGTCGGGTCTGACTCGATGGCAAACAACAACAACAACAACAACAATATATGGCATAAATAGACTGTCAAGCATAACCCAAAATGCACAAACAGCGGAAGATAAACTAGAGGAATGAGACCTTCTAAAAATTAAATTTTTATGAGCTTCCAAAGACTTCTCCCAAAGAGTAAAAAGAGAACTTAACGATTGGGAAAAAATATTTGGCAATGACATATCTGACAAGGGACTTAGCCCTAAGATTTATAGAAAACTCCAACACCTCAACAGCAAAAAGACAAACAATCCAATTAAAAAATGGGCAGAAGACATGAATAGACACTTCACCAAAGAGGATATTCAGGTGGCCAACAAACACATGAAGAAATGTTCACCATCATTAGCCATTAACCCACTGCTGTCGAATTGGATCCAATTCATAGTGACCCCTTCTTGGGTTGCCAAGGCAGTATCACTACAGAAGTAAATTGCCTCATCTTCCTTCTGAGGAGTGGCTGGTAGGTTTGAACCACCAGCCTTCTGGATAGCAGTCAAATGCCTTAGGCACTATGCCACCAGATCTCCCTCATTAGCCATTAGAGAGATACAAATCAAAACAACAAGATAACATGTTGCCTGAGCACTAGTAGCAAAGTTCAACAAGACAGAAAATGACAAATGCTGGCAAGGATGTGGAGATATTGGGACTCTGGTGGGACTGTCAAATGATACAACCACTGTGGAAAGCAGTATGGCAATTCCTTAAAAAGTTGGAATTAGAAATACCATTTGATCCAGTAATCCCATTGCTAGATATATATCCTAAAGAAGTGAGAGTCAGGACTAGAACAGATATATGCACACCCATGTTCATTGCAACACCATTTACAATAGCAAAAAGATGATAACAACCTAGGTGCCCATCAACAGAAGAATGGATAACCAAACTGTGGTATATACACATAATGGAATACTATATAACACCAAAGAATAACATAGAATCTGCAAAACACCATAGGACACAATGAACTTGGAGGACATTATGCTGAGTGAAATAAGTCTATCACGGAAGGACAAATATAATATTAATTCATTACTGTAAAAAGTTAAGGAAAGGTTTATATACGGAAGGAATCATTCTTTGTTGGTTACCAGGGATGGGAGGGGAGGAGAGGGATCACTGCAAAAATAAAAAAAATATTAAGAAAAAAAATTCTGTTGTTATAACTAACTATAGGGATATTTCATTTAAAAAAATAATAATAAATTTCTGCTTAAATAAACAGTCATTTTTGTGTCATCCCCTTTGAAAGTGTTACCTGGTATGGTTCATACCCATAGTACTACTTAACTGATGCCACTGTCTATATCTCAGCTGTAGCCAAATATCTATGGGATCTAAGAAGTCTCTGAGACTGACCAGTTTCCATTCCTGTGAAAGGGGGAGAATATTTGCCCTGAAAAAATCTCTCTTGCATCTATCCATATATGTGACAAATCTCTTTGTTGTCCTATAGCACATGCTCTCAGACCACCTCTGATTTCACGGACTACTATGTGCACAGTTTTGACAGTATCCACTTCAAGATCAAACTCATAGTTAAATGTCCCAGCCTGTAGGTGGTTGGTTGGATGGACGGACATTTCTGGTAGGCATTCTATTCTCAGAGGTCATGGAAAAATCAAGCCCTATTGCTTGTAGTGGAGTCAATGGGTGGCACAAATGGTTAAACCTTGACTACTAACCAAAAGGTTGGAACTTACCCAGAGGTACCTTTGAAGAACAGCCTGGCAATCTGTTTCCAAAAGTCACAGCACTGAAAACACACTATGGAGCACAATTCTGCTCTGCAACACATAAGACCACCATGAGTCAGAATAGACTCAGATACAAGTGGTTTAGGTGTTTTTGTTTTGTTTTGTTTTTGCTTGCATATAGAACTGATCCTTGTGGACCTTTAACTTGAGTTTTCCTCCTTCTCTATCTTGTCTTACTCTCCTAATCTCTCATTTCTGCTTTCCTGGGTCATCTTCCAAATAAACTATCAGCATCCAAATCTTTGTTTTATCTCTCCTTTTGGAATAACCCAAATGAAGACAATGTCTATCTCCATCTCTCCACCCTAGCCCAAGTCACCATCATCTCTTGCATTGAGTGCTGCAATACTTCCTAACTGATCTGCTTCTTCAAATTTATTCAGTAAATAAATGATCAGTTATAAGTCAAATAATGTCACAGCCCTGCTTAAAAACTCTTCAATTCTTTCCATCTAAAACAAAACCTAAATTCCTTCCAGCCTACCCTACAAACTTGTCTCCTACTACCCTCCATTCCTCACTATGTGCAGTCTACCTTTAATTTCTTTCTTGTAAAAACACTCCAAGATTGTTTACCCTCAATGGCTTTATAGTTACTAGCCTCCTTGACTAGGAGCTCTGGTAGCATAGTGCCTAAGGCA
>NW_006921590.1:5724445-5740471 GCF_000298275.1 Orycteropus afer afer | reverse complement strand
GGCTGGTGGGTTTGAACCGCCAGCCTTCTGGTTAGCAGTCAAGTGCCTTAGGCACTATGCTACCAGAGCTCCTATGACCAAACTAGGTCATCCAGCCCTTCTCGCTTCTAATGGGCATTTTGGCAGCACTTCTTTCAGGACAGATTTGCTCGTCCTACTGGCAGTCCATGGAATTTTTAGTGTTCTTCACCAATACTGCAATCCAAAGGCATCAACTCTTCTTCAGTCTTCCTTATTCATTGTCCAGCTTTCACATGCATATGAGGCTGTTGAAAATACCATGGCTTGGGTTAGGAGCACCTTAGTCTCCAAAGTGACATCTTTGCTCTTTAACACTTTAAAAAGATCTTTTGCAACAGATTTGCCCAGTGCAATACCACATCTGATTTCTTGACTGCTGCTTCCATGAGTTTGTTCCATGGGTGTTGATTGTGGATCCAAATAAAATGAAATCACTGACAACTTCAGTCTTTTCTCCATTTATTGTGATGTTTCTAATTTGTCCAGTTGTGAGGATTTTCATTTTCTTTATGCTAAGGTGGAATCCATACTGAAGACTGTAGTCTTTGATCTTCATCAGTAAGTGCTTCAAGTCATCTTCACTTTTAACAAGCAAGGCTGTGCCATCTGCATATTGCAGGTTGTTAATGAGTCTTCTTCTGATCCTGATGCCACATTCTTCTTCACATAGTCCAGCTTCTTGGAGTATTTGCTCAGCACACAGAATAAGTGTGGTGAAAAGATATAACCCTGATGAACCCACTTCCAGGTTTTTAAACCATGCACTATCCCCTTGTTCTTTTCAAATGACAGTTTCTTGGCCTATATACAGTTTCTTCATGAGCACAATTAAGTGTTCTGGAACTCACATTCTTCACAATGTTATCCATAATCCGTTATGATCCACACAGTTGGATGCCTTTGCATAGTCAGTAAAACATAGGTAAACATCTTTCTGCTATTCTTTGCTTTCAGCCAAGATCCATCTCACATCAGTATAATGATATCCCTTGTTCCACATCTGCTTTTGGATCCAGCTTGAATGTCTGGAAGTTCCCTGTCAATATCCTGCTGCAACAATTTTTGAATTATCTTCAACAAAATTTTACTTACATGTGATGCTAATGATATTGTTTGATTATTTCCACATTCTGTTTGACCAGCTTTCCTTGGAATGGGCACAAATATGCATCCTTTCTAGTCAGTTCACTAGGTAGCTGTCTTCCAGTTTTCTTGGCATAATAAGAGCCTCCAGCATGGCATCCATGTGTTGAAACTTCTCAGTGGGTATTCTATCAATTCCTGGACCGCTTTTTCTTTTTTCAGCCAATTCCTTTGGTACAGCTTGGACTTCTTCTTTCATTAAAAATGTGGTATAGAACACCAAAAACATTCATATATGGATGGATGCAAGAGATATTTTTTTCAGACAAAATATTCTCTTCTTTTGATGAGAAGGGAAACGGATGAGAGAGTCTCAGACACTTCTTAGATTCCATAATTATTCTGCTGCTGCACTGAAGCTGGGTTGCAGATTTCTGCTAAAAATTATAGTGAATGATGACTTCTTTTTTCTTCTGTTCCACTGTTGCTGTACCAGATCCTTTACTGGACACTTGGTATTTTTATCTCAAATTCTGTTACATAAAGCATCCACCAATCTTCTTGGATTTCCTCAGTGAATCTTATGATAATAAAAAATTTATTATTTATTTGTTTACTTGTTGATTTTCCATCTTTTCCCACTAGATGAATGTGGTAGTTAAAGTTGTATGTCAACTTGAGTGAGCCTGGTTGAGTGACTGGACAGCTGGTGGTAGTTATTCCCCATGATAGGACTGCTAATCAACTCCATGGTGGGATCTACCACAAGCAGCTGAGGATGTGGTCTGCTTCCCATATATAAGCAACAGCCTTGGGAATGGTGTCTAGCTTATGGCACACTTGAACCCTGCATGTAACCATGTCATTGATTAGCAGCCTGCCATGCTCTGCTGACCTTGGGACTTTCAAAAGTCTTGAATTAATGGCCCACAGTGTGGTTTGGTAACACTGGGACCGTGCCATTTTACTGTTGACCTTGGGTTTGTTAGCCTCACCAGCCAGTAGCTACCTGAGTCGAGAGATGCCTCTAGCCTCAGTGGGCTGGGAGTGAGAAACAGAGCTGAAGCCCAAGGTGGAGGTGCTTCACCCAGCCCCTAGAACCTGGCACTTGGAACTCAGACTTCTAGACTCCCAAACTGTAATAAACTCCTGTTTGTTCAAGCCATCCCATTGGTGATATATTCCTGTCAGAGTGGCACTAGATAACCAGAACAATGACCATTTGTTAAGAGCAAATGTCTCATTCACTACCAAAAACCTCAGCACATTGCTTGGCACAATAAATGCTTGCTGAATGAACAAATTATTAAAAGATAAGAATAATTCACAAAAGAAGAAACACAACTTAAAAAAAAAATCCAAAAACATAACCTCATTCTAGTAATCCAAGAAATATGATTTAAAATAATGAGATGTTTTATACAATCTAAATTGAAAGGTTTCATTTTTAATCTTGCTAGCAAGGGTACAATCATTTTTATAAAATAGTACAAATTTTCTAGAAAGTAATTTGATAATATGTGCCAACAATAAAAATATTCATACCCTTTGACATAGCCATATTGCATATGAAAATTTATTCAAAGGAAATGTTATAAATATGTGGAAAATCTTTATGCATAAGATTTCTATCAAGGCTTTATTTGCATAGTACATATTGAAGCAGATAAATAAATTATACTATATTTACTCCTATGAACAGGAATTAAAAATAATGGGTATGAAGGCAAACTAACAACATGCAAATATAGCCGTGTTATAAAATTTTTAAAAGATACTAAAATGAATGTGTATTATGGTGGAAAATAGGAAAAAAAATGAGAAAGTGAAATATATGAATAAGGTAGCAGAGAAAGCAGTGATATTAAAAGTTATTTTTAAACTAAATTTTCTAAATTTTTTGTGTTTTATTACTTCCATTACCACTCACAACATGGCCTTGAGAAAGCTAGTAGAATGCTCTTGGACTCAGTTCCTTCATCTGTAAAATGAAGTTTGTGATACACACATGGAAAAAAAAAACCCATTGTCACCCAGTTGGTTTCCACTCATGGTGGTTAGTAGTCAAATGCAAACCATTTATGCCACCCAGGGACATTTTAGGGAGCTCTGGTAGCATGGTGCCTAAGGCACTAGACTGCTAACCAGAAGGCTAGTGGTTCAAACCCACCAGCCACTCCATGGAAGGAAGATTAGGCAATCTACTTCTGTAGTGATACTGCCTCGGAAACCCAAGGAGGGGTCGCTATGAGTCAGGTCCGGCTCAACAGCACATAACAACAACAACAATGACAACAACAGGGACATTTTAATATCTACAAGAGATACATATGAAAGCACATTCTAGAATTCAAAATTATTATAATTGCTATACAAATTATTAATTTTTTTTCTTAAATAATGCTTAGCATTTTACATTGTTTCCTCAGATAAATTATTTTGAAATTAATTTATTCAATAGTAAGTTCATGATATATCTACAAACTCCTAAATCCTGTGGGTGAATTTGCCCATGCTTGTCTTAAAGACCTGTACAGTAAGTTGAGAGATAAGATACATAATACCTAATCACAAAGTGAAGTAGAATATGGTAAGTGCTGTAAGGGGGATACCAAGGAGTCTATATGAGGAGTAAATTTTCTGGTGGCATAGTGCCTAAGGCATTTGACTGCTAACCAGAAGGCTGGTTCTGTTGCCTGGATGGATTTATTTATTCTCAATATTTCATGTAAGTGGATCTTATAACGTTTGTACTTTTGTGTATGGCTTATTTCACTTATTGTTGTTGCTAGGTGCCATCACATCAGCTCCAACTCATAACGACCTTTTGTACAACAGAACAAAACAATACCTGGTCCTGCACCATCCCCACAATCCTTGCTGTACTTGAACCCATCATTGCAGCCACTGTGTCAACCTATGTCCTTGAGGGTCTTCTCCTTTTTAACTGACCTTCTACTTTACCAAACATGATACTCTTTTCCAGGGCCTGGTCCCTTCTGACAACATGACCAAAGTAGGTGAAGCAGAGTCTGCCCATTCTTGCTTGCAAGGAGCATTCCAGCTACATTTTTTCCAGGACAGATTTGTTTGTTCTTCTAGAAGTCCATGATGTTTTCAGTATTCTTTGCCAACACCACAATTCACTTAGCAAATTATCTTCAAGGTTCACTAACTTGGGCATGTGTGTCAGAACTCTATTTCTCTTTATAGCTCAATAATGCTCCGTTTTGTTCATCCATTCATCTGTTAATGGGCACATGAGTTGTTCCACATTTTGGCTATTGTGAATAATGCTGCAATGAACCTGAGTGTACATGTGTCTGTTTGAGTCACTACCTTCAATTCTTTTGGAGTGTAATTGCTGGATCATATGGTAATTCTATGCTTTATTTCTTCTTCTTCTTCTGTTTTTCTTTTTTTAATCCAACCTGTCCACCTCTCTATCCAGGAGGTCTGGTAGCATAGTGCCTAAAGCACTTGACTGCTAACCAGAAGGCTGGCAGTTCAAACCCACCAGCCACTCCTTGGAAGGAAGTTTGGGCAATCTACTTCAGTAGTGATACCACCTGGGAAACCCAAGGAGGGGTCGTTATGAGTTGGGTCTGACTGGATGGCACATAACAACAACAACAACCACCCCTCTATCCACCTGTAGATCTTATTAACTTTTTCAAGATCCAGACCCAGATTTTCAAAATGGAGTCTCATCAGTAATCATTATGTTAATTGCCTCTAGCATCTTAGTGCCTGAAAAACAAGGTGTAACAGTTTGAGTTAGGGATTCTGGTGCTCTGAACAGCTCACTGAGTCAGAGTGCACCAAACTCAGGGGAGTAAGATTAGAAGGAAGGAAGGGATGGGGGAGAAAAATAACAACAACAGTAGATCTACCCTGTGGAGCACCAACAGGCGGGCAAGAAAGGCCATCCGAGATCTCCCTGGGTTAAGGAAGAAGAGACACCATACCAGCATACCAGTGATCACCCCAAGGATCGACCTTCAGCTCCTGATTTTATTGGTAATTTGGGTCAACTAGGTGCAATGGGCACATCCAGTGCCACTGAAACCCAAGCAGAGAGTCCATTGGTGCTGCAAGAGGCTGGGCCCAGGGAGGTGCCCCCACAGCAGATCACTGAACAGGCTTGGGTCAGCTTTTTGTCACTGAGGGGCACGCACTTGACTTTGTCAGTAATATTGGGACCAGTGGGTGAGCGTGGGCACTGCCCTGACTCCAGTGTCACTGAAACCAAGTGGATCTTTGGCACCACAGGTGGACAGCCACAGAGAGGAACTCCCATGGCGGATCACGGAGTTGGGCAGTTATCTTGGATCAGCTATTTGGTGTGGGTTTTTTGCATGTGTCTGAGTCTGGCAGAAAGTGGCAACCCCCTAACAACTGAAGTTTTTGCTAAACTAGAGCTGCGGGCCTGTGAATGACAGCACAAAGTCATCATTAGCAGCCCACTCAAAGTCCTAGAAACCACCCCTAGCAACGGGGAGCTTTCCTTCTTCCTCTCTTCCACTACCACCTTATCTGCCAATACCCTCACACATCCAATGAAGAAACCACATTCAGCCACCATAATACCTTCTGGTTCAAATTCTAAACCCTCTTTACGACAAATAAAAACCCATATCTACACCCCACACAGTGATTCCACCATCACAAAGAAAACTGCAGAGGAACCCATCATACCTGAATTAATAACTAACAAAATAAAATACACTAGCTCCATCTTTTCAAAATATTAAATCATAAAACCAAGACTAAACAAATCAATAATAACCAACAGTTAAAGACAACCTCAAAATGTCTAGGTAACAACAGGCAACCCAAAATCAAACAAAAAAACAGGACAATGCATTAGAACTAAAACCACAAAGGTCTCGTTAAACATGGAGGAAGAGGTGGCAATAGTACCTGAGAAAGAATTCAGAAGATATATTTATAGGGCTTTATAAGAGCCTAAGGAAACCCCAAACAGAAGCAAGAAGAACATAAAAGAACATAAAAGAACATAAAACATAAAGATCTAGCCCCATCCTAAAGCAAGGGACAGGAAAATGTAGACTATAACTGAAAAACCATTTCCCAGCAACAACTGCATACTATGGAATGGCAGGGGTCATGAACCCTGGACCCACATCTCTTCTGTCAAATTAAAAAAAAAAAGAACATAGGTAAGGAGAGACTTTAAGGTATTATTGGGAAACAGAGGAAAGGAACTATTGCAACAGATGAAGAGGGATTATTTCAATAGGGAGAATGCTCTAACTAGGTGATCTTTAAGAATCTCAAAGTTAGTCAAAAAGAAACTTTTTCTTTTATAGGGGGTAGTAAACAAAGCTAGAAAGAACTGGGTATGAGGAATTGGAATGAAGAGGATGACTAGGTCGAGATGGCAGAGTCGGTCGCAACTCATAGCACCCCTCCTTGGTTTCTGAAGCAGTATCTCTATGGAAGTATATTGCCCAACCTTCCTTTCAAGGAGTAGCTAGTGGGTTTAAACTACCAGTCTTCTGGTTACCAGTCAAATGTGTTACACACTAAGCCACCAGAGATCCCAGCATATTCAGAAGAGGTGTCATTAAGAAGGAATTATATCCTTGCTAATGCTGAGGGTGGGTCAAATTCAGGGGTTTGGCGAAGGAAAAATTTAACCAAATTTGGTTTAAAAGCATTGTGTTCCAATTCTTCAGTGGGTACAAAACAATCTAGTTAATCTATTATGAGATAGTCTGTGGAATTTTGACAGTCTGTGTCAGATATCATCATAAGTCAAAAAAGGTGTTATCCATGAATCTTACCTAAGTCATATGGGAAGGGTTATTTCTTTGTAATGAGATGTTTCCTGGAACATAATGAGGAGTGGGGAGATGTGTGAATCATTGCTGTTTTTCAGGATCACAGGTCTCAGGTAAAAGTCACATTGTCAATACCTAACCACAGCCTCCTTATTTTCCATGACCCAGGAAAGATTTCCTCATGTGATAATTTATCCTTTATTTTCCAGCCAGCAAGCTTAGAAACCACTTGCTGAAGATGTTAGAGCCACAGATGGAAACAACCAAGTCATTAGATCCCTCCCTGTGTCTGCTTATCAAGAACATTTATTTAGACTTTATGTACATGAAAAATAAACTTCTATTGTGTTAAGCCACTGAAATTACTTTATGTTTGTTTTGTTGCAGAAACTGGAATTATTTAATCTTTCTAAATCTTTATACACACACACAATAGAATGTTTTTGCAATGTTAAAGAACATTGCATGAATGATGAATCTGCAAAAACATCTCATAACATGGATGAACTTACAGGACATTATGTTGAGTGAAATTAGTCAATTTCAAAACAACAAATATTGTATGAGACCCTTATTATAAAAAGTCAAGAAAAGGGTTTCACACTGTCAACCACTCAGAAGGGGATCTATGTAGGAGATCCTGGACAGAGAGGGAGAACAATGTGGAACAAAACTCCAAATCATTTGGGAAAAAAAAAAAAAAAAGGGGGGGGGGCCCCGGTTTGCTGGTCTGATGGGGGGTGGTGGAACCACTGGGACTATGGCCTCTAGCTACTCCTCAGGTCTGGAGTTGAACCCACACCTGTGGCTTTCAGCCAAACAAAAGACAAGCATATGAGTTAAACATTTACCTGAGGTAGATACACTCTGGAGAGAACAATCATGGGAGAGTAGAAGGGCTGTGTATTCACAGAGAGACAGCTCAGGGGGCAGGAGTGCATGGAGGGAAAGATGCAGGGAAGAGGTAACTATCGGGAGAAAGTGGAGGGGAGCTGTTGCATTGGAGTAAATTGTAGTCAATGTCATGAGACAAAGTACTGCTGTATGGAAAGTGATTTTCTCTGTAAACTTTCACCCAAATCACAATTAAAAAGAAAAGAAAGAAAAAGAAAAAACAAAAGGGTTTAACAAAAAAAAAAAAAAGATTCTCTTATGGTTACCAAGGGTGGGTGGGGAAAGGAGGGCAAACCAAAAAGACGTATTTTTAAACCTTGAAAACTTCTTAGCATCATGCATGGTATATAGCAAACCCTCAATAAATGTTAGCTACCTTATAAATAACATCCAGTAATAGAGTCCTTGGGTAGTACAAATAGTTAACATGCTTGACTGCTAATCAAAAGATTGGAAATTCAAGTTTACCGAGAGGTGCCTTGGAAGACAGGCTTGGCGATCTACTTCCAAAACAAACAGTTTTGAATACAAGATGGGCCCAGTTCTACTCTGGCACATGTAGGTCATCATGAGCTGGAGTCACCTCAATAGCAAGGGTTATTTGTTGTATTTTTGTTTGCTTGTTTTTTATGATGTTGTTGTTGTTATTATTTGCCATCAAGTCCGGCCTGACTCATAACAACCCTTCCTTGGGTTTCCAAGGTGCTATCTCTATGGAAGTAAATTGCCCAACCTTCCTTCTGAGGAGTGGCTGGAAAGTTTGAACCACCAGTCTTCTGGTTAGCAATCAAGTGTCTTAGGCACTACGATATGATATTAGGGCAAAAAAAAAAAAAGGCCTGACTGAAGAAAGGGCATTTGAGTCATGCCTTGAGATTCCAGGAAGATTTTAACTGACAAAGGTCTATGTGACAGTATTTCAAATGACATTTATGATGTATCCACTCCAGGGAGAGGAGAAAGTTTCAGGCAACGAGGCAGGCCCATTTCACTGGACAGTTTGGTAAATGAAGGGAAATAATGGATATTAAGATAGGAAAGGTGATTGCTGCCCAGTTAAATTAAATATTGCATTAGAACTGAAGTTTGAATATATCCAAGTGTAGGGAAAAAGTATTAATATGCAGATTTAGAGGACCGAGTGATTTGTCCCATTATTTTTTCTAAAGAAAAAGAAAACCTCTGATAACTGTTGAATTCACTGAGGAAGATTACACTGTCATAAAGTTTAATAAATGATGGTGGAAAAGGTAGGGAAAATGGAAACACTGAAAGCATCTTATCATCAAATGTGTAATAATAATATAAAAAAGGCATTATTGGAAATTGCAGCTTGGACAATGACTGTTTTGAGTAAAATGAGGTTGTTAATATCCACAGCAGATAATAGATAATGTGTGTGCGTGTGTGTGTGTGTGTGTGTGTATATATATATATATATATACGAAAGTCCCTTCTAAAATTCTAAATAGTTAATTACTATACAAATTAATGTTAGTAATTCCTTAAATAATACAGTCTAGTTTGCTTCCTCAAGGGCCTCTGTCTCTCATTCCCTTAAGCAGTTATCTATTGAGTGACTTCCCTGAACTAAGCAGTGTCCTAGATGCTGGACAGATGATAATGAATAAGATATTATCAACCCTCAAGAAACATTTAGTGATATGTCTTCCCTAAATTTTATCCTACTATCTCGGGTTGCATCTCCTGAGAAGCAGAACTCAAGATCAGGATAACTTGTTTATTTGGGAGGTATAAAAGAACTGAAAGAAGCTCTGTGGCACATGTTTAAGCATTCAGCTGCTAAATGAATGGTTGGTGGTTCAGAAGTTCTACCAAAGAAAGACCTAGAAATCTGCTACTGTAAAGTTTACACCCTACAAGCTTTATGGAGCAGTTCATGGTGGGTTGTATTAAGCTAAATTTGACTCAAAGGAACCTCACAACAAAAGTGAAACATGAGAAAAGGCACCAAAGAGAGGATGCATTATCAATCCAGTTGCCACTGTGGATAAATTCAAGTTTAATTCTGTGACAGTTAAGATTGTGTGTCAAACTTCACTAAAAATGATATGCCAGTAGCCAGTAAATACATGAGCAATTGCTCACGATCATTAGCCATTAGAGAGATGCAAATCAAAACAATGATGAGATATCATTTCACTCCAGCAATAATAGCAAAATTCAACAAGAGAGAAAATAACAAATGCTGGTGAGGTAGCAGAAAGATTGGAACTCTCATACACTGCTGGTGGGACTGTAAAATTGTACAACAATTGTGGAAAATGGTATGACATTTCCTTAAAAAACTGAAAATAGGAATACCATTTGAACCAGCAATTCCATTACCAGGAGTATATCCTAAAGAGGTGAGAGACAGGACATGAACAGACATATGCTCACCCATGTTCATTGCAGAACAATTCACCATAACAAAGAGATGCAAGCAACCTAAATGCCCATCAACAGATGAAAAGATAATCAAACTATGGTACATTCACACAATGGAATATTATGCTACAGTAAAAAAAAAAAAAATGAAGAATATGTGAATCACTTCACAACATGGATGAATCTGGAGGACATTATGCTGAGTGAAATAAGTCAATCACAGAAGAACAAATGTTGTATGAGCCCATTACTGTAAAAAATCAAGGATGGGTTTGCTCACGGAAGGCAAATCACTTTGTAGGTTACTGGGGATGGGAGGGAAATGGAGGGGAAAATTTTGGACTAGTTGGGGCCACATGCTAAGTTAAATAAGGGGAAGGATGGTATGGAAAGTGTCTGTGACCAGCATGATAACACTGGAGAAAAGGATGACACCAAATTTTGCACTTAAGATATATACCATAGAGGCTAATACCAGTACATGCACAATACAACATTACAACTAATGCCATATACCAGGCTACAGATAAATGTATTGACAACTGAGATCAGATGGGGGTCAGTGAATAGGAATATACCACAGACCAATGATAGATTCAGCTGAGGATAATCTTGAGCACATACTAGTGATACAAAATAACTACAATCACTACAAAAGACAGAAGACAGGCTTGAAATAATCCCTCAGAGACAGCCTAACACCTTGGGAGAGAGAACTACCAGATCTGCCAACTCAGGACCATAGTACTGGAGGACAAAAGGCTCAATTGGCACAACATAACACATAAAAATCTTGTTCTATAACCTACTTTGATGAGTAGCAACTGGGGTCTTAAAACCTTTCAAGCAGCCATCTAAGATGCAGATAATGGTCTGCTCTTGTCTGAAAAAAAGAAGAGTGAAGAAAACCAAGGGTATTTGGAAACAACAGCCCGAGGATATGATGGACCTCAAGACCAGAAGAACTAGATGGTGCCTGGCTACCAATGCCAACCACTCAGGAAGGGATCAAAACTCAAGATCCTGGATAGAGTGGAAGGAAAAACATGGAAAACAAGTCAAAAACATAATAACGATCAGAATTACTGGTGGGATGGAATCTGGTGGGATCCCCAAAACTGTGGCCCTGGGATACACTTCAGGCTTAGGATAAGACTCACTCCCAAGGGCTGGCTCTCAACCCAACAGCAGTAAGACTTACAAGCAGAACACCCATCCCAGAGTGATGCACCCACCTACTATTCGGAGATACACTCCTTGGAGCAATTGGCCATGGGGCACCACAGGGACAACATTCACATGGAGGGAAAGTTGGACAGACAGGAGTGCCTAACTAAGGAGGGAACAGGGGTGCTGGGGGGGGCACAGGGAAGGGAGAAGACGTGAGAAGTTTAGGTTTGAGGATGATAATCGGGGAGTTAAACCAAATGTACATGAAATGTTGAATGTAAAACAAATTCTGCTCTGTAAATTTACACCCGAAGCACAATTGAAAAAAAAAGACTGTATGTTAATTTGGCTGGACTGATTTTGAGTGGTTTAAGAAGCTATGGTGTGGTCATTCTCATGATGAGATCTTATGTAAGGTAGTCACCTCTGTAGCAGGATATGCTGTGAGCAGCCAACCAGTTGCAAAGGAATTTCCTCAGAGGTGTGGTCTGCTTCCAATATATAGATGTATAGATGTCCTGGGAAAACTTGGCGACTTTCTACTGGATCAGGATCCTGTATCTAAATCATCTGCTTTTGGGAGCTGAACCACTGGCCTGCTATATTGCCTGCTGGTCTTGGAATTGTTGCCTTCACAGCCTGTGAGCCAACCATCTGCCATTTTATCTGTGATTTTGTGTGTGCCAGTCCCTGCAGCCATGTGAGGCGGGAAAAGCCTCCAGCTTGATATTTGACCCACTAACTTGGGACTTGACAACCTCTACAACTGTGTGAGCCATTTTACTGAGATAAATTTCTTACCCTCTTTAAGGAGCTCTTGTGGTGTAGTGCCTAAGGCATTGGACTACTAATCAGATGGCTGGTGGTTCACTAGCCACTCCTTGGAAGGAAAACTGGGCAATCTACTTCCACAGTGATACCACCTGGGAAACCCAAGAAGGGGCTGCTGAGTAAGATCCAACTGGACAGCAGTGAGGGTTTTTTTTTTCCCCCCCCCTCTCTCTTTATATATTAAAACAAAAAACAAATTCACTGCAGTGGAGTCAGTTTCCACTCATAGTGACCCCTCTTTAGGTTTCCAAGGCAGTATCTCTACAGAAGTAGATTGCCCAGTCTTCCTTCTGAGGAGTGGCTGGTGGGTTTGAACCGCCATCCTTCTGGTTAGCAGTCAAATGTCTTAGGTACTATGCCACCAGAACTCCTTCTTTATATAGACATAAACACACAAACACACATGCATATACATACATATATATATATATATATATATATATATAAACATGCATATATATATAAACATACATATATATATATACACACATGTAAATATTTATACATATATGTATAAATATTATACACGTGTATGTGTGTGTATAAGCTTTACTAGTGTTGCTTCTCTAGAGAACCTAGCCTAACACAAACCCCACAGGGAAATTAACTCTGGGAAATAGCACAAAACTCCGTTTAGGGTTATCCTACCTGAAGGACAAGAGAGCTGAGGTTTCCATAAGCCAAGTTCCCTTGGGGTGTGAATTACTAGCATCCCAGCCTGGCTTGCAAAAAAAACCTTCTCCAGCTCCTAAAAAAGTCCTTTGGGGAAGAGATGGGTAGAATTCAACTGAAGAGAACCAAATTTGGGGGCCCCAAGAGACATGAGCAGAGCATACCTACCATCCTTCCAACATCCTAAAATACTGAATTCCTTCCCTTTAGCTTTTGGTGAGGAGTAATGTGGTCTTTTCTAAGCCCCCTTTGAGTTGGTAAAGACTGTCTGTAGCTAATGGGTGAGTCAAGGAAAACTATAGGTTTCATTCCAATATTCCTCTATTTATCTGACTCTGCAAACATTTCCTCTCAATCCTATAGAGGTATTGAATCCCCAAGTAGCAGTGCACCGTAGAAAGCATGAAGGGAAGAGGCAAATTTCAAATGTAATACCTGTCATGCATTTGGTCCTTATTATGGGTCAAGTAACAGCAACAACAACAGCAAGTCCTCAACAAAACTATTAGTTAAGTATTATTATATCCATACTCAGGAAAATTAACTAAGGCTTAATAAGATTAACTGAATGACAGACCTCAAATTTGAACCCAGGTCTATTAGAATACAGAGCAAACATTCTTAACCACCATTTTACGTCATACTGTGTTGGAAGAAGCGTATTTGAAAGTCTCAATTCAGCCATGTTATCTTCCCACGGCACTAGTCAAAAAGTGCAGGCTGCCTGCTAGGGACTATTGGAGCTAGGAAAAGAACGATCCAAAGGCCTCATACGGCAAGAGTCCTGGAGCAGGAAGAAGTAAGCAAACACTAGGACTCCTTCCAACAGGGAGAGACCCTTAGGAAGAGGGCCTTTCTGTCCTACCTAGTGCCTACTCTCAATGTTGCCTCATACAGCTTCAACATCTTGAAAAACACAGGAGCCAGGAATACCCTGCCTCTAGCCAGGGAAAATCTAACTTACAATGCTATTTGCACTTTTAGAGAAGGGCAAGTCCCAGATGATGTTCTTTCTTGGAGACAGCCATCTGTCTCATCCAGTCCAGCCTCATCTAACATAGTTTCTTTCTTCCTTCTACAACATAGTCTCTTTCTTCCTTCTACATCGTTACCCCTCTCTCCACTCTCCAGGCAACTATCTAATGAGCATTCCTTTCTCTCAGGCTGAGTCCAGACATTTGTGACGACAGAAGCACTTTACTATTACGTGCCTTTCCCAGAATCCAAAGGAAACTGAAATTTTCCTCAAACAGAGGAGAGGCAGTAACAGCCGTTATACTTCACCTCAGTATCTAACCTCTTAATATCATCTACTCCTTATAACAGCACAATGAAGAACTATAATTCTTATTTTGCAGATGAGGCTCATGGACTTTTCCTGGTCATGAAGATTGAATTTGCTTATTTTCTGAAGTTATCTAAGACAATACATATGATATCCATTCAGGAAGGCTATGAGTATAGCTGTCAACACTTCTGCCATGAGACCAAAAAAGGCCAATCTGACCTTTTGAGGAAGAGAAATGAGAATTACCAGTATTCTGGATAAAAATATAAACTTCACAGATCCCTTCTGCAGATGAAAATAGGCCATAGATTGAAGTCCTAGGTGTGTAACTTTTTAGGTTAATTGTTTTTCTTCTAGGCAGCCACATTTAGGTAGTTTCATCTAACTGCCTCCCTTGGAGAAATTATGTGCTTCGATTATTAATCAAGTTTGCATTACATTAGGGTAGCATCTTATTCCTTAAAGAATATGCTAAACTGAGAGACCAGCAGCAGAGGGGAGTCTGGGGAGATGTATGCTCCATACTGAGTCCTAAGTGCTGCTTTCTGTGATCCTAGAGGATAAAGAGAAAGTGAGGAACGCTCTCATTCTCTGGGGGTTCCTGCCTCTTCCCAGGGGCAGCATTAAGACCTTTCATGTACCCTAGTGGCAGGAAGTACAGCAAAGTCTCAGATTATTGCTCACAGCAGCCACTTCCTCTCAAGAATATCAGCTGCAAATACATGCATCCATGATGGTCCAGAATCACTTGACATTAAAATGAAAACTGTACCTCTCATGTTCCCTGTCCCTTCCCAGAGAGAAGTACATAAGAATCTTTCATTGCCTATCACAGTGTCTGATGCATAATTAATGTTTAATAATGAATGAGTGGATGGATGCATAGATAAATGAAGGAAGGAAAAAGGAATGAAGGAAGAGGGGAAGGGGAGGGAGGAAGAAATGAAAAACTATGGTCTCTTGTTCATTAAATGATACACTGAGTCGGATATCTTAGTTCTATATCCTAGCGTAAGAGTTCTGGTAGCATAGTGGCTAAGGCACTTGACTGCTAACCAGAAGGCTGGCGGTTCAAACCCACCAGCCACTCCTTGAAAGGAAGGTTGGGCAATCTACTTCTGTAGTGATACTGCCTCGGCAACCCAATGAGGGGTCGCTATAAGTCAGGTCCGACCCAACAACACATAACAACAACAACATATCCTAGCATGTTGGCACCTTCAAATGACTCTCAGATAACTCTAGAATATTTCAATTAACAGGGCTAATTCAGAATGCCAATTCTTGTGATGATTAAGGCACCGTATTGAAATTAGATTAAACAGACTGAGCCATGAAGGAAACTATCAGTCTACAAAGGCAGAAGGTCTCAGATGTTTGCTTATGATTTTTAAAATGTGAAGCAATTGATTGTGGTCTCTCTGTCATTTTTCCCCAACTTACTTCCCATGTGTATACCTTCCAACAATTCCTGAGGCATCGACTAGAGAAGAATCAGCATGCTAATCAGTTTATGTTGCCATCAAATTCATTTACAGACTGGTTTTCCAAAGCCATGTCCATCTTTCTAAATGATAGTGCATCAGCAGTTTGATGTAAAAAATCCACTAAACCATGTTGTTGTTGTTGTTGTTAAGTGCCATCGAGTCGTTTCCAACTCATAGTGACCCCATGCACAGCAGAACGAAACACTGCCCGAACCCGCACCAGCCCCACAATCCATGCTATACTTTAGCCCATCATCGCAGCGACCATATCAATCCATCTCGTTGAAGGCCTCCCCTTCTTTCATCAACCTCCACCCTACCAAGCATGACATCCTTCTCCAGGGAATGGTCCCTTCTGACAACATGACCAAAATAGGTGAGA
>NW_006921590.1:5710580-5721215 GCF_000298275.1 Orycteropus afer afer | reverse complement strand
TCAAAGAGCAGCTCAAGTAGACAAAGCCAATTACTATAATGAAATGTGCAAAGACCTGGAGTCTGAAAACCAAAAAGGAAGAACATGCTCAGCATTTCTCAAACTGAAAGAACTGAAGAACTAAACCATGGTCATGAAGATTTAGATTGCATGCCACCATTCATTTTCTTTTGTGCCTTGAAATCTAAAAGTTTTAATATATCTGGTTTCTTAAGAGGCTGAGGTTTTTTGGATATAACTAGTGGTACCAGAAGAGAACGTTGTGAGGCTCTTGGCTTCAAATATATATAGCATGTTAGAGCTGGATGGTACTTTACAGATTATCTAAACTAGCACCATAAACGTTGCTAGTTCAGAGTATTTTAACGTGATACTTCATTTTCTTACTTCTCTTTGAAAAATGGAAGACTCATGTTTCCCTTCACCTCCAAGGAAAGTCTGAAAATTCAACAACAAATTGTTCAGTGTTATATATTTTATACTAGGACTGTTCAGTGTTATATATTTTATACTAGGACTGATTTCAAGTTTTTTGGGAAAAGAGAGCAAAAGTCCTGAGAAATTTTCCATAGCAGAGAAGCCAGTCACACAGGAACAGCCAGGTGAATGGAACTAGTCAAGTGTAGTGCATTGTTGAAACGTCTATGAACCCCATAGAAACTGATCTATTGCCTCCCACTGTCAATCCTTCACATGAGAGAGAAAGGATATTTCATCTCCCAAACTGGGAGCTTTTACTAATGCTGCCTCCCCTGGGTGAACAGGGAAGACTTACCTTTGTCAGTGTGTATATGTATCATTTCCCCAAGGAACAGTCATCAGGACTGGCATTTGATCATGAAGCACGGTACATTTCTTTTTATTATTAGCTTTTTCTTGTGGTTTGGGCCAAAGTTTACAGATAAAATTAATTTTCCATTCAATAGTTTACACACATTTTGTTTCATGACATTAGGTATAACTCCCTCAGTACAATAGCACTCATCCCTCTTCCTCCTTGGCTTTCCCGTCTCCATTCATCCTTTCTTCCTGTCCCTTCTTACCTTCTGGGATTTGTCTTTGTGCAAATGCTGCCCTTTTGGTTTCATATGGCTGATTATACTGAGGAAGACTTTCCTACCTGGTGTTATTATTCACTTTATATGCCTATCTATTGTTTGCCTGGGAGCTCTGGTGATATAGTCTCTAAGGTATTTGACTGCTAACCAGAAGGCTGGCAGTTCAAACCCCCCAGCCACTCCTCAGATGGAAGGTTGGGCATCTACTTCTCTAGTGATACTGCCTCAGAAACCCAAGGAGGGGTCACTATGAGTCGGATCCGACTCAGTGGCAGTGAGTTTTACTTTAGTTATTGTTTGTCTGAAAGTTGATCCCTGGGGGAGGGTTCAGTTACAGGCTTGAAGAGTATCTAAGGGCCATAGTCTCAGGGGTCCACCAGTGTGGTCTTTTTATAATTTTGAATTTGATCTACATTTTTTTCTCCCACCCAGTCTATTGTGATCCTGATCACACTAGTTGGTTGGTAGTTGGAACCAGGCAACATCCAGTTCTTTTGGTCTCAGGTTACTGGAGGCTAGAGTTTATGTGGTCCATTAGTCTTTTGGACTAATTTTTTCTCTGAGTCTTTGATTCTCTTCACTCTTCTTTGCTCTAGATGGGGAAAGATGAATAGTTGTATCTTATATTGCCACAGACAAGCTTTCAAGACCCCAATTGCTACTTTGCAAAGTAGGATGTAGAACATTGCTTTTGTGGCCTATATTATGTCAATTGACCTAGATGTCCACTAAGACTGTGGTCCTAAGTCCCCAAGCTCATTGACTCTTTCTCTCAAAGTTTTTAGTTATGGCTAAGAAATTTTCAAAATTTTGTTCCCTTGTATTTTTTACTATATCCTTGGATGTATTTGCAACACATACAAATACATATGTAGAAATATCCTCTGTCAGAGATTGGGACTCTCATACACTGCTGGTGGGACTGTAAAACTGGACAACCATTGTGGAAAGCAGCATGGCGATTCCTTCAAAAGTTGGAATTACTAAATACCATTTGACCCAACCATTCCATGACTAGGTATATACCCTAAAGAAGTGAGAGCCATGACAAGAACAGATATATGCACACCCATGTTCATCGCAGCACTATTTACAATAGCCAAAAGATGGAAACAACCTAGATGTCCATCAACTGAAGAATGGATAACCAAACTATGGTACATACACACAATGGAATACTAAGCAACGCTAAAGAATAATGTAGAATCTGAAAAACACCTCATAATGTGGTTGAACTCGGAGGATATTATGCTGAGTGAAATAGGTCAATCACAAAAGGACAAATATCGTATTAGTCCGTTATTGTAAACGTTAAGGAAAGGTTTATCTATAGAAGGAAATTTTCTTTGTTGGTTACCAGGGGTGGGTGGGGAGGGAATGCTGTTAGATAGATAGAGATAAGTATTGATTTGGGTGAAGAGAAGGGCAATGTACCAAATGTGAGTGACCAATATGGCACCATTGAGGATGAGAAAGACATAGAGAGGTACATGGGAGGTACAGACAACAAATATGAACCCTTTTGCACATACAGTACTGCATTGTCAGTGAAGGCAAGCAGGGGTATATGGATGGATAGATGGGTGGACAGGCTAAACGATTAAGTATGTCTATGAAATGGGGAGTGTATCCAAATATGTAAGTAGGGTTGGCAGACAATGGTCCTACAAGTTTATGTGAATGATCAGAATTCCCAGGTGTATAGTAGAGCTGACAAAGGGCAAGGTCGCAGTTACCGCTTGGTCACAGCCAGTTACCCAGAGGGACCCAGTAGTTGAACCTGTAGGCTTGGGAACATAGTCATAGGGGACATCAAGCTCAATTGGCATAACATACTATACAAAACATTGTTCCACCTCCTACTTTGACGAGTAGCGACTGGGATCTTAAAAGCTAGCAAGCTGCCATCTAGATACAATGATGGGTCTCTCCTCGTCCAGAGCAAAGAAGAATGAAGAAAACCACAATTCATGGAAACAATTAGTCCTAGTGACTGGTACACCATCTGATCTGCAGCCTATACAACTATTAGACCAGAAGAACTAGATGGTGCCTGGCTACCACTGTCATCCACTTGGAAGGGGATCTACGTAGGAGATCCTGGATAGAGAGGGAGAACAATGTGGAACAAAACTCAAAATCATTTGGAGAAAAATAGAAAGGAGGACCACGTTTGGTGGTCCAATAGAGCCTGGTGGAGCCACTGAGACTATGGTCCCTAGCTGCCCTTCAGGTCTGGAATTGAACACATGCCTGTGGCTTCCAGCCAAACAATAGATAGGCATATGACTTGAACATTTACCTAAGGAAGATACACTCCTTGGAGAGAACAATCATGGGAGACAGAAGGGCAGCTTATGCACAGGGAGACAGTCAGGGGGTATGAGTGCATGGAGGAATGGACACAGGGGAGAGGTAACTATTGGGAGGAAGTATGAGGGAGAGGTTGCATTGTGGTAAATTGTGGTAAATGTCATAAGACAAAGTGTATGTGAACTGCTGTATGGAAAGTGAATTATTTGCTCTGTAAATTTTTACCCAAATCACAACAAAAATAAAATAAAAAATCATGAATATAATTTATGTGGAATTTCCATATTTTAGGAAAAATTATGAATTAAAGATTGAGTATTCTTTCATCTGATTTTTTGTTTACATATTATTCATTATATATATTGCATTATATATTACAAACTATGTTCTTAAGTTAGATTAAAAAAAATTCAAAAAGCGGAGCAATGTTGTAAGGCTTGGCTTTTAACAATAGATTATCTAATAGAATAACAAAAGCACAAATAGCAAAGACAAAAATCCAAACTCACTGTCATTGAGTCAATTACAGTAAATAATTGTACCTCATAAAAATTAAAAAATTTTGTTCTTCAAAAGATTTTACAAACAAATGAAAAGACAAGCTACCAATAGGGAGAATATATTTGAAAGCCATATATCTGACAAGAATCTAATAACAAAAATATAAATAAAACTTTGACAATTTATCAACCAAAAGATGAATAACTCAATCATAAAATAAGCAAAGGAATAGAACAGATATTTCACAAAAGAAAATGGACACTAAATACATGAAAATATGTTCAGCATCACTAGCCATCAAAGAGATGCAAATCAAATTCACAATGAAATACTATTTTACTCCCACTAGGATGGCTAATTTGCAGTGAATAAATGGCAGCTAACATGCTAACCTGGACCTCACCAGATGGAATACACAGGAATCAGACTAACTACATCTGGGGAAAGAGGCAAAGGGCAAACTCAGTATCTTCAATCAAAACAAAACCAGAAGCTGACTGTGGAACAAACCATCAATAGCTTATATGCAAATTCAAGTTGTAGCTGAAGAAAATTTTAAAATGTCACATGAGCCAAAATATGACATTGATTACATCCTGCCTGAATTTAGAGACCATCTGAAGAACTGATTTGAAGCACTCAACTTCAATGACCAAAAACCAGAGGAGTTGTGGGATGACATCAAGGACATCATAAGAAGAAAGCAAATGGTCAACAAAAAGACAGAAAAGGAAGAAAATAACAAAATGGATGTCAGAAGAGACTCTGAAACTTGCCCTTTAGTGGAGAGTAGCTAACGCAAATGGAAGAAAAGACAAGATAAAAGAGCTGAACAGAAGATTTCAAAGAGCAGCTTGAGCAGACAAAACCAATGACTATAATGAAATGTACAAAGACCTGGAGTTAGAAAACCAAAAGGAAAGAACACACTTGTCATTTCTCAAGCTGAAAGAACTGGGGAAAAAATTCAAGCCTCAAGTTGCACTATTGCTTGGATTCTATGGTCAAAATATTGAATGATGCAGGAAACATCAAAAGAAGATGGAAGGAATAAACAGTCTCTGTACAAAAAAGAATTTGTCCCTCTTCAACTAGTTCAGGAGGTGGCATATGATCAAGAGCCAATGGTATTGAAGGAAGAAGCAGAAGCTGCACTGAAAGAATTAATGAAGAACAAAGCTCCAGGAATTGATGGAATACCCAATGAGACATTTCAAAAAACAGATGCCACTCTGGAGGCACTCACTTGCCTATGCCAAGTAGTTTGGAAGACAGCTACCTGGTCAACTGACTGGAAGAGAACCACAATTGTCCATTCCAAAGAGAGGTAATCCAACAGAATGTGGAAATTATCAAACAATATCACAAGTAAAATTTTGCTGAAGATAAATCTAAAACAATTGCAGCATTATATTAATAGGGAACTTCCAGAAGCATATGCTGTGTTCAGAAGAGGACATAGAACGAGGAACATCATTGCTGATGTGAGATGGATCTTGGCTGAAAGCAAAGAATACCAGAAAGATGTTTACTTTTTATTGACTATGCAAAGGCATTCAACTGTGTGGGTCATAACAAATTATGGATAACATTACAAAGAATGGAAATTCTAAAACACTTAATATGCTCATGAGGAACCTAGACATAGATCAAGAGGCTGTCATTCAAATAGAACAAGGGTATAGTGCATGGTTTAAAATCAGGAAGGGTATGTGTCAGGGTTGTATTCTTTCACCATACTTATTCAGTATCTATGCTGAGTAAATAATCTGAAGTGCTGGACTATATGACTAAGAATGCAGCATGAGGATTAGTGAAAGACTCATTAACAAACTGCTATATACAGATGACACAACCTTGCTTGCTGAAAGTGAGGAAGACTTGAAGAATTTACTGATGGAGATTAAAGACTAAAGTCTTTGGTGTGGATTACATCTCAACATAAAGAAAACAAGAATCTTCACAACTGGACCAGTAAGCAGTATCACAATAAGTGGAAAAAAGATGGAATTTGTCAAAGATTTCTTATTATTTGGATCCACAATCAACACCAATGGAATCAGCAGTCAAGAAATCAGACCACTTATTACACTGGGCAAAAGAGCTTTTTAAAGTATTGAAGAGCAAAGATGTCTCTTTGAAGTTTAAGGTGTGCCAAACCCAAGCCATGGTATTTTCAATTGCCTCATATGCATGTGAAAGCTGGACAATGAATAAGGAAAGCTGAAGAAGAGTTGATGTTTTTGAGTTGTGATGTTGGCAAAGAATGCTGAGAGAATCATGGACTGCCAGAAGAACAAACAAATCTGTCCTGGAGGAAGCACAGCTGGAATGTTCCTTGAAGCAAGAATGGCCAGACTTCTTCTCACCTACTTTGGTCAAGTTGTTAGAAGGGACCATTCCCTGGAGAAGGTTATCATGATTGGTAAAGTGGAGGGTCAATGAAAAAGGGGAAGACTCTCAACAAGATGATTGACACAGTGGCTATAGTGATGGGCTCAAATATAGCAAGGATTGCGAGCATGGTGCACAACAGGGCAATGTTTTATTCTGTTGTCCATAGGGTCACTATGAGGTAAAGCTGACTCTAAGGCACCTAAAACAGGATGGCTAGAAACAAAAAACAGAAAATAACAAATGTTGGTGAAGATGTGGGGAATTGCTGGTGGGAATGCAAAATTATATTGCCATGTGGAAAACAGTGTAGCCATTTTTCAAAAAACTAAAAACATAACTACAATATGACCCAGAAATTCCACTTCTACATACCCCAAAGACTTGAAAGCAGAGATTCAAATATAGACTTGTATACCAATGCCCATTTCAGTGCTCTTCACAATAGCCAAAATGTAGAAATAACATAAATGCCTGTCAGCAGATGAATGGATAAACAAAATGTAGTATATACATACAATGAAATACTACTCAAACAGTAGGAGAAATGGGGTCTCGATATATGCTATGGATAGAGCTAGAAGACATTGTGCTGAGTGAAATAAGTCAATTACAAAAGGACAAATACTGTATGACTTCACTTATATAAAAAGATAAGAAAAGGCAAATGGACAGAGAACAAGTTTATTAAGTAGTTACCAAGGGTGGCAGAGAGGGGTAAAGGAAGGTTAATGGTTTCCTTTCCTGCTTCAATTCACCTGATAAATTAATAGGTATCTAATGGGAGCTCTGGTGGCAGAGTGCCTAAGGCATTTTACTGCTAACCAGAAGGCTGGCAGTTCAAACCCACCAGCCACTCCTCAGAAGGAAGGGTGGGCAATCGACTTCCACAGTGATATCACTTCAGAAACCCAAGGAGGGGTTGCTATGACTCGGATCCAACTCTATGGCAGTAAGTTTGGTTTGGTTTCAGTAATCTGTAAATGCGCCAAGAGATAACTTCAGAAATAAGAACAGCCTCTCATAGCACCAAAAGCAAAACAAACCTACTGCCAGTGACTCGATTCTAACTCACAGCAATCCTACAGAGCATGTACTCTTTAATTACATGGATTAAAGATATGGTTGCAAAGTCTATTACTGCAATTACTATCAATAATTTGTACACCTGTACAAATATGAATTGACAGAAGTTGTGCAATAGATATATTTACAACAATAGCAAAAAGAGAGAGAGAGAGTAGCTGTCGAAGCTGCTAATGTACTAAAAACCTCATGAGATTTCCTTCCTTAGTGTGGAGATTTAGGGTCATGATGTCATGGGCCAACTCACTTAATTGGGCTAATAACATGTTTAGTGTTTCTGTTCTACCTCCCAGTTTGATGCATAGTGCCTGGGATCTTAAATGCTTGTAAGCAGCCATCCAAGGATCAACAACTTGTTTCTATTCTCCAGGAACAATACAGAAAAAAGGAGATTTTGGAATAGGGGAAGGATATGGGAGCTCTGGTAGCATAGTGCCTAAGGCACTTGACTGCTAACCAGAAGGCTGGCGGTTCCAACCCAACAGCCACTCCTCGGAAGGAAGGTTGGGCAATCCTACTTTCATAGTGATACTGCCTCGGAAACCCAAGGAGGGGTTGCTATGAGTCAGCGCTGACTCGACGGCAAATAACAACAACAACAACATGGAATGTGTAGCTATTTCCTCCATGCAACTTCCTCCTGTGCCATGAGACCAGAAGAAATTAATGATACCCAACTACCATTACTGAACATTTTGATCAAAGATTCCATGGAAGGATCCTCATCATAAGGGAGAAAATACAGAACAGAATTTCAAATTCTAATGGACTCTAGACTTCCTGGAGCCATGAAGATCAGATAAACCCCTGAAACTATTGCCATGAGATACTTTAAACTTTAAGCCAAAATATCCTCCCAAATCTTTTTAAAACCAAACAATAGTTTAGCTTAACTAGTAAAAAATGTCTGCCTTAAGTATTACGCTCTAAGGAAGTTTGGGCAATCTACTTCCTTAATCACACTGCCTCGGAAACCCAAGGAAGGGTCCCTATGAGTCAGATCCTACTCTACAGAAGTGAGTTTGGTTTGATTTGGTTTTAAAAGCTGTCTATAGGGGATCAAATTGACAACAGCAACCCTTGAAAGATTAAATAGGAATCTTAGGGGGCAATGAGTTTATAGCAATAGAAGAGGAAAAACTCAGAAAAGGAAGGGAGAACAGTTATACAACTCAAAGAATATGATCACTGTCACCAAATGATATATGCATGTAGAAACTGTTGAATTGTTGTATGTCTTCTGTATATATCCTCAACGATAACATAAATTTAAAAAAAAAAAAAAAACTATGGAGTGCATTTCTACTCTGCATACATGGGGTCACAATGAGTGGCAACTGATTCAATAACAACTGGTTTTGGTTTGAAAGGTCAATCGATAGGGTAAAGACAGAGTCAAATCTAGGATTCAAATTACCTGGGTCCATGCTCACATTCTTTCACTAAATATAAATAATAGATCTACAATTTCTGAAACTGGTAGTGCTATCCAGAAGTATTTCTTTTTAATAAAGAGCAAATAACCTAAACAAATCAAGATAGGCAAACCCAAAGTATGTGTAACTGAGAAGTTGGTGGACACTCTCAGGAAAATTTTGACTCTCACATGAAACCCTGAGTTAATTTCCTTTTTTCACTCTGACAGGAGCGAAGTTCCTTATCTCTCTTGGACTTTAAATATGGACTTTACCCACAGATCAAAGCTGCTTTTTCTAACAATTCTCTCCCTAAGGTAACAACCTGTCCCTTTGTAAATTTTAAATAGGACTTACAGTTTCACTATTCAAGTTCAAAAACTGTTGGCTCTGTTCAAACAAGATCTTTCTCCTTTGGCTAATTCTTGTACTGTGTAATGTGTGTTCCTTTTCTTATCACTTTTTATTATCTGAACTGCTGTGTAATTTCTCCTCTAGGTAGCCTGATTCTTGGTCTTCCAAGAACTTGATCCTGTCTCTTATCCTTTGTCTTTAACTTTCTGCCTTGAGTTTTAAACCTACTCTCACCAGCCTCTCCTTGGAAGGAAGATCGGGCAACCTACTTCCATAGAGATACCTCCTCAGAAACCCAAGGAGGGCTCACTATGAGTTGGAATCTACTCGACAGCAGTGAGGTTTTTTTTTCCTTTTTTCTCTTTTGATAACTATCAATTAATAGAATATGACTATTCCTCTTTACCCAGAGAAGTAGGCAAAAAATTTCAGAAAAGAACTGTATCATCAGAGGCCAGAACTCTTATTAAGGGTTTGATAGGTGAACAGGGGTGTAGGCCTGTAATGAACTTGGATTGTGGTCACTAATACCATGGATCTATCCTGCTTGAATAGCATATGCTTGATGTTTTCTCTATCCCTACTGGAAGAACTATACTGAGCTCCCATGGTCTATTCCTGCATCATCTTTATATAGCCAAGCATATACTGTGGTCAACAGCATGGCCATAAAGAAGGTGACTTCTGTTAATCTAGAAAAAGAATAAAACCTATACTTTGGAAGGCAAGGAAAACTGACATTTACTATGAAACCACAGTGTGCTGGTCTCTGTACTAGGTTTTATCACCTGGGATGTTTCATTCTCACAACCTGTAGTACAGGTACTTTTACTATCATCCCCATTCTTTTTAGGTTTAGAAACACAGAGTCAGAAAGGGTTTATGCATTTATTCAATATATACATATTGAGTATCCATTATGTGCCAGGCATTAGGGATGCAGTAAAGACAAAACAGAGTCCCTCTTTCATGGACCTTCCTGTCTGTACCTACTGAAGACACAGACAATAAACAAATCAGATTTTTTAAAAATTACAAATTATGATACAAAAAAAAAAAAAAAACACCTCACTGCCATCAAGTATGATTCTAATCATAGCAACCCCTCTTTGGGTTTCAGAGGTGGTATCACTATGGAGGTAGATTACCCAACCTTCTTTCTGAGGAGTGGCTGGTGGGTTTGAAACTCCAGCCTTCTGGTTAGCAGTCAAATGTCTTAGGCACTATGCTACCAGAGCCCCTACAAATTATGATAGTTCTATGAAAAAAAGTAAGAGTCAAAATAACCTACACGTTTTTGACCCAGACTTTCTGTTCTGTCCTCTATAGCATATTGCACTTTCAGAAACTGAGCTAAACATCCCAAACTATGTCTTATCATAAAAATAAGGAGCAGCTGAGAACAGGTTCTGGTAAGATGGTGGAATAAGCAGAAAGACTGCACAGACCCTCTTCAACAAAGAAAAGGGGAACCAATTAACACAGATACAGAAGATAATCCTGGACCCCTGAGC
>NW_006921590.1:5707699-5709760 GCF_000298275.1 Orycteropus afer afer | reverse complement strand
TTCCCTGATATGATGAAAGATGAGAATATATCCATTCAGGAAGTCCAACAAACCCCAAACAGGATAGACCCCAAAAGAAAATCACCAAGACATATTGTCATCAAACTCATCAAAACCAAAGACAAAGAAATCCTGAAAGCACCACAGGAAATACAAAAAGTTACTTACAAAGGACAACCAGTAAGAATAAGCTCTAATATCTCAGCAGAAACCATGCAAGCGAGAAGACCATGAGATGGGATATATAAAATGATGAAAGAGAAAAATTTTCAATCAAGAATTATGTACCTGGCAAAATTGTCCCTCAAATATGATGGCGAAATTAGGAGATTTCCAGATAATCAGAAACTAAGGGAGTTTGATAAAACCAGACCCATCTTACAAGAGATACTAAAGGGAATCTTTTGAACAGAGAACCAAAAATAGCAAACAAACAACCATTAATACAAAAGATGACATAACCCAGAAACCACAGGTATGGACACATCCAAAGTAAAATAAGTTTGCAAGACTGTAAACAGGGAACCAGAGAGGACAACTACAGGGAACCAGAGAGGACAAGTGAGGACAACTACAAAGAAAAAGAGGGAAAATACTGTATAGTTACAGAACTTCTAAATGGTGAGGAAGTCAAGAGAATTGCAAGATAGAATGGACTGTTCTAAACTTGGGGAGAAAATTATAAATCACAGGGTAACCTCAAAGAAAAATGATAAACCTTCATATCACAATAAAAAAGAGGACAAGCACAAATATTCAGCAAATATTTAAAAAAAAAAAACTGCAAGAAAGGAAATGATAACATGATTCATAAACATAATGAGTTCCGCACAGAAAATAATATGGATCAGAGGAACCAGGGAAACCATGAAAAAACACATCACAAAATGACAACAATCAATTCACACTTATTGATAATTACACTGAATATTAACAGATTAAATGCACCACTCAAGAGATGGAGAGTTGCAAATTGGTTAAGAAAACAAAATCCAATATGCTGTCTACAAGAGACATACTTTAGAGAAAAAGAAAAAAATAGACTAAAAATCAAAAGTTGGAAAAGGATATATCAAGCAACTGGCAACTGTAAGAGAGCAGGAATGATGATATTAATTTCTGATGAAATTGACTTTAAGACAAAAACTACCATATGAGACAAGGAAGGACACTATATAATGATTAAAGGATCAATTGAGCATGAAGATATAATCATAAACGTATCTGTGGACCCAATGAAAGAGCCCCAAAATACATAAATCAGACTTTAAAAGAGTTGAAAAGTCAAATAGATGACTCCACAGTCATAGTGGAAGACTTTAATATACCACTTTCAATCAAAGATAAAACAACTGGAAAGAAACCCAACAAAGATGCACAAGAGCTAAACAATACAACCCATCAACTTGACCTTACAGACATCTACAGAGCACTTCACCCAAAAACAGCACTATATAAATTCTTTTTCAGTTCATATGGAACATTTTCCATGATAGACCATATGTTAGGCCATAAAGCAAGCCTTCATAAATTAACAACATTGAAATACTGCAAAGCATCTTCTCAGATCACAATGCTATCAAATTGGAAATCAACACTAGGAAGACCAATGGAAAATGACCAAACACATGGAAACTGAACAACACCCTCCTTAAGACAGACAGGGTAAGAGAAGAAATAATAATTGAAATTCAAAAATTCTTGAATCAAATGAGAATGAAAACACAACATAGAAAATCTTCGGGACACAGCAAAAGCAGTGATCAGAGGCCAATTTATAGCAATAATTGCACACATCAAAAAGGAAGAAAGAGCCAAAATCAACACTTTAAACCAACATATCCAACAATTAGAAAAAGAGTGGCAAGAAAAGCCTACAGTCACCAGAAGAAAGGAAATAATAAAGATTTGAGCAGAAATCAATAAAACAGATAATATAAGGGCAATAGAAAAAAAATCAACAAGACCAGAAGTTGGCTTTTTGAAAAGATCAATAAAATTGACAAACCACTGGCAAATTTAACAAAGGAAAAGAGGGAGAGAATACAAATAACATGAATA
>NW_006921590.1:5704877-5706370 GCF_000298275.1 Orycteropus afer afer | reverse complement strand
TATGCAAAACCAACAGCCAACATTATTCTCAATGGAGAGATACTAAAACCATTCCTCTTGTGAACAGGAACCAGAAAAGGATGTCTCCTATCACCACTTCTATTCAATGTACTGGATGTCATAGCCAGGGCCATAAGGCAAGAAAGGGAAATCAAAGGCATTCAAATTGTAAGGAAGAAGTCAAACTATCACTATTTGCAGATGATATGATCCTATACCTAGAAAACCCAAGAGACTCAGTCAAAAATCTACTGGAACTAATTGAGAGATTTAGCATAATGGCAGGATATAAGATCATCATCCAAAAAGCAGTTAGATTCCTCTACACCAGAAAAGAGATTGCTGGAAAAGAAATAAGGAAATCAATACCATTTACAATAGCTACCAAAAAAATAAAATACTTGGGAACAAATCTTACCAAGGACACAAAAGTCCTGTACAAAGAAAAGTATAGAAAACTACTTCAAGAAACCATAAGAGACGTACATAATTGGAAGAACATACCATGCTCATGGATAGGAATATTGAACAATGTGAAAATGTCAGTTCTACCCAAAGTAATCCATACCTTCAATTCAATCCCAATCCAGATCCCATCAACATTTTTTAAGGATATGGAAAAACCAATCACTAACTTTATATGAAAAGATAACAGACCTCAGATAAGCTACTGAAGAAGAAAGTAGGAGGTCTCACACTGCTGGATCTCAACACCTACTACACAGCCACAGTAGTCAAAACTGCCTGGTATTGATATAATGAAAAACACATAGACCAGTGGAATAGAATTGAGAACCCAGAAATAGATCCATCGACCTATGATCAGCTGATCTTTGACAAAGGCCCGAAATCCATTAAATGGGGAAAAGAATGTTTGTTTAATAAATGGTGCTGGCAAAAATGGAGATCCATTTGCAGAAACATGAAACAAGATCTGTACCTCACACCATACACAAAAACTAACTCCAGATGTATCAAAGACTTACACGTGGAACCTTAAACTATAGAGTTTTTCAAGGAAAAACTAGGGACAAATTTAGAGGACCTAATACATGGCATAAATAGGCTATCAAGCATAATCCAAAATGCACAAACAGCTGAAGAGAAACTAGATGAACAGGACCTTCTAAAAATTAAATTTTTATGTGCAACCAAGACTTCTCCAAAAAAGTTAAAAGAGAACCTATAGATTGGGAAAGAATATTTGGCAATGACATATATGACAAGGGACTTATCTCTAGAATTTATAGAAAACTCCAATACCTCAATAACAAAAAGACAAATAATCCAATTAAAAATGGGCAGAACAATTGTCGGCAAGATGGCGGACTAGGCAGAAGGATTGCACAGACCCTCTTCAACAAAGACAAGGGAAACCAATTAACACAGACACAGAAGATAATCGTGGACCCCTGAGCCTTGAAAGGAAGGATACAGAATTGGACTAAACCCCAATTAGCAGAAGAATTTGTGTGAAAATACCAAAAAAAGGA
>NW_006921590.1:5666743-5699038 GCF_000298275.1 Orycteropus afer afer | reverse complement strand
ACTCTCATACACTGCTGGTAGGACTGTAACATTGTACCACCACTGTGGAAAGGAGTATGGTGATTCCTCTAAAAGCTGGAATTAGAAATGTCATTTGACCCAGCCATTCCATTACTAGGTATATATCCTAAAGAAGTGAGAGTCATGACAAGAACAGACATATGTATACCCATGTTCATCGCAGCACTATTTACAATAGACAAAAGATGGAAACAACATGTTGTGTTGTTGTAATAGGTGTCCATCAACTGAGGAATGGATAACCAAACTATAGTACATACATACAATGCAATACTATACTATGTAACACTGAAGAATATCTTAGAATCTGCAAAACACCACATAATGTGGATGAACTTGGAGGACATTATGCTGAGTGAAATAAGTCAATCACAGAAAGACAATTATTGTATTAGTCCATTGTTGTAAAAAGTCAAGGAAAGGTTTATCTATGGAAGGGAATTTTCTTTGCTGGTTACCAGGGGTGGGAGTGGAGGGTAGGGAATATTGTTAGATAGGTAGAGATAAGTATTAATTTGGGTGAAGAAGAGAATGACAATGTACCAAATGTGAGTGATCAACATGGTGGCACTGAGTAAGAGGAAGACAGAGAGGTACATGGGAGATACAGACAACAAAGATGAACCCTTTTGCACGTACTTCACTGCATTGTCAATGAAGGCAAACATGGGTATATAGGTGGATAGATGGGTGGACAGGCTGAACTATTAGGTATGTCTATGAAGTGGGGAGTGTTCTGCTAAAACAACAAGGAGGCCACAAGTTCCGACCTCCTCTAACCCTACAGCAGCAATCCAAGGCCTATTCCTACAAGGCCAGGCATGCTGCCTCCCTCCAGCCCTTTCTCCAACTGTTCCTCCCAAAGACCCACCACCTCTCTCCTGGGTTCGATAATTTGCTGCAGTGGCCATGCAGAACTCACAGATTATGAGGTTTATTAGGGAAGCACCAGGTTACAATTCAAGTTCAGGAGAAACGCTCAGTCTCTCTCCCATCCCGCCGTTCCTCAGCCAACAGTCTCTCACAGTCTGTTTCCCAGCAGTGCTGATTTCTAGGTGTCTCACTCTTTCAGGAGTGTCTCTTTCAGGAGTGCATGTCTCTTTCAGCAGCACGTCTTCCTCAACCAGCAGTCAGAGAGAGAGTTCTGCCTCTAGGAGGTCTCCTTTTGAGCTTGGCAGAGTGGCCAAACTAACCAATCATAACAACAGAATTCTAAGCACCTGAGAGTGAACCTCCCATAAACATTGCATTGTGCCACACCCAACAGAGATAATCCAGGTAGATAACATTTACAATCAGGAGCTCCTCAGTTGCTCATTCCACCACTGAGTTTACAATGACTTATGGGTAGAAAAGCCATACTAAGTAATTTACTACACTGCAGGTTGGCAGACAATAAGTGTATGATCTGTAAGAATTCCCAGGTGTATAGTAAAGCTGACAAGACAAGGCTGTAGTCACTTCTTGGTCATAGCCAGCTACCCAGAGGGACTGAATAGTTGAACCTTTTGATTCCGGATCATAGTCACAGGGGACATCAAGCTCAATTGGCATAACACACTACACAAAACATTGTTCCACCTCCTACTTTGGTGAGTAGCCACTGGGATATTCAAAGCTTGCAAGCAGCCATGTAGATGCAACAATGGATCTCTCCTCATCCAGAACAAAGAAGAATGAAAAAAACCAAAGATTTGTGGAAACAATTAGTCCTAGTGACTGGTACACCATGCGATCTGCACCCTATATGACTATGAGACCAGAAGAACTAGATGGTGCCCAGCTACCACTGTTAACCACTCAGAAGGGGATATGTAGGAGATCCTTGACAGAGAGGAAGAACAATGTGGAACAAAACTCAAAATCATATGGGAAAAAAAGGGGAGGGAGCAGTTTTGCCGGTCTGATGGAACCACTGAGACTATGGCCCCTAGCTGTCCTTTAGATCTGGAATTGAGCCCATACCTGTGGCTTCCAGCCAAACAAAAGACAGGCATATGAGTTGAACATTTACCTGAGGTAGATACACTCCTTGGAGAGAACAATCATTGGAGAAAGAAGGGCTGTTGATGCACAGGGAGACAGCTCAGGGGGCAGGAGTGCATGGAGGGATGGACACAGGGAAGAGGTAACTATCAGGAGGAAGCGGGAGGGGAGATATTGCATTGGGATAAATTGTAGTCAATGTCATGAGACAAAGTGTATGTGATCTGCTGTATGGAAGTGAATTGGCTCTGTAAATTTCTACCCAAATCACAATTTAAAAAAAAAAGGAAGAAGAAGAAGAAGAAATAATATAAGGAGAAGCTGCAGGAAGGTAGAGCATCTGCTTTGATCTAAAACCTAATAGGCTGTTTAATTACAGGAATTTTCTGTGTACACCACTGAAGAAAACTCCCTGAAGGTTTGGGTTGAGTCTATTTTTCTTTGTGTCACTCAGATGTTTGCAGAAGCCACCTTCCAGGATCTAAAGAAAACTAATTCAAGCCCAGTGTGACTGGATTGTCCACTTTTTTTTTTTTTTTTGCTTCAGGTTTATCTAGAATGTGTCTCCTTCCCAAAATTTCACTCCAAGCCTGCCATCTTGCACACATCTTGAAGGAGAATGATGAGTATTTATAAGGCAGCAAAAAAGAAAGAAAGGCAGGTAGAGAGAGAGAGAATTAAAATTGGACATTAGAGGTCTCAGTCATTAGGAACGCTTCCAGAAGGTGGCCACCAAATTCCCTCCTACCTCATTGCCTGGGTTCCTCTCTCCTTCACCTCTGCTCATTCTCATGCAGAATATTTTCATAAGAGCTTTATTTTCTCATAGTATAATTGCTTTTGTAATCATTTCCCATAGGTTTTACTTTCTGCATCTTAAGAATTTTACCAAAACACATTTTCAAATAAATAAATCTTCTCTCCTTGAGACAAACTCTGCTTTCAGCTATTCAAACAATGCTTATGTCTACATTGCTATACTTGTTTAGACACTCAAAATACAGTACAAACTAAGAAAAAGGTTCAACAACAGAATTTGATACCACACTGTTTTTTAAAAAAAAAAAAAACTAAGAAGACACACCTCACTCATGCCAACATTCTAAACCTCAAGCGCTGTCCAAATCAATTAAAGAAGTTAATTAAGATTCCTCTTCACTGCCCAACCTCCACAGATGTCAAAGCTAACAATCACCTTGGGGAGGGAGCAAAAGTCAGAGTAAATTGTATTCACACCTTCACACCTTTTAATTGGTGTCATTCCACTCTTTTCTCAGGGGAGCAGCAGCAGCTGAGCCCAACTCCACTAGCCTGGCACTGTCCTTGTAGCACTGTATCAAAAAGGAAAGCAGCAGGCACCAAGTGGCTTCTTAGAAAGCATCATCCTTGGAAATGGAGTTTTCACTGCTCCCCCAATTCTTTAGATCAATCATGCAGATTGAACTCCTTAGCTGTAGATTTTGGCACCTTCCTCCACATTCCAAATCACCCACTGAGCAGACACTATAGCCATTTATCCTGCTTCAATTCACCTGATAAATTAATAGTCATCTAATTTGTAAATGAGCCAAGAGATAACTTCAGAAACAGAAGAGCCTCTCAAAGCACCAAAACCAAATTAAACCAACCTACTGTCAGTGACTTGATTCAGATTCATAGCAATCTTATAGAGCAGAGTAGAACTGCCCTATAAGATTTTCAAGGCTGCAAATCTTTATGAAAACAGACTTCCTCATTTTTCTACCATGGAGAGGCTGGTGGGTTCAGATCACCAACCTTTTCTTTAGCAGCCAAATATTTAAGCACTACACCATCAGAGTTTCTCTTGCATAGCGTGGATTGAAAATACCACTTGGCCACAGTTGGCCCAAGTTCAGCATTAGAAGCATACCTATCACTGGCTATCTCATTGCCATGGGTTCACCAAGAAATCAGCTGGGATCTTTAGTGCAATTCACACATTTACCCAGGCAGTTTGATAAGGTGGTTAAGAACGTAGACTAATCAACCTGCCTGAGTTAGGGTCTTGACTTTGCCATAGAAAGCCTAAGTGATCGTGGACTTTACCTGAAGTGTTCATGCCTCATTTTCTCATCTGCAAAATGGGGATAATTATTCCTAACTCATAGAGTTATTATGAATACATGCATCACAAATAGTTCCAATAAATGTATGTGACTATTATCATTACAGGCAAGAAGATCCTATCTCCATACACTTGTGTTTCTAAAGGGGCTAATGTGACCCTGGAGGTGTGCTGCAACATTCCAGGAACACTCAGAGCCACTAGATAAATGCGGTTCATTTGTCTGGAATGTCAATTTAATTACCAGGAAGTAATTTAAATAAATGAACTCATCTATATGCATTAACATGAATAGATCTAAAAAATGTCACTTTTGAGTAAAAAAAGCAAAATGCAGAATTATGAACAATGTGATAGCATTTCTTATAAAACCCCAAAAACCTCAAAATGTTTTCCAGCATGTATAAATAAATGCAAATCTGGAAGGATAAACCACAAATGAAAATTAATAATTACAGGTGAGGTCAAAGGGAACTCTAGGCATATCTATAGTGTTCTAAGGAGTATCTGGAAAGTGCAAATGCTTAATGTGCTTGATTGCTAACTGAAAGTTCAGAAATTTGAGTCTGCCCAGAGATGCCTCAGAAGAAAGGCCTGGTAATCTACTTCTGAAAAATCAATCACTGAAAACCCTATGGATCAAAGTTCAACTCTGCCACTGTTGTGGTCACCATGAGTCAGAATCAACTTGACAGTCATTGGTTTTATAGTGTTCTCAGTGTCTGTTCATTGAGAGAATAGATGCATAACTAATTTATTTAACATTTTCTTTAGAAATCACTTTAGAACAGTATTTCATAATAAGCCCAGATATATAATGGAATGTTGTTGTTGTTGTTGTTGTTGTTGTTATGTGCCGTCGAGTCAAACCCACTCATAGCGACCCTTCCTTGGGTTTCCGAGGCAGTATCACTACGGAAGTAGGATTGCCCAACCTTCCTTCCGAGGAGTGGCTGGTGGGTTTGAACCGCCAGCCGTCTGGTTAGCAGGCAAGTGTCTTAGCCACTATGCTACCAGAGCTCCCATATAATGGAATAGAAAGTAAAATTTGCCTAAATTTTCAAAATAAAGCATTATAAGTGAACCGCAAGATCCTCCCGAGATATACATTTACCTTGTTTCTTTTTTTTAAAGGAACTTTGAAGGGAAAGTTTGAGAAGGACTATAATGATTGGATGGGATTCTGCTCCTCACATTCACCAATTTGCTCAAGTCAAAATATCAGTAAGCCATTCTTTCCCATTCTCTTCATATTCAATAAATGTCCAAGGCCTACCTCTTAAATCCTTCTAAGACTTGTTCACTTCTTATAATTCTCACTTACTCCAGGGCACCCTCATTATCACAAAAAAATGAATTACTATAAAGACCTCAATCCTGGTTTCCTTGTTCCCTCCAATCCATTGACCACACTGATGCCCTCATGATCTCTTAAAATGCAAATATAATTAGGTATTCTACTGCTCAGAATTCTCTGGTGGCTGTCCATCATCTGTATTTTAACCAGTCCCTCTAGTAATGAAAGCCATTCTTGATGTGGAAGGGGTGGGTAAATGATTGTCAGAATCTGTACTTGTCTTCATAAGCATAGAGTTTTAGCTTAGAAACATGTGCCCAGAGGGAAATTAATTTTTTAGATCCCTTGCACTCAGATATGGCCAAGTGATGAACCTAGTTGATGGAAAGGCAAGAGAAATGATAGCTTTCACTATGGGCCATGGCCTCCTCTTCACTTTCTTTTTTCTTCTACCAGCTGGACGATGGGATCCTAGGGATGGTAGGACCACCAGATGGAAGGCACCTGAATCCCTCAATCATCGCATGGTGTCAAGTTGTCAATTTATCAGGAACATCTACCTTAAACTATTATGTACATGAACTTCAACTCTATTGTAGCTGAACTATTGTAGATTAAAAGTTCTGTTTGTTGTAGGAATGTGGCCTGCACTAACTGACACAAAGGATCTGGTACCTGCTATGTCTCAATCACCCACAACTTCCAAATTCTTTTTATTAAAGCAATACTTAACCATTTGCTGTGCTCTTAAAATTTCATGCCCCCCCTTTTGTAATGCCAGTTCACATTTGCTCATACATTTACTACTTCCTGAAATATACATGATATAAGTACCATTTATAGATCAGCTGCTGTGGCCATGAAAATGCCCCTCACAATTCTCCAAATACAGGGAGCTCCATCTATAGGGCCCCAGCTGCTGGGCTCTAAGATTCAAAGCCCCATTTCCACCGAGTTCATGCTTCCCCCAGACTGCTGCTAGTGTGGTAGTGATACCAAGGAAAGCCCAGAACTCCTCTTAGGCTCAAGGACTTCTTGATGACCTTGTTGAACCTTCCTTAGATGATTCTGCATCCTAGGACTCTTCCATCCAACCCCCTTCCCTGTCTTTCTCACTTGGAGTCAGACTTACATAGTGACCTGAAGGCTTTCCCAGTCTCATCCAGCTCCTCCCTGTTTTTTTTCTCACAGGCTCTTCCCCTAATACAATCTTTGCATATTTAATTTTGTCTTGGCATATCCTTCTTAGAGAACTTGAACTTAACACAGTAAATACAGATGAAATCATTTGGACACATCTGGTGGTAGAGATATGTGGGAGCAGGGAGCTATGCAAGAAATGACACCATTCTCCTTTCATAAATACTTTATGTACCAAAAGCTATCAGGTAGGAATAAGCCTACTATGAATGCATTCATTCATAGAGAGCACCAACTATTCTTCATGTATAATTGTTTTTAAAAACTTAATTCTTAACTGGAAGCTTCAGAGTCCAGGTGAACCACAGGAAGAATTTTGATATAAGAGCTGCACAACTATACTATTTATTAAATGAGCCAGAAGCTGTGGCTTGTTACATGAATGAGTAGCTGAGCGAGTAGCTGAATGAGTAACTGATTTTTTTCTTTCTCCCCCCAACTCTCCTTCTCTCTCTCTCTCTCTCCCTCTGTCTCACTTTTTGTCTCTCACACGCACATATGCACACACACACACACACGCACACTCATCAAATATAACTAAGTGCAAAGCCATGGCTACAGATCCACCTGATGGTGATTAAAGAAAGAAAAAAATCAGGATTCTTAGGTTCTCAAAATAAAAGTTCTCCCAATATCAAGTGATGAGGATCAAGGATGTCTCCTTGAAGAATAATGTGCGCCTAACCCAAGCCATGGTATTTTCAGTCACCTCTTATGCATGTGAGAGCTGGACAATGAATAAGGAAGACCGAAGAACAATTGATGCTTTTGAGTTGTAGTGTTGGAGAAGAATGAGAAGAGCACCATGGTTCGCTAAAAGGACTAACAAATCTGTCCTGGAAGAAGTGTAGCCGTAATGCTCCTTGGAAGTGAGAATGGCCAGACTTCATCTCTCCTGCTTTGGTCATGCTGTCAGAAGGAACCATTCCCTCGAGAAGGATATCATGCTTTGTAAAGTGGAGGGTCATTGAAGAAGGAGGAGACCCTCAGTGAGACGGAAAGACAAGTGGCTGCAATGATGGGGTCAAGTATAGCAAGGATCATGAGATTGGCACATGACTGGGCAGTGTTTCGCTTGCTGTGCATAGGGTCACTGTAAGTCAGAGATGACTCGATGCCATGTAACAAAAACAACAACCCACTATTCAACTTGCATTTTTTGAATGCCTAACCACCTGCACCAGCATGATTATAACAATAACGGCTAATATGTAATATCCTTTTTTATATGTCACACATGTAATTCATACAAACATTTTCTCATTTAATCCTAATGATAATTCTTTATGGAGGTACTATCATTATTCTTATTTTTCAGAGAGGAACCTAATGTTAATTAACACCCAAAGTCACCTAGCTGATAAGTGGTAGAGCCAAGTGTGAAACTGGTTAGTGCATTCCACAGCCTGCACTCTTACCTATCATGCTACATTACTTCCTATGATAATAGAGAACATTATGTATATTCATCTATAATAATATATAACCTGCTTGATGCACAGATTATCCATTCTCCATCTTAAATTTATCAAATGCTGGCACTACTATTTACTACTTGCAGCTACTTAAACAAGGCTTCTAATCTCCTTAAGTTAGTTTTCTCCTCTACTTCATAGAGCTGGTAATAAGACTATATGAAGTATGTACAGCTCCTGGTACATAGCAGGTTCATAAAATTCTTAGAAACATTTTCAAGTATAAGGAATTCACCACTAGTGAATTCTGACTAGGTCAAGGCAGACCTGTGAATTCAAACAAGTGAGTCATCCTACATATGTCCAATTTGGAAACTGGTTGACTCATAGTGTCTTCTATGAAAATGTGGTTTCCCTGTAGTCACTTGAAAATGACTAAGACTATCCACATTCTCTTAATCATACAAAGTTAAATTCCAGTATCAGAGAGTTACAAACTACACAAGGAGCTCTACTAGTGCTACGGTTAAAGCATTGAGCTGCTAACCAAAAGGTCAGCAGTTCAAACCTACTGGATACTACATGGGAGAAAGATTAGGCACCCTGTTTCCATAAAGATTTACAACCTTGGAAACCCTATGGGGCAGTCCTACTCTGTCCTGTAGGGGAGCTGTAAGTACTACTTGATGGTAGTGGGTTTGATGTTGGTTGGACAAGTTATTCACAATTAGCTCAAGCACTCAATCAGGCCCTGTAGTAGGGACTTTACATTAAATTATTCATCTTCATGGCAGTGAGTCTGATATTATTCTCATTATATTCTAGATGAGAAAATTAGAGCCTGAGGGATTAATCGACTTGTCCATCTCACAAAGTGGTTGAGTTGGATTTCAAGCCAATATCATTCTGAGTATAAAAGTCTATGTTATGAGCAGAAATGAGAGAATATGGACATATTGGGGAAAACTAAACAATGCCATGGAATAATGTATATAAAAATTGATAAAGGAGAACTGAATTTGCTGTGTCAACTTTCACTTAAAACACAACAAAAAAATTTAAAAAAAAATCCATGTTATTCTCAGTAAGTTATGCTGACTCCCTAGTGAAAAGACAATATGGATTATGGACCATTTCAGAAACAGATAGCCTTCTATTCTTTGACATTAATTTAAATGATTGATAACTGAAAACATTAATACCACCTTAAGTTTCCTTCATAAGATGAATTGTCCTAAAAACTAGACCAATGAGTTTCCCTTACACTTACCAAGCAGCAGTCCCCTCATATAGATGACACTAGCTTTGTATTAGGAGTTCTAGTGGTGTAGTGCCTGCAGCATTTGACTGCTAACCAGAAAGCTGGTGGTTCAAACCCACCAGCCACTCCTCAGAAGGAAGATTGGGCAATCTACTTCTGTAGAGCTACTGCCTCAGAAACTCTAGAAGGGGTCGCTAAGAGTTGGATCTGACTCGATGGCAGTGAGTTGGTAGACTTTTTGTTTATCTTTGTATTTCCCAATTTTTAGATATTTGTATACTTCCTTCATGGTTTTGCTGTTTTCAAGTAACACCTGCAAGGGAAGGCCATTATTATATGTCATAAATAGAAGGTATTGATAAGAATAAATACAAGGAAAACTAAATTAGGACATTGGATCCTCATTAAAGTTTCCTCTCTTCTTGTCAAAATAGAAATTAACAGGCATTAGAAAAATGGTAAACATATACAACTTTCCATCGGATATAATCACAATGGTTTTGTAATATTGAAAAGGAAACACCAATCTGTATGTGATTCAATGCTATCTAATATCTTGTCTAGGTACCAACTTAAAGAAAACATCTCATATGCCACTAATGAGCATTTGCTGTTGCCCCAATAGCAGTTCTATCACACTTTGTTGTTGTTGTTGTTATGTGCCGTCGAGTCAAACCCGACTCATAGTGACCCCTCCTTGGGTTTCCGAGGCAATATCACTACGGAAGTAGGATTGCCCAACCTTCCTTCCGAGGAGTGGCTGGTGGGTTTGAACCACCAGTCGTCTGGTTAGCAGGCAAGTGTCTTAGCCACTGTGCTACCAGATCACACTTTAGGAAATAACAAAACACAATGTTTTCAGAGCTGCTTCTGGTCCTTCAATTTTATGGAAAGTTTCCCTATTTATGGCTTTGGCAATACATCTGTTGCCTAAAGTAATGTACATTCAGACAGTGCTCAGCAATTAGTGAGTGTTATAAATACTGGTAATGGGTAAATAATACATACCTCACCCCTGTTGTTGTTACGTGCCATCGAGTCGGACCTGACTCATAGCGACCCGTCCTTGGGTTTCTGAGGCGGTATCACTACAGAAGTAGATTGTCCAACTTTTCTTCCAAGGAGTGGCTGGTGGGTTTGAACCACCAGCCTTCTGGTTAGCAGTCAAGTGCCTTAGACACTGTGCCACCCCTATTAGTTGTTATTGTTAGATGCAGTCAAGTCAGTTCCAACTCATAGCAACCCTGTGTACAGCAGAATGAAAAACTGCCCAGTCCTGTGCCATCCTCACAATCATTGCTATGTTTGAGCCCACTGGTGCAGTCATTATCAATCCATCTCATTGAGGGTCTTCCATTGTCTTGGTGACCGTCTAGTTTACCAAGCATGATGTGCTTCTCCAGGAACTGGTCCCTCCTGATAACAAAGCCAAAATATGTGAGGCGAAGTTTTGCCATCCTAACTTCTAAAGAGCATTCTGGCTGTATTTCTTCCACGACAGATTTGTTGGCTCTTCTGGAAGTCAATGGTATATTTAATATTCTTTGTCAACACCATGATTAAAGACATAAACTCTTTGACCTTCTTTTTCATTGGCTATTTCATGTATATTAGGTAGTTGAAAATATCATGTCTTGCGTCAGGTGCACCTTTGTCCTCGAAGTGATTTCTTTGTTCTTTAACACTTTAAAGAGATCTTTTGTAGCACATTTTACCAATGCAATCTATCATTTGATTCTTGACTGTTGTTTCCATGGGCATTGACTGTGGATCTAAGTAAAATGAAATCCTTGACAACTTCAATCTATAATGAAATCCTTGACAACTTCAATCTTTTCTCCATTTATCATGATGTTGCTTAATAGTCCAGTTGTGAGGATTTTTCTTATCTTTATGTTGAGGTATAATCCATACTAAAGGCTGTAATCTTTGATCTTCACCAGTAAGTGCTTCAAGTTCTCCTAACTTTCAGCAGCTAAGATTGTATCACTTGAATATTACAGGTTGTTAATGAGTCTTCCTCCAACTCTGATGCTGCATTCTTCATATAGTACAGCTTCTTGGATTTTTCACTCAGCATACAGACTGAATAACTATGGTGAAATGGGACAACCCTGATGTAAATCTTTCCTCATTTAAAACCACACAATATCTCCTCATCCTGTTCAAACAGCTGCCTTTTGGTCTATATACAGGTTCAGCATGAGCACAACTGTTGTTTTGTGTCATCGAGTCGTCTCCAACTCACAGTGACCCATCCTTGGGTTTCCAAGGCAGTATCACTATGGAAGTAGATTGCCCAATCTTCCTTCTGAGGAGCGCCTGGTGAGTTTGAACCACCAACCTTCTGGTGAACAATCAAGTACCTTAGGCACTATGCCACCAGAGCTCCTTGAGCACAATTAGTGTTCTAGAATTCCCATTTATCAAAACATTATTCCCAATTATTTATGATCCACACAGTCAAATGAATGACTTATCATAGTCCATAAAACATAGGTAAACATCTTTATGGTATTCTCTCTTTTCAGTCAAGATCCATTTGATATCAGTAATGATAATCCTCATTCAACGTCCTTTGCTGAATCCAACTTCAATTTCTGGCAGTTGCTTGTTAATGTGCTCCTGCAACTGTTTTTGAATTATCTCCAGCAAAATTTTACTTGTATGTGATATTGTTCAATAACTTCTCTATTCTATTGGATCATCTTTCTTTATAATGGACACAAATGTGGATCTTTTCCAGTTGGTTAGCCAGGTAGCCCTCTTCTAAATTTCTTAGCATAGATGAGTGAGCACTTCAGTTCTGCATCCTCACTCCTATCAAAAGGTATATTGAAATCAGAATACAAGAAAGCAAGTTGTCCAATTCACTTGTAACTTTAACAGTTGCCTGAAGCTGAATACCTCTCCAGTGACTAGAGAAAAACACTGTAGGAGAAAATAAATATATAAATAAATAACTACATGCCAAAACAACACAGCTCATATCAGCTCAAAATAGTGAAAAGACATTGTGCTGGCAATCCTCTACTGAGTAAAGTACACTACTGATTCATATCTGGAGTTTATCTGTAATGATGAATTGGCTTCCACATGCTTCTTTCCACCTCCCAAAAAATATTTTATTTATATAAGAGAGATAAGAGAGTCCATTCCTAGCAAAAATGAAGAAACTATGCAGAAATAAAATGAATATATCTGCTTGCCCCATGCTGGCTTTCCCCATACTGTAAACTTTAAACCAATGAATAATGTATTGAGGAAATAACAATTGATTACAAATCAGATGACTTGATAAGAGGACTTAAATGTTCTCTGATGAGTGGCCTCACTGCAGTCAGGCAAAACTCCCAGCTAGACAAATAAATTTTTCACATAAAAATGTCCCTTCTATTTCCAATTACACTCCTGGGAAATTTTATTTGAAAAATTCATTAGATACAATTATCATTTCCATAAATTTAGCTGTCCCTTTCATAGATATTGAAGTCAGTAGAGAGCAAGTATAAATTATTTAGTAAGCAAGTGACCAAATGTCATGAGTTTTGAATAGTATTTGAAGATACCATGGCCAAAGGAACCAGAAGATATAACAGAAAAATCAAGGGGGAAACCCTCATAAGAGAGTTCTCATGTCTCATGTGACTATGTATCATCCAAACTGGATATATTTATAAAATGAAGAGGGATTGTATCTGTTAGGTAATGTTATGCATCAAATCACCCCAAAATTTAATGGCTTAAAACAATTATTTATTATTTCTCTTGAGTGTTTGCATTGGCTAGGGTGACAGATCTGAACTGGGCTTAGCTGGAAGTGAGTCTTGCATATGTCTCTCATCCTCCTCCTGGGGCCAACAACTTCAGCTGGGCATATCCTTCTCATGGCCATAGCAGAGAGTCAGGAGTATAAGCCCAACCATTAAGTGCAGCTCATGGAGAGGAGAGGAGAGAAGTATTGTTGCCATGAACACAACTTATCTCAGAATGCAATGAATAGGACATCAAATCATCCATAAAGATTTACAGCCTTGGAAACCCTATGAGACAGTTCTACTCTATCCTGTAGGGTTTCTATGAGTTTAAATTTACTCAATGGCAATGGGCTAATTCATTCCAAATGATCTGCCTCATAAAGTGAGCCCCTATAGAAAAGCACAGTAACCAAAAGTCCCTCAGCTGAAGTTTCCCTGTTTGAAACCAGACACTGAGTGATAGCCATGAAATTGACTCCAACCTTGAAAAACTAAAACACAGACACCAAAACTCAACTATCTTCAGTATCCATAGGTTTAAGGCAGAATTTGATATGAACTGCAGCCATGGGTAAGCATTTCACATATTATCAGAAGAAAGCATGAATTAGCAGTAATGACAAAAGCAAAATCAAGTGCCGTGCCATCGAGTTAATTCTGACTAATAGTGACCCTTTAGGACAAAGTAGAATCATCCCATAGGGTTTCCAAGGCTATAAATCTTTACAGAACCAGACTGCCTCATGTTTCTCCTATGGAACAGCTGATGGGTTCCAACCACTGATGTTTTGGTTAGCAGCTGAATGCTTTGTGCCACCATAAGCTCCTTAAACAGTAATAAATCACCTATTTGCCAGACCTCTCTGAATTATATCATCTTAAATCTGCATGAGCATCCTGCAAGGTATGCTGCTCTGCATTTTTTCAGATGACTAAATGAGGCTTAACTGGTTAATCCATTTACCCATGGATGCACATCCAGTAACTAGAGACAGGAAGTAATCCAAATCCACCTGCCTGAAAAGCCTCTGAGGCCTCTACTTTTTTACACTGTCTTTACCTAACTGGTTATTTTTGTTGCTAAAAAAACTACATTTAAAGGGCCAGGTATTCAAACCTCTATATTCCTTTCTCAGAAGATGTAATCCCAACTAATACCATTCCTGAGACAGAGTCCTGCCTCCATGATATTTTTGCTTAAGAACTCATTTTGAGTGTTTATCCTTTATTAGCAAGGTACTCTAAGGTACTTTTAAATCATATCTCTAAATATGTTTATCTCAAGTGTGATTTTAATTTAAACTTTTCTGAGGAACACATTTCATTTAATAGTCCAAGTCAATGGAAAAATGATAATTAAAAATAAAAGTTAATATCATATTTCTATGCAGGTATCTATTTCAAAGTATGCAATATATATGTATATATACATACATAAATACACACACACCCATACTACACATTATATATATAAACAAACCAAACCAGCTCTTCATTATCTATGTAGGAGCTCTGGTAGCATAATGCCTAAGGCACTTGACTACTTACCAGAAGGCCAGTGGTTCAAACCCACCAGCCACTCCTCAGAAGGAAGATTGGGCAATCTAATTCTGTAGTGATACTGCCTCAGAAACCCAAGGAGGGGTCACTTTGAGTTGGAGTGACTCAACGGCATATAACAACAACAACCTATCTATATGCGTATGGTGTGTCATGTATCTTAGACATTAATTATATCTACAAATCCTGTTTTATCATTACCATGGAGATTCAATATATAAAAAGCTATATTTGGAATACATCTAATAGTACTTGTGACATAAGAGGCCTTTCCTTTAAGCCTCAACCTTGAGGTTGAAATTCAACTGGCTGATTTGTTAACTAACTCCATATCAGTTTATTTCAAGAGGTCACCCCCTTTACCCAGAGTTTCAAATGCTCTTGCACTCATTTAGTACTGTCAGGGACCAATGAACACCTGGAAGAGCTATTTAGAGCTTTCAGTCATGCAGATGAATGAAGAATATGAAGTAGATCTGATGCTATGCCACACTTGAAATTCACTGACATCATCATGAACTGTAACCCAGCTGTCAATTGAGTAGACCCTGTCCTTTGGCTGAACCTCCGATTCCAATGTCTGTAAAAATATAGACTTCCTCTACATTTTCCAGCCCCCTTTGCTTCCTGTTTCTATATGTGAGTATATTATTTCTGTTTTAACTTAATGAGGGTCATCAACTGCAAGGAAATATATCCAGTCCTGTCTCCATCTTGTAAATTTATCCACTTGCAGCAAGTGTTTCCTGAGCATATGAGACTTTACTGAAAATTTGAGAATCACAAGAATTGTTCTGTTCTCCATAGCTGTGCAAAGGAAGGCCTAGCTGAAACAAATCACTGTATATAACAGCTCTACTCTGTAACACAAGTAACATGTGAGTTTAAGTCAACTTGACAGAGACTAACAACAACACAACATTATTCAGAATGGTTCACTTCTCTCCACGATTTCTTTTGCAAAATTGTTCATCAAAACAAAGAGACTCCATTCCTCAGGAACCTGAACTTTTATTCTTTAGACAGTAATTTTATCTCCTTACAGAGATTTAGAAGTAAATAATACCTGGCCTACTCTCTGAAGGACTGAAGAGAATAGTGTGAGAGAAAATGAAGGGAGGATCAAAAGGCAGTGACTAGGTTCATAGTTTCTGACAAAGAATTCTTCTCCTTAAGATAGAGCCTGGAAAGAGGAGAAGAGGGCTCATATAATCCAAGAGAAAGAATACATCTTCATTATGCTACAGAGAAAAAGATTTAAGCAGGACCCCTGAGGCTTGGATTACTCACAGGACCATTTAAGGTGTATTTGAGGATAGAGGAATTCCATTGCTTCAGTGTGGAGTGATTAGTTAACACAATAATAATATCACGCACAGAAAATGCCTCAGAAAAAGAAGGAAAATTCTGTAACTTCTACAGCAACATCAAAATCCTACTAGAAAGCACCCTGATTTGGACTTCCATTTTACTTCCTTTGTCTTTCAGTTTTCCAAATGGAAAAAAAGTAGAGTGATTATAATAGTTTTTCTGAAGATACTGGTCTTAGATTCCTAATGTTGCTAACAGAAATACCGCAAATGGTTGGCTTTAAAGAACCAAAATTTATTTTTCTGGTAGTGCTGGAGGCTAAAAGTCCAAATCAGGGCCTAGGCTGTGTTGATTCCTTCCTTGCAGGCAGTCCCAGATATTCCTTGGTTCCTTGACAATCTTCACATGGCATCGTCTTCTCCCATGTCTTGTCTCTGTGCCAAATCTGTTGTTTTATAACTCAGAAGTGATTAGGTATACACCACATCCTATACTAACATGGCATCATTAAGGGAACAGAGAAAATCCTATTCCCAAACAGGATTACAACCACAGGTATAGAGGTTAGGATTCCAACAAATGTTTTGTAGAGACACAATCCAATCCCTCACAATACCTAATGCATAAAAGTTGTTTGATGTAATAACCTACTCTGCACAGTATTTTGTGAAAATCAGTCTCTTGAGAGAATACATTAGGAATGTATCAGTTTAAATTTTGTACCATGTAATTGCAAATTTAATTAATAATGGCTTAATTAAGGGTTTAATTTTTTTTCTAATATAAGAAGAACAAAGATTTCCAGAACCAAGTCATTATAATGGTTCCACACTTTAATCAGGGGCTCTGCTTCCTTCTCTCTTTTCAGCTCCACAAATATTAGTTGCGGCTTTCATCCACATGGTTATAAGATGGCTGCTACTGCTTCAGTGAGCATATTCACATCCCTGGAATGAAGAAGGGAGAAATACCAAAAACCTCCTTACTAGACTTTATACAATAAAAGGGAAGCTCTCCTTATGATTTCTGCCTACATCTTATTAAGTCAGGGCTCTGCTTCATGACCACAATAACTCAAAGTTTAGCTTTCTAGCTATTTTCAGTAGAAGAAGGTAAAGGAATGTAAAGGTTTTAAATAGCATTTGCTAACATATGTACCACGTTTGCCATTGTAGCATTAGATGGAAATCAAGAGTGTTGGCTTCTATCTAATCCTAACTCTCATCTAATTATCTAATCACAGAGAAGCCCTTTTACCCCTAGGGCCCTAGTTTCCCCATCCAAAAAACTAGAAGAATGAAATAGATGATCCCTAGAGTTCTTTTTGCTCTAATATTCTCTGATTATTTAAGTTCAGAATTCAAGGCAATATGGTTGAGGTAGACATTGCTGGTCACCTGTCAGTCATTCCTTACCTATCTTTCTTGCTGATAGACACCAATTCTGACTATAAAACCTGAAGTAGGATTCTGTGCCTCTCCTGCAAGGTACTGACGAGAACTTGGCCAAGAAGACCCAAGGAAAAGTCTACTATAGTTGTCTGGGAAAGATTTTCCAACAGGTAATATGATAAATGTATAAAGAGAGGTCCTCTTGCTCTCTCTCCAGCACCTTTTCCCTCATCTAACTACTCCTGGTTTTAGACTCAGCTAGATGAGCTTTAAGGCACTCTAGTGGTATAGTGGTTAAGGCATTTGGCTGCTAACCAAAAGGTCAGTAGTTGGAACCCACCAGCTGCTCCTCAGAAGAAAAACGAGGTGGTCTGCTTTTGTAAAGATGTGTAGCCCTGGAAACAAAATGATGGTCACTCTGAACAGAAGCCACTTGATAACAGTGAGTTTGGTTTATATGTGCTGTAGCAGCCATTTTGTAAATGAGGCAACAAAACCTACAATGGAGTGGGAGGTTGATAAAGAAATTTTAGCTATTGATGAAATCAATCTGGAAGCTATCGTATCCTGATTTCACATCATAGGAAATAAGAATCATATTTGTCTATGCTATTTTTGTTTGATTTAGCCCCAAACATCCTATCCTATTCAATATAATAATCTAGTAGAAATAACTAGATTCTAAGCATGTCTACTGCATGTCTCACACTTTGTTTCATATGGATTACCAAGGATTCTTATTAAAATGCAGATTTCTGATGCAGTAGGTCTGGATTTTGATCCAAAATTCTGCATTTCTAAACAGACAAGTGATGTTGATATTACTGTACTTCAAATGCTTTGTGTCTGCACTTTGAACAGCAATGTTTTGATCCATACTTGCCCATTTTATGACATTGATCAAGTCACATCGCTCTCTAGGCCTCAGTTTTCCTAAAGAATTTTACATCTTATGGCGCTAAGTATTATCAGGAAAAATAAATAAATAAATACATTCAGTTCCTCCACACATAAAGATATATATGAAAAGTTGACTGAGAAAGCATAAACACTGATTTTTTAAAATGTGTATGAATGCTCATTAATCTCATTACTTGATACAAATTTTGTCCAGGATCAGGGCACTTAGCCTAGTGCTTGTTTCCATGACTGACCAACAACCCCGCCTACATGGAAATATCATAGGATATTTGGCTGCATTTACAGCAGTCCCTTTGCCTCTGATTATATATACATACTGCTGTAGTTGTATGTCAACTTGGCTGGGCAGCTTGATATACTTATTCCCCATGATGTTGGTAATCAACTCCAGGTGGAATCTGCTGTGAGCAGCTAAGTAGCTGCCTTCAGGATATGGTCTGTTTCCAATATATAAGGAGAAGCTTTAGGAAAGGTCTCTAGCTTTTGGCACATCTTGATCCTGCATTTGGCCAAGTCTTCATCTCAATGGCCTGCCATGTTGCCTGCTGATCTTGGGATTGTCCCAGGACTTGAACCTGTGGCCTGTGGTATTGTTTGATAATTTTGGGACCATGCTATTTTACCTGCCAACCTTGGGTTTGTCAGCATCAGTAGCCAGCAGCTGCCTGAGTTAAGAGATGCCTTCAGCTGTAATGGGCCAGGACGCAGCCCCTCCAGCAGGCACTTTGAGCTTGAACTTCTAGTCTCCTCCACCATAACAGAATAAATCCCTGTTGGTTAAAGCCATCCATTTGTGGTATTTCTGTTATAGCAGCACTGAGTGTATGGTAATGAGAAATTCAATAAACATTTGAAAAGACTGACAGCAATCCATCCTCTTTCAATGGGGATGGAGAAGGAATGTGGTTATTTTAATTTAATAACAAAAAATCCATCTGCCTTCATGACTGACTGCACCTTTGTGCCCCGCCCCCTCTCCCATGCTCCAGGCAGCCCAGGAACATCTTAGTCCAACATTGAAGTCTGTATCCTTTCACATCTGAGTACTTTTTTCTGCCTACTACCCTCAATGCTCTTGAGTTATGCACTTGGTGCAGAATAACCTGCCCTCTCTTGGTGTTCTTCAGATCAGAGCCTTGACCTTCCCATTTACTATAACCTGACACATGTTAGATTTCTGAAAGGGATAGAGGATGCTCAGCTCTGTTCTACTATGATTTAAAAAATGAACCAAAAGAGAAAGGTTTTTTTTTTCCTTTAATTTTCTTTCTTAATAGAAATTAAAAAAAAAAAAAAAACAGTTCCTGATTCACAGAAAAATTAAGATAATGCAGAGCTCCCATACATCCCACATCTTACATCAGTATATTTGTTATAATTAATTAGCGAATATTAATACATTATTATTAAATAAAGTTCATAGTTTAAATTTCCTTCATTTTCACTTTTTTTTTTTCTGTTCCAGGATTCCACATTACATGACTACAATTTGTCTTGTCTTTTCAGGCTTCGCTTGGAGGTATTTCTTAGAATTTCCTTGTTTTTGATGACCTGACACACAGTCAGTGTTTGAGTCCTAGTCAGATATTTTGTAAGATGCCACACTATTGGACTTTGCCTGATCATTTTCTCAAAATGATTAGGTTGAAGTAATGTGCTTTGGGGAGAAAGACCACAGAGATAAAGTACCACGTTCATCATATCTTATCAAGAGTACCCATTATCGATATTATTTATGACCATTGTGGGCCTTATTCACTTGCCTGAGGTAGTATTTTATCAGGTTTCTCGACTCTCTAATTCTTCTCTCCTCACCCCATACTGCGCACTTTGGAAGGAAGTCACTATGTGCAGCTCACACCTAAGGAATGAACAATTATCCTACCTCTCCTCAAGGACACAGTGTTTATATAAATTATTTCCAACTCTCTGAATAGGCTATTCATCTCTTCTCTCCCACTTACTAACTTAATCAATCTTTGTATCAGTTTGGACTCATTCATACTTATTTTAAACTTTGAGTTATAATTCAATACTCCTTTATTTTCTTGCTCCAATTATTCCAACTTTGGCCACTGAGAGCTCATTCAGTTAGCTTCTTTCTGTACTCCTTTAATATACCCCATCACTGTGGAGTTTGTGTGTGTGTGTGCACACTCACGCACGCTCACACATGTTTTGTTTTGTTTTTGAGGACTTCCTTATTTCCAGGCCTGTAAGATGCTCATCCTGTGTATTTCCTGCCCCAGTCTTAAAATCAGTGATTTCTCCAAGGATTCTTTTTATGGGACAATGGTATTTTAAGCCAAAATGTGGGTGCTAGTTATACTCATTACAAGAGGAATGCATTTATTTTAGGCCTTTTCAGAGAACAGAAAAAAACATATATAAGTTTACACTAACCTTTCTCTTTGTGTGTTTGTATGTATACACACACACATATGTATTTGTATATACATGTAAATAGCTATATACATACATATATGTAAGAGCTCTGCTGGCATAGTGCCTAAAGCTAACAAGAAGGTTAGAGGTTCAAACCCACCAGCCACTCCTCAGAAGGAAGATTGGGCAATCTACTTCTGTAGAGATACTGCCTCAGAAACTCAATGACTCGATGACACATAACAACAACAAAAACATACATATATATAGTTGCACATATGTGTGTATGTGTGTATATACATATATAGTCATTGTTAGGTGATATAGATTCAGTTCTGACTCCTAGGGACCCTGTATATGACAAAATGAAAAACTGCCAACTCCTGCACCATCCTCACAATCATTGCTATGCTGCAGTCACTGTGTCAATTATCTCATTGAGAATCTTCCTCTTTTACACTGATCCTCTACTTTATCAAGCATGATCTCCTTCTCCAGGAAATGGTCCCTTTTGACAACATGACCACAAGTAGGTGTGATGAACTCTGGCCATTCTCGCTTCTAAGAAGCATTCCAGCAGCACTTCTTCCATGACAGACTTCTTCATTCTTCTGGCAATCCATTGTATATTCAGTACTCTTTACCAAAGCCATAATTCAAAGGCTGTCCAGCTATTGAATGCATATGAGGCAATAGAAAACACTGTGGCTTGGGTCAGGCACACCTTAGTCTTCAAGGTGACATCTTTCATTTTTTTAAAACTACAAAGAGGTCTTTTGTAGCACATTGCCCATCATTTGATTTCTTGATTGTTTCTTCCAGGGGCATTGACTATTGCCGCTTTTGGCAAAGCTGCACAGGTCATGAAACAAAGTGACATGAAAGAATTAATGGTTTTTTAAAAGTAATGGGGGCCAGGCTGACACCCTGCATATTCTGCCAGAGTGACCACTGATGCATCCGTTCTGCTTTATTTATACCTAAGTGCAAAATTACATTATTATTCTTAGAATTTCTATTACAATCAAGTATACAATCAAATATTCTTTTACAATACAATCATATATTTCCTTATAAGAATGAAGTATTCTCTAAAAGTTAAAATTTTACTCTTTCCCATATCCAGAGTTCTTTTCCCATGCCCAAAAGTAATGGATGATTAGTTGGGTTAATAACTCTTACAAAAACAGCAAATAATCACTAAAATGTGTCATTCTAAAGCATAACATAATTGTTAAAGTACATAATTCTAAAGAATGGTTTCTAAGGCATACTGTTCTTATGGCAAAACATTATTCCAGGGAAACACGTTAGCAAGCATTCTGCTGGGACAACGTTCCGTCCCAGGAAAACAAAGCTGGAACCAAACAAGCATTCAACCATAAGAGAGGCCTTGCCATCTCTTAAAGCAAACAATCAGCCATAAGAGAGGCTTGCCATCTCTTAACTGTAATTAGAGTATGTCTTGCAATCATGTTCTTTTGGGGGTCTTTTTCTTGGTCTCCAACAGACTACGGATCCAAATAAAATTAAATCCTTGACAACTTCAATCTTTTCTCAGTTTATCATGATGTTGCTTATTGGTCCAGTTGTGAGGATTTTTGTTTTATTTTGAGGTGTAATCCATACTGAAGGCTATAGTCTTTGATCTTCATCAGTAAGTATGGTCACTCTGCTGAAATTAGTCCATCATGGGTGACCTTGCTAGTACTTTTATATATTTCTATAGTAAACATCTGCATCCAGATTAAGTTATACTTGAGTTTATACTAATGTCCTCATCTCTAATACATTATCACATGCATCATTCTAGCTTCTTCCTCATGCTTAACTGTAGACTTACACTCCAACATTGCTTAACCTGGCTCCTACTATCTGCCCTGTATTTAATTAATTGTTCCATTCCAGTACACATGTATAGTACTATGAGAACTGTTAACTTGCATTTCTGTGGGAAATAACTTCGTCAAGTGTTATTCAGTGCCTACATGCTGTTTCTTTTACTTTTAGTCTTACAGGCCTCACACATCTCCAAAGATATTTAAGACAGTACCTTATATCCTCATCTCCTTCAATAAGGCTGTTTTATATATTTGTGATACAGTTAGATTCTCCTGATACAATCTATACTTCTTGGGAATCCCAAGATTCTTTATTTTCTTATATTAAATCATCATTTAGAATTCATAGTCAATAATGCATTTGAATGTTCTGGAAAGAACTCTGTTTCTCAAACCTCTCTACCCAATGATTATTCTTTTGTTTTTTATTTCAGATCATTGAAGAATCAAATTATAAAATCATAGAATATAAGACCTATTGGGACTCTCAGCTCTCTTTGTTCCCAATCTCAAATTATTTTCTTTGGAAACTCTGGTGGCATAGTGCCTAAGGCATTTGACTGTTACCAGAAGGCTGGTTGTTCAAACCCACCAGCCACTTCTTGGAAGGAAGGTTGTACAATCTACTCCTGTAGTGATACTGCCTCAGAAATCCAAGGAGGGGTCTCTGGGAGTTGGATCTAACTCGACAGCAGTGAGTTTGGTTTTGGTTTGGTATATAGGGAGAAGGGAGTGTTTTGTTGGGGGAGGAAAAAAAAAAAAAGCTAAATGAAACCTTGTTTTAATTCTGATGTGAGTACATCTGAGAATCCAAATTCCCAGGGACATCATACTTCAGCCACAAACTTGTAGTTCCCAAAGTTTGGCTTTGCACATTATGGGCCTTCAGGCCAGTTAATTGTTCTACTTGCCCTCTAAGCACATTCATAGCTACCCAGGACTAATATGTTGCTTTCAGTACCTGCCTTAAACTTGACTTTCCTGTCCCAATCTTGTAGAAGGAAAGGGGAAGAAATAGTGAAGATCTCTTTGGATCATCGATTATCATATATGCTTACACCTTATCTTTCATGAGTATCAGCTCTGCCATTGCTGTTTCCTAGAAAACTTTTCCTGATACACACTTCCTTGCTCTAAGGTGTCTTTTCTCTGTGTTTCTACAGCATTTTTCACATTGTTCTCTTTCATTAGACTGTGAGGTCTTGAGGTTGGGGCCATGTTATATATCTCAATACCCTCAACATCTGGCTTCATATGTAGCAAGTAAGATATGTTCAATTAATATTTGTGTAATAAATGGATAAAAGATAAATGAAAGGAATTAGAAACTCCATTAAATACTAAGATATATTAATGATTAAAAAAAAAACAAAAGCTAATACCAGCAGTGATTAAAAAAAAAAAAGGTTTAAAAAATAAAATAAAATAAATAAATAAATAAAATAGGAGTTGCCTTAGCAACTGTAGTGTCCAGGGAAGAAAAGGGATCGAGGTTACCTAGGAAGGAAAAATCTTTACAATTTGCACAAACGTAAAAATATACCACAACCATGACTGTACAGGCCTTCCAGAATGCTATCCCCCATGATGTTGCTAAAGGATCCTTCTGGGTCTCCAAAGTAAAGGGAGATCACAGATTCTTTAGATCTCAAAGTTTGAAGTAATCTTAAGAATTACCTCATCCACATTTCTCTCATCTAGTTCTCTGCTTCAAACTGTCTCAGCGTTGTGGGTGAAGTCAGGGCCCCAGTGTTGGAAAAGATAGGGGTTCTTGAGAAGACCAAAGGCCTTGAGAGACAAAGCTAAATACCTTTCAGGAAGAACTTGGCCAAAGGCAGGAAACCAGTCCAAAGATTCTTTCAAAACAGTGCCTAATACTCTAACAAGTGTGTGAGGAGGGTGAGAGATGATCAAAAGCTGGACCAAGTTCAGATTAAAAACTTGAGAAAAATATCCCTAGAGTTATTGATATTAGGTCATCAGGCAAGAAAGAACTAAACTGAATGATGGAAGAGATTACCAACTGAAAGAGCTTCAGAAAAAGTCAAATAGAAATAATATAGAATGACAAAAAATGTCAGACAGAAAAATGTCAACAGAATCATGTAGACATGGATTCAAATATTGTCACTTTCACTCACTAGCTGGGTGACCTTAGGAAAGTTACTTCTGCTTCCCTAGTCTCTTGTGGTAGGGTTGTTATGAGGATGAAATGAGAAAGAATATATAAAACAATGAGCATGAGATCTGAAATACAGAAACGTAAGTCACTGTAATGGTCATCATCATCAACATCACCATCATCACAACATTAACAATCACTTAAATGTATCACCATCATCACAACACCAACAATCACTAAAATGTATCAAGCATTTATTATTTGCCAAACATTGTGCTAGGTGTTTCTATCTGGCTACTATTGTTGGTGCTATTATTGATTGCTCAGTAATAGCAGCAAGTTATGGATTTTCCTCCTAACAAGTTTATTACACCAGAGTAGACCTTTTTACACCTTGAGTTGTTACTGTTATGTGCCGTCGAGTAGGACTCAACTCACAGTGACCCCTCCTTTGGTTTCCGAGGCAGTATCACTACAGAAGTAGATTGCCCACTCATTGCTTCTGAGGAGTGACTGGTGAGTTTGAACTGCCAGCCTTCCGGTTAGCAGTCAAGTGCCTTAGGCACTATGCTACCAGAGCTCCTTAGAGAATTTATATGAATCAACATAAAAATAAAACAAAAAATGGTAGAGGCCACCTCCCAAGTCTTTTGCATTTCTACAATTCATAATAAGAGGCTGGTTACAAAATACATGCAAGAAAGACTGTAGAATTTGCACAATTGCCCAATCTTCTGAGAGACATTTCCCCACCTTGGTTATCTAGCATCCTACATCAGGACAAAGAGCTGATTTTAAGCATTGTTTCTTCTCAGACTCAGGTAGCTATTGCTATGTGTCTCTTAGGGTTAGGACTAATTTCTCAGTTTCAGAGATAATAGGCAACTGGTAACTAATGTCTTTTAATGAAAAGAAGAGCCAAATTGTCATATAAATATATAAAATTGCATAAATTGCAGGAGCATTAATTACTACTGCCCTTGGGCTCCTGAGAAGTCATAGAATCTTTCCATGGTGACAGCAATATTACATATTTAATTGTATATTTAGGTCGCTGTAGAAATTGTAGACATGTTTTAGCTTAGCTAGAGGAGTTTTCAGTTAAAATGAGGTAATATACTCTTCCTTATTCTAGATTAAATTCAGTAGTGTTATATTTATCTTAAATGCATTATCACTTTCTTAGGTTTTGAGGGAAATTTTAGACAGATAACAAGTTCTCATTGTAATCATCTTGAAAGCATTGTGGGGTCATCTGGTCTAGGTCATGACCTTCAATAGAGTTGTTGTTGTTATGTGCCCTCAATCAGACCTGATTCACAGTGACCTCTCCTTGGGTTTCAGAGGCGTATTACTACAGAAGTAGATTGCCCAACCTTCCTTCGTTGGAGTGGTTGGTGGGTTTGAACCGCCAGCCTTCTGGTTAGCAGTCAAGTGTCTTAGGCACTACACTACCAGAGCTCCTAATAGTAGACTAGCCCAATGAGGAAATGTATAGAGCTCGGGCTAGATCCTTCCCCATCACTAGTACAGAGGAAGTTGAAGCCAGTGCCAGATTCCCATTGACTCCGTTATCTTTATCTAATAGAGCAAGTATTAAGTAAAACTTCACTGATTGAATAAAGAGGCACTACCAGAGGGCTCTTGGTTCAAATCCACAGCCACTTCTGGAAGCAAGTTTGGACAATCTACTTCCTTAGCGAGATGCCCTCAGAAACCCAAGGAGGGGTTGCTATGAGTTGGATCTGACTCACCGGTAGTGTTTGTTTTGTTTTTTTTTTCATTTGGATTCAGGGCCCATTCCTGACCATGAAGCCAGGAGGATAATGTGAACAAGGTTTCATAAATGTTACCAAAGCCAAGTGGGGAGCACTGGAATATGGCAGGTTCGTACTTCTATAAGGATCTCTTTCTTTCTCTACTGATTGGGAACTTAATTTTCAAAGGTTGGAGAACGCTAGGGCTGAATAAGAAGCTTCTGTAGAAGTTGAAATTGAGCAAATAGCAGAAGAGAATGAAGAACTTTAAAAAAAGAAAAGAAAAGAACACAGAAAAGCAAAGGCATGACCAAACCTATACCAAGGAGTAAAGGCCTTATTCACTGTTTGCTCGATCATCACCTGAAAGCTCATCAAGGTAATACAGTTTACCCTTGCAGATTTATAATGTTCATCAGAAGAGCTCATCCACTATTATAAATGACACAGCTCATGTTTCCATTTCATCCATGTCAGAAAATGAATATCCTATGTAAATAGCAAATAAGTATGGCATAAGTTGCAATATAAAGAGCTCTGGTGGTGTAGTGCCTAAGGCATTTGACTGCTAACCCAAAGGTTGACAATTCAAACCCATCAGCCACTCCAAGGAAAGAAGATGGGGAAATCTACTTTTGTAAAGATTTAGTGCCTTGGAAATCCAAAAAAGGTTGCTATGAGTCAGACTCAACTTGATGGCAGTGAGTTTGGGGATTTTTTGGAAGCTATAATGGAAAACACTGGTTTCCAAATGCCAGGAATTATTATTATACTGACTTTCCAAAAATAAGTGAATTTTTTTAAAAAAACATTTTTATTCTTCCCCCCCCTTTATTAAATTGTAATTTGGGTGAAAGTTTACAGAACAAATTCATTCTTCATACAACAGTTCATATACATTTTGTTTCATAACATTGATTGTAATCCTCATGATATAACAGCTCTCTTCCCATTTCCTCCCTGTGGTTACTTATTCCCTTTGTCCTTCTTTCCAATGCATTCCTGCATTTTTTACTTCCAGTCAATGAATAGGAAACCAAACCAAAACTAAACTCACTGCCCTCGAGTTGGACCTGACTCACAGCGACCCTACCTTGGATTTCCGAGGTGGTATCAACACGGAAGTAGATTGCCCAACCTTCCTTCTGAGGAGTGGCTGGTGAGTGCCATCTGGTCAGCAGTCAAATGCCTTAGGCACTACGCTACCAGCACTTCCTAGATGTCCAAAATCAGGGTGCTGGCTCTAGGGAAAAGGTTTCTCTATTAGCTCTGGAAGAAGGTCCTTATCTCTTTAATTTCTGATTCCTGGTTTCTCAGAGAGTTCCATGTGTCTTGGCATCTATTTTACCTCAAGTCTGCTCGTTCATTTGCTTGTTTAATCTCATTTATATCTCAAAAGAGATTGACTCCAGACACACTCTATGCTAATCCTTTCTCATTACCATAACAAAGACAATCCATTCCCAAATGGGATTATAACCATCCTCACTGAATCTCCTCTCCTGTGGAAGGTAGGTCCCTTCCCTTGAATGCAGTGAATCCATGGCTTAGTTCTAAGGAAGAAAACCATTGCCATTCAGTTGGTCCCCAATAAATATGGTAAAAGTGATGGGGTAATCACTTCCATGACTATATCACATTACATATTGCAAACTAGAGCAAGAGATCTACTGATTTAAATTAAGTTCATGAAAGGATGATTATTGAGATCTTTCTCATTATAAAATGAAATGCCTTAAGGTTAAGATCCTATCAAGTCTGGGTCTTAGGTCTCCCACATGTAAAGTGAGTTGTGTAGAGAAGGTCTCTTTCTATTGTAAACTTCAATGATCCAAAGTTCTTTGCATGGTGATAACACCAGCATGATGATTCTAAACTAAAACCAGAGCCATCAACTTGACTCATAGTGACTTCTATAAGGTTTCCCAGGCTGTAAATCTTTACGGAAATAGATTGCCTCTTCTTCCTCCCATGGAACAGCTGGTGGTTTGAACCACTGATATTTTGGTTAGCAGCCAAATGCCTTACCCACTGTGCTACCAGAGCTCCTTTGCAAGATGATTATTGTTTGTTGTTATGTGCCATCAAGTCGGACCTGACTCATAGCGACCCCTCCTTGGGTTTCCAAGACAGTATCACTACGGAAGTAGATTGCCCAACCTTCCTTTCAAGGAGTGGTTTGTGGGTTTGACCCGCCAACCTTCTGGTTAACAGTCAAGTGCTTAGGCACTATGCTAGCTGAGCTGCCAGCAAGATGATTGTTGTTGTTGTTATGTGCCATCGAGTCGGCCCCGACTCATAGCGACCCCTCCTTGGGTTGCTGAGGCAGTATCACTATGGAAATAGATTGCCCAACCTTCCTTCCAAGGAGTGGCTGGTGGGTTTGAACCGCCAGCCTTCTGGTTAACAGTCAAGTGCTTAGGCACTATGCTACCAACCTAAGTTTAAATTCTGAATCTACACTTAACAGTTCTAGGTCTTTGGCCAAATGAATTGTTCATCTTGCTAACTTCAGTTTCCTCATGGATGTTGTTGTTGTTGTTATGTGATGTCGAGTTGGACCCAACTCATAGCGACCCCTCCTTGGGTTTCAGAGGTAGTTTCACTAAGGAAGTAGATTGCCCAACCTTCCTTCCAAGGAGTGGCTGGTAGGCTTGAACTGCCAGCCTTCTGATTAGAAGTCCAGTGCCTTAGTCACTACGCTACCAGAGCTCCTACTGTACACACTGCAAATCCCATTGGAGAGGACTCTTGACACTTGAAAGCAACAGCTTAGAGTTGAAGGGCTGAGTCAAGTGACTCCTGGTACAGCAGATTATGAAAGAGATGCTTCAGGTACTATTGAATGCTCTCGTAGCAATTCTAAGACATATCAACAAGTTTTTCACATTGCTCCAAATCTCTCACTTTTCCAAGCAGTTACAAAATCACTTAATAAGCCCAGATTTCATTTGCATCAAAATTGAATTTAAAAGAATAACATTGAACCTTCCTTCCTAGACTGCAGAGGACTTGAAATTAGGCACTGGTTTACTGGCATTTGATTGCCACCATCAAGCCAAATTTGTGTTTAACAAACACACTGGGACATTTGTACTCCCCTTTCAAGTGGTCAAATGACACTTATCTACAAGTTTTTCCCATAATTTATAAAACTAGTAGTCAGTTTTCTGGCAGAGTTATATGTTATTTCCTAGGCACATGATGACATATAGTAATCAAAATATACTGAATGTTCTACAAATAGTCAAGTTGCAAAGCATGAATGAAAATGACTGTTCTGGTTACCTAGTGCCACTCTGACAGAAATTTACCACGAATAGGATGGCCTTAACAAACAGGAGTTTATTCCCTCACAATTTGGAGGTTTTAAGTCTACGTTCACAGTGCCAGGTTCTAGGGCCTGGGTGAAAGCCCCTCAACCTCAGGCTTCAGCTCTGCTTCTCGCTCCCAGCCCACTGAAGCTAAAGGTGTTTCCTCACTCAGACAGCTGCTGGCTGCTGAAGCTGACAAACCCAAGGTTGATAAGTAAAAAGGCACAGTCCTGATGTCACCAAACCACAAGGCAGATCATTAATTCAAGTCATTGTAAGTCCCAAGTCAGCAGAGCATGGCTGCTGAACAATGACTGGCTACATGCATGGTCCAAGTGTGTGCCATAAGCTAGAGACTATCCCCCCCAAAGCTTCTCTTTATATACAGGAAGCAGACCATATCCCAAAAGCAGCTACTCAGCTGCCTGTGGTAGATCCTGCCATGGAGTTCATTGCCAGTCTCATCATAAGGAAAAACTACCACCAGCTCCCCAGCCACTCAACCAGGCCTAGCCAAGTTGACATATAAACTGAACTACCACAATTCCACCCCTTGTCAACTTGGCATCTGTACAGATCTTCATTGATGACATCTGTACAGATCTCTCTCACTGGGTGGCTCCAGTTCCCTAGTTCCTCTGAGTGGCAACCTCACCTCCTTGGCCTGGCAGGCCCCATTTTTCTCCCTCTTGGGCATGGCAGCCCCGCCCCCTCACTCTTGGACAGCAGCTATGGCTCCATCCCACTCACAACAACAAGCAGCCCCACACTCCAGAACCAAGTTGGTGAAGGCCTGGCTCTTTGAAACCTGGGGGGCTGTGGTCGTTCCATGCCCAAAGGCCATGGTCTTACCCTTTCAGATTGAGGCAGCTCTGCTTTCATTTCTTTGGTCTCTCCACTTCTGCTCATTAATGCTGAAGGCAACCCACTCTGCAAGAAATCTTCCTGCCCTAAAAACATTCAGCTTTCTTCCTCCACAGGCTGGCCAACCTACTTCTCCATTTTATGCTGGTCTTCTCTACCAATTAATACCTGAAGGCAACCCACTCTGCCAGGAAGCCACCTACCCAATGACATTCGACTTTCTCCTCTGTGGGCTGGTAAGTCTGTTGCTGTTTAATGCCGGTCTCTGGGCTGTGCTACTACCGTCTGTCATGCTGGTCTCTCTGCCAGTATCTCTCTGCCAGTCTCTTGGCTCTGCTCCTGCCATCTCTCATGCTGTGTGCTGGGGTCTCTCTGACAGGGCCTTGGGTCAAGGAAGCACTCCACTCCTGTTTCCACATTTTAGGTATCTGTCACAGTAGCACCCCACTCTCGGTACCAAATTCTGTTGTGCTTACCTACTGCTGCTCTGATAGGAATATACCACAAACAGGATAGCCTTAAAAAATAGGAGTTTATTCTCTCACAATTTGGAGGCTTTAAGTCCAAATTCAAAGTACCAGGCTTTAGGGGCTGGGTGAAAGGCCCTCAACCTTGGGCTTCAGCTCTGCCTCTTGCCCCTTACCATGTTCCCCATCACTTTGAAGCAGCTGGCTTGATAGAATGATAGAATAGCCTCCTGAAAACACAATTATGGTGCCAGCTAGGTGGAAATACCTTGAAGGGTTGGGCAATGTACTCCAGGAGGTTGTATATGCTCTAAAGCAGCATCCAATCTATGGTGCTGTTTCTTCAATAGCCAAGATTCATGGGTCCAGGAACCAACAGGTGGAAATGGGAGTGGTACCACTCACTATTACCCCTAGTGACCCACTCAAAAAAATTTTGCTTCCTGTCCCTGCTACCCTATGCTCTGCAGATTTGGAGATCTTAGGCCCATCTGGAGACACAATACTAATTACATTGAACTGGAAATTAAAAATGCCACCCGGCCATCTTGTCTTCCTCATGCCTCTGGATAAACAGAAAAAGAAGGGCGTTAATGTACTTTCTGGTGTGATAGATCCTCATTACCAAGGGGAAATTGGATTGACATTACATAATGAAGGTAAAGAAGAATACATCTGGAATACAAGAGATTCTTTAGGACATCTCTTAGTACTACCATGCTGCAGTGTAGTAAATTACTTAGTGTGGCTTTTCTACCCATAAGTCTTTCTAAACTCCAAGGTGGGATTTTCTATCAGCAACCGAGGAGCTCCTGATTGCTGAAGGTGTCCACCTGGAGTATTTCTGTTGGGAGTGGCACAAAACAATGTGCTGGGAGTTGCCCACTCTCTCTCAGGTGCTTAGAGTTCTGATGCTATAACTGGCTAGTTTCACCACCCTGCCGGGTTCAAAAAGGAGGCCTCCTAGAGGCAGAACTCTCTCTGACTGCTGGTTGAGGAAGATGTGCTGCTAAAAGAGACCCGGGCTCCTGAGACACACGTTGCTGGGAAAGAGATGCAAGAGACACGCATTGCTGAGTGAGACACCGAGGGACAAGCACTGCTGGAAAAGAGACTGTGAGAGATGGTTGGCTGAGGGACAGTGGGCTGGAAGAGAGACTGAGCACTTTTTCCGGAACTTGAATTGTAGCCTGTGGTGCTTCCCTAATAAACCCCATAATCTGTGAGCTCTGTGTGGCCACTGCAGTGAATTATAGAACCCAGAAGAGAGGTGGCGGGTGCTTTGGGAGGAACGGTTGGTGAAAGGGCTGGAGGGAGGCAGCATGTCTGGCCTTGTAG
>NW_006921590.1:5652086-5663698 GCF_000298275.1 Orycteropus afer afer | reverse complement strand
CAGCATTATTTCTGTCACCAAGGCCAAATTTTCCAACTACCGGTGATTCTTCTTTGTTTCCAACTTTTGCATTCCAGTCACCAGTGATAATTAATACATCCTGATTGCATGTTTGGTCAATTTCACACTGTAGAAGCTGATAAAATTCTTCAATTTCCTCATGTGTGGCTTTGGTGGTTGGGGCATAAATTTGAATAACAGTCATAGTGATACAGCCTCAGAAATCCAAGGAGGGGTCGTGTGAGTTGGGTCTGACTCAACAGCATGTAACAACAACAACAGGATGATGATATAGCGAGCTCTGTTGCTGTAGTGGTTAAAGCCTTTGCTTCTAACCAAAAAGTCACTGGTTTGAACCCACCAGCAACTAGGCACAAGAAAGATGAGATGTCTGCTTCTGTAAAGATTTACAGCCTTATGCACCCAATGGTGTTACTATGAGATGGAAATGGCTTGATGGCTGTGAGCTGGTTTTTTTGGAGGATGATTTTACAGTTGGTCCTTGGGTTATGAACAAGATCAGTTCCTAAGTTTGTCTTTAAGCTTAATTTGTAGGTAAGTTGGAACAGATACATATAGCTCTTATTTAGCATTACTTTCATGCAGGGAAGGGCTCAAAGCCTGTGATAGTTAAGTTTGTGTGTCAACTTAGCTGGGCCTTGTTGAGTGGCTGGGCAGCTGGGTAAAGGTATTCCTCATGCTGAGATTGGTAATTAAGTCCATGGTAGAATCTACTGGAGCAGCTGAGTAGCTGCTTTAGGGATGTGGACTGCTTCCAGTATACAAGAAACAACTTTGAGGAAGATCTCCAGCTTTTTGGCACTCTTGAACCATGCATGTAGCTAAGTCATTGTTCAATAGACTGCCATGCCCTGCCAATCTTAGGACTTCTTCTGGATTTGAATTAGTGGCCTGCCATGTTGTTTGGTAACATTGGGACTATGACTTTTTATTTGTCAACCTTGGGCTTGTCAGGCTCAGCAGCTACCAGCTACCTGAGTGAAGAAAAGCCTCTACCTTCATTGTACCAGATGCAGGAGGCAGAGCTGAAGTCCAAGGTTGAAGACCTTTCACCCAGCCCCTCAAACCTGGCACTTTGCACTTGGACTTGTAGTCTCCAAAATTGCAAGAGAATAAACTCTTTGTTCAAGCATCCCATTTGTGGTATATTTCTGTTAGAGAGGCACTTGGTAACCACAACAAAGCTTTTTCAATGATCTAAAAGCTATACATGCAGTAAGGGAAGATGATTGTGATGAAGAATTTGTTGAGTTAGAGTTGGTCCAATCATTTCAAAATGAAGGCAAATAGGAGTTGTCCATTAGTCAAATGTTCAGAACCTTGGGACTTACTGTAGTCAAAATGGAAAATAATGTGTTAGCGAGGATGTGAGAAATTAAAACCCTCCTACTGGTGAGACTGTAAACCATCTTAGTTGTTACAGAAAAGAATCTGTGTTCCTCAAAAAGTTAAACACAGAATTACCTTATGGCCCAGCAATTATATTCCTAGATATATAATCAGAATATTTGCAAACAGGGACTCAAGTACTTGTATGCCAATGTTCATAACAGCACTACTCACAATAGCCACAAGGTGGAAACAACCTAAATGTCCATCAAGAGAGGAATGGATAAACAAAATGAGGTATATACACACAATCGGATTTAGTATTCAGTTGTAAAATGTAATGGATTTTTGTACATGCTACAACATAGGTAAACCTTAGAAACATTGTGCTAATTGAATAGCCAGTCACAGAAGATCACACATTATATGATTCCATTAATATAAAATATCCAAAACAGCAATCTAAAGAGACTAAAGTATATTAGTGATTGTGGGCTGGGGGAGAGGGGGAGTAAGGAATGGGTAGATATTGCTGAATGTGTACACAGTTTCGATTTGGGACATAAAAAAAATTTGGAAATAAATAGTGGGATAGTTGCACAACATGGGAAACATAGCATTTTTAAAAAGTGAAGAAAGAAAAGAAATGCATACTGTGATTTTATATATATAAACATCAGAATTTCAAAAACACACAAAATGACTCAATGCTGTTGGAAATACCCTGGGTAGAAGGGAAATGACTGGAGGAGGCATGAGGGAGGCTTCAGGGGGGTGTCAGTGATGTTCTCTTTCTTAACCTGAGTGTTGATTACAGGTTGTGGTTGCAGTTTGTGAACATTAAAACACTAACTTAGCTGTACACTCAAAATTTATGCACTTCACAGTTTTGTTAATAGTATCATATACATGTCAATTTCCTGGTTTTGAAAGGGTGCATGGGAACTCTGTACTTTTTTTACAACTTATCAGTCTTATTTCAAAATGAAAAAAAAAAATTAAATACAATTTTAGAAAGCAAGACATTTTAGATTCATTTTATGGTAATATTTCCACCTTCAGAAGTTTTTAAATAAATTTTAAAAAGAACAACAACAAAACTGTCATTTGGGATAGTATTTTTCTTACAAAATTGATTTTTAAAAATGCCAGTAATGTTAAGAATGACAGAAAATGGTCATGCTCGAACGTTGATGATTAAAGTACAAAGTGGTACAATCTTTCCAGGAGTAAATTTATAAATTTATTTATAAAATTCTTTAAAAATGTGCAGACCTTTTTGATGTAACATTCATCAAAGTTATACTTCTATGAATGTATCTTAAGCATATAATTCAGGATATGCACATGTATTAAGCTTCAAGGATGTTCAGCACAGAACTATTCATAATAGTGAAAAAATAGATCTAAATTTAAAAAATTACATCAGTTAAATGAATTACCATATATCCACATATGGAACACCATTTATCATTAAAAATTATATTACAGATTTCTTATTGACATAAAGAGATGCTTTGAAAATATTTTTGGTGTGGTAATTATAAAAATTATGAGTTATAAAAGACATTATAAAAATTATGACTTAATTTTGGTAAAAGCAAGGTGTAAATAATGAAAATACGGGTAGGATTTTGAAGGTATTAAGTGGTATTGGGTCCAGAGAATATATAAAAGCCTCACTGACAAGTTTCCCTATTTCTTTCAGCTTTTCCAAAGCAAAGAAATGCAAGGAACAAATTCAATTAGTAAACAATATTATACTATTACTCATCTCAGTATCTGAGATGTCTATGAAGATTTCTCAGTTCAAGATGAACTGGGAGCCCATGTGGGATCACAGTCTCTGATTATAGCCAAAAGCAGGGTTCTGGTTAGGCAAGCAAAGAGAGAGAGAGAGAGAGAGAGAGAGACAGAGAACCTGACTTGGTTTATTGATCTCACTGCATGAAACAAGAAGAGCCAATGAAAGTAAACTACCTGGGCATCATCTTTTAGTTACTGTCACCTAGTAAACATGATTTCATGAACATCAAAACATGACTCCATGAATGTCATAGAATTTCATCAATAAAATTAGCAGCCTGGCATGGAGTAGAATGGTAGGTGTGTATGGTAGTTATGTCTGTGTGTCAACTTGGCTGGGACTGGTTAAGTGACTGGGCAGCTGGTGGTAGTTATTTCCCATGATGAGAATGGCAATCAACTTCATGGTGGGATCTACCACAAGCAGCTGAGTAGCTGCCTTTGGGATGTAGTCTGCTTCCTGTATTTAAGGAGAAGCCTTGGGAATGGTCTCTAGCCTATGGCACGCTTGGACCCTGCATGTAGCCATGTCATTGCTCAGCAGCCTGCTATGCTCTGCCGACCTTGGGACTTACAATGGACTTAAGTTAATGGCCTGCTGTGTAGTTTGGTAACATTGGGATTGTGCGTTTTGACTTGTCAACCTTGGGGCTTCTCAGCTTCAGCAGCCAGCAGCTGTCTGATTGAAGAAATGCCTCTAGCTCCAGTGGGCCAGGAGCAGGAGACAGAGGTGGAACGCAAGGTTGAGTGGGGCTTTCACCCAGCCCCTAGAGCCTGGCACTTTGAACTTGGACTTAAAGTCTCCAAACTCCTGTTTGTTAAGGCCATCCCATTTGTGGTATATTCTTGTCAGGGCAGCACTAGGTAACCAGAACAGTATGCATACATAGAGGTGGATAAGTGGGAAGAGAAACAGAACCAGAGCCATAAGCTCACTCCCATACAACACTGCTTCTGGTATCTACTTAAGTGTAACAAACAACTCCAAAACTCAATGGCTTAAAACAAAAATGACATTATATCTCATGAGTCTGTGAGTTGACTGGACTCTGATAGGTATTCTACCCCATGTGGTATAGCTGTGGTCTCCCAGGTAGCTAGGAGCTTGGCTTGTGCTAAAACCTCTCATCCTCCAGGGTCTCTATCATTATTCAATAGTGTTACCTGAACTTTCTTTATGGTTGTAGACTAGTTTTCAAGAAAGAATTTCTAGAGTTCCAGCAAGATGGAAGAATAGTCAGACAAGCTACACAGACCCTCTTCAATGAAGCAATAAGAAACCAATTGAAACTGATAAAGAAGATGATCCTGGAACCCTGAAATTTGAAGGGAACGATAAAGAAGTAAATTAAATACCAACTAGTAGAAGAACCTGAATGAAGCAGTAAATAAGGAGACAAAGGAGCTGTAGACTACTGGCTGTCCTGAGGGTGAAGCCATTTTGAATATTTTCCAATAGGGACCTAAGAATAGGCTCTGTTCACCAAGGCTGTATAGGCAAGGACTGCATTGGTGCTTGAGAACAGAAAGTATAACAAAAAATTAGACAGGTAGACCTGTGGACTACTGGAGGTTGTCATTGAGGGCACAACAACTTGGGATGTTTCCAAGCAGATGGTGAAGCTATTTTGAGTGTGTGTGAGTAGTGCGCTTGCTTGAATTGTCACCTGGGAGTACAATTCACCTGCCAAGGACAGCAAAGGCAAGCACACTGGAGACTGACAACTGGAGAGGTCCATATTCCCCTCTTTACTCTTGTGCCTCACCACCTCTTGGTGAACAGGGGTGTGGCCATACCCCCTGCCTCCACCCACCTTCTTGACCTGCAGAGGCTCCATCTCTGTCTGTGCCTTGGCAGAGCCTGGGTGCTGTTTCCAGCATTGCCATGGTTTTGTTTTGGTTATTTTATTTTTAAAGTATTCTTTTATCTTTCTCCTTTATTCTTTTTTTCTCTTTCCCATCCCCCCCCTTTTTTTTTTTTTGGCTCTTTCCTTTTCCTGGTTCCCTTCTTTTTTCTTTCTTTTGGTTCTTCCCATCCCTTGTTTTTCCTTTTGCAATTCTCCCTACTCTTTTTACTCTTGCTCTTTTGTCTCATCCCACCCTCCACAGATATTCTGGCTTTTGCTTTTCTTTTCTCATTATCTTCCTTTTATCTTTTTTTAAATATGTTTGGAAAATTATTCTTTGTATTTATTGCATTTCTCTTTTTTCTTTTTTCATTGTTACTGTTTCTGTGCTTTGAGAATTTTTTTATTTAATTTTTTTTTAATCTAACTTAGACAGAGAATGTTCCCACACAACACCACTATACCTGCATTTTCTGCAGCCCCACCCACTGAGTGAAGGCCACCACTTGCTTTTTCACCAAGTGACCAATGATAAATGGTGGTCAATACCAGCTCAACTCACCCTCAAATGGTCTTTATGAACAGCTAACAGATCTGTACACACACTCTCATTCTCTATTACACACATCAAGAGACAGGTGGTGAGTCCCTAAGTGTTAACAACTAGTGAATATAGAAGCACAGTACCCTACTCACAGAGATATATCAAAACAAAACAAAACAAACAAACAAAAAATCCTGTGTGAATCACACTAACATACAATCACAAATTAAACATAAATACAACAACACCATAATGTCTCAGAGACAACAGACCATCACAGCACACACACACACACAAAGCAAGATAAAATAATAAAAACAAGAGACCAGGATACAAACCCAGAAAACATGCCTGAGGAAGAAGCAGTATTGGATATCCCTGATAAGGTACCTCCAATGGATTGAGAGACAGATCAAGGAAAACAATGACAAAATTAAGGAAAACAAAGACAAAACTCTTAACAATTTGGGAAAGCAATACAGGAACAAATGGATAAAATAAACAAAAAAATTAGAAATGATACAAAAACAACAAATAGAAATCCAGATCACTGATGCTAAGATTTCAAAAATAAATAACACATTGAACAGACAAAGGAGTAGAATAGAAACAATGGAAGACAGAATTAGTGAGATTGAAGACAAATACCTCAATTCTACTTTGTTAAGGGATCAATCATACATAAGATCAAAACAAAATGAAGGAGACCTAAGATTCATATGGGATACCATCAGTAGGAATAACCTACATGTAATCAGAATTACAGGACAGGAAGATAAAACCATAAAAAAAAATTGTTGGAGATTGGTTGGAAGATAATTTTCCTAATATGATGAAAGATGAGAGTATATCCAGTCAAGAAGTTCAACAAACTCCGAACAGGATAGATCCCAAAAGAAAATCATAAAGACATGTTGGTCTGGTTACCTATTGTCACTCTGACAGGAATATATACCACAAATAGATGGCCTTAGCAAACAGGAATTTATTCTTATACAGTTTGGAGGCTTTAAGTCCAAGTTCAATGTGCAGGCTCTGGGGGATGTGTGACAGTCCCTCCACCTTGGGCTTCAGCTCTGTCTCTTGCTCCCAGCCTATTGAAGCTGGAGTCATCTCTTCACTCAGGCAGCTACTGGCTGCTGAGGCTAAAAAGCCCAAGGTCGACAAATAAAATTGTACAGTCCTGATGTTGCCAAACTACAGGGCAGGCCACTGATGCCAGTCCATTGTAAGTCCCAAGGTCGGCAGAGCATGGCAGGCTGCTGAACAATTACATGGCTACATTCAGGCTCCAAGCATGCCATAGGCTAGAGATCATTCCCAGAGCTGTTTCTTATATATGGGAAGCAGACCACATACCCAAAGGCAGCTACTCAGCTGCTCCCAGTAGATTCCACCATGGAGTTAATTACCAGTCTCATCATGGGGAATACTACATCCGGCTGTCCAGCCACTCCACCAGGCTCAGCCAAGTTGACACACAAACATAACCACCACACATATCATCATCAAACTCACCAAAACCAAAGACAAAGAAAGAATTCTCAAAAAAGCATGGGAAAAATGAAGTTACCTACAAAAGGCAACAAATAAGACTAAGTTCGGGTTTCTTGGGAGAAAGCATGCAGGCCAGAAGGCATTAAAACCAAGACAAACCAAACCCACTGCCACCAAGTCGTATCCGACTCATAGCAACCCCTCCTTGGGTTTCCAAGGCAGTATCACTAAAGAAGTAGATTGCCCAACCTTCCTTCCAAGGAGTGCCTGCTGGATTTGAACCACCAGCCTTCTGGTTAGCAGTCAAATGCCTTAGGCATGGGATGGTATATATAAAACCCTGAAAGAAAAAAATCTCCAACCAAGAGTTTTTTATGCAACAAAATGGTCCCTCAAATATGAGGATGAAATTCAGAGATTTCCAGAAGTTTAGGAAATTTGTTAAAACCAGATCAACTTTACAAAAGATGATAAAAGCAGTCCTTCAGACAGAGAACCAACAACAGCAAACAATGATCAATGACTAACACACCTGACAACATAACCCAGAAATAAACTCAGTTATAGAAGTATCCAAAGTGAAATGAGCTTACAAGACTATGAACAGAGAACCAGAGACATCAATTTGTAAATGAGGACAACTGCCAACCAAAAAGGAAGTAAACAGTGTAGCTACAAAACTTCTAAATGATGAGGAAGTCAAGACAATTGTGAGATAGAACAGACTGTTTTAAACTTGGAAAGAAAATAATAAATCACAGGGTAACCTCAAATAAAAATAATAAACATTTGTATAAAAATAAAAAAGAGGACAAACACAAATACTAAGCAAATAATAAACAATAGCAATGAAGGAGATGACAACATGACTCAAACAAAATGAGCTCAGCACAGAAAATTATATAGAACAAAGAAATCAGAAACACCATACGCACATGCACAAAAAAACACATAACAAAGTGACATCAATAAATTCATACCTGTTGATAATTACATTAAATGCAAATGGATTAAATGCACCAATCACAAGATGGAATGTTGCAGACTAGATTGCTTTCTTAAGCATCACCCAGGAGGAGGAAGATGGTGTTTTACCTATAGCATGCACATTAGTTCCCTCTAGCATCTTAGTGCCTGAAAAAAACTTCATGCAGAAGTTTGAAGCAGGGATTCTGATGCTCTGAACAGCTCATTAAGTCAGAGTATACCAAACTCAGGGGAGTAGAATTAGAGAGGAGAAAGGGGCAGTGCAATTACCCACAAAGGAAAAAAAAAAAAAGGGCGAACCTGCCCTTAGGAGCTCCGACTGGCCAGCAAGATGGGGTGTCAGAGGGCTCCCTGGAGCAGTGGAGAGAACACACTGGAGGACCTGCAGCCACCCCATGGATCTACTTCAGCACCTGCTTTTATTGGTAAACCTGGGACCAATGAGAAGGAGAAGAGACCCCTCTGGCTCTGGGTGCCACTGAATTGGGAGCAGAGAGGGGAATCACACCGCAAGTGGGTGGATCTAGGATGAACTCACATCGCAGATCAGGGCAGCTATCCCAGGTCATCTTTTTGGCACAGAGGGGCCTGAAGAGTGGGGTTTCGGGGGCTGTCTGAACCTGGCAGAAAGTGGCAGCCCCATGACAATTGGATTCTTTGCTGAACTTGAGCCGTGGGCCTGTGAGTAACAGTATAACTTCATCATTAGCAGCCCACTCAAAGTCCTGGACATGGCTTGTGGTGTCTTGGAGCATTTTTTTTGTTTCCCTCCCCGCCTCTTGTCTTCCTCCTTTCCCTACCTCTCCCCTGTCTTATCCAATAAGAAAAAAAAAAAAAAAAATTAAGCCACCATAACACCTGCCTGCTCAAATCCTACACTCCTTTCATGACAAACAGGGACCTGCATCCACATTTCAGAGAGTGATCCCGTCATCACAAAGAAAACTGCAGAGCAACCTGCACACCTGAATTAATAACCTAAATAAATAAATTAATTAAATACACTAGATCCACCTTTCCAAAAATATTAAATCATAAAACAAAGACAAAATAAATCAATACATAACTAACAGTTAAAGACAACTTCAAAATGTCTAGGAAACAACAGACAACCTCAAATCAAACAAAAACAAACAAACAAAAAACAGGATAAGGCAACAGAAGTAAAATCCCAAACAAAAGTCTGATTAAACATGGAGAAAGAGGAGACAATAGAACTATCTGAGAAGGAATTTAGAAGGTATGCTTACAGAATTCTACAAGAGCTTAAGGAAACCCTAAACAGAATCAAGGAGAACAAAGACAGTACCCTGGAAGAACTAAGGAAAACTATTCAAGAACAAAAAAACAAGATTAATATACAATCAGAACTCATACAAAAACAGCAGTTAGAAATCCAGAAGATGAATACCAAAATTACAGAAGCACAGTGGAAGCACAAAAGAATAGGGTAGAACTGGCTGAAGAACACATTTCCCAAATAGAAGATAAATCCCTTGACACCAACCTGTATGAAGAAAAATCAGATCAAAGATTTAAGAGAAATGAAGAGAACCTAAGAATTATATGGGACAACATGAAAAGAAACAACATATGCCTCATTGGAATTCCAGAACAAGAAAAGGCAAAAAAAAAAACCCTGAGAAAATTGTGGAACACTTAGTAACAGAAAACTTCCCCTATATCATGAAGGAAGAAAAGATACTTGTCCAAGAAGCTCAAAGAACCCAATACAGGATAGATCCCAAGAGAAAAACACCTAGGCATATCATAATCAAACTCTCCAAAACCAAATACAAAGAAAGAATCTTGCAAGCTGCCCAGGACAAAAGAAATATTATTTATAATCAGTTAGGCTGAGCTCTGATTACTCAGCAGAAACCAAGCAGGCAAGAAAGCAATGGGATGGCATATATAAAACACTGAAAAAAGAAAACTTACAACCAAGAATCCTATATCCAGTCAAATTATCCATCAAATATGAGAATGAAATCAAGGCATTCTCAGACAAACAGAAATGAAGGGATTTTGTGAAAACCAGACCAACCCTACAAGAAATGCTTAATGAAGTCCTTCCAATAGAGAACCCACAACAGAGAACAACAAAATTAGTACACATGACACCAACACTAAACCCAAATCTGAAATAGATGCTCAAAATAAGACCATAAAACATCGTACACTGAAAATCAAGGAAGCCAATCTGCATATGACAACAGCAACTAACCAAATAGAGGAAATCAAAGTTCTAGGTACAAACTTCCAAATGGAGAGGAAAACAGGACAATGTCCTCATAGAACAAACTGTTACAAACATATAGAGACAAGAATTCATTCCAAGGTAACCATGGAGAAAATTAACAATCCCCCTAAGCAAATCTGGAAGGAAGGAAAACATATGGGTTTTGTAAACACAACACCAACAATAAAGAAGAAAAGAAAGGCAACACTTGACAACAAAATGAACTCAGCACAGAAAGTATTTGGACCAAAGAAACTCCAACAACATGAACAAAAAACAATAGAATGACAACAATCAATGCATACCTGTCACTAATTACACTCAGTGTGAATGGACTAAATGCACCAATCTAGAGAAAGACAGTGGCAGATTGGATAAGAAAAGAAGACCTATCGATATGCTGCCTACAAGAGACCCACCTTAGACACAAAGATAAAAACAAATTAAGAGTTAAGGAATGGGAAAAAAAAATACACCAAGCCAATGGTAAACAAAAAAGAGCAGGAGTGGAAATATTAATTTCTGATAAAATAGACTTTAAGGTGAAAAACGTAAGAGACAAAGAAGGACACTACATGATGCTGAAAGGGTCACTTGACAAAGAAGACATTATAATAAATATTTATGCACACAATTAAAATGCTCCAAAATACATGAAGCTAATATTAATTTAATTAAAAGGGAAAATAGATAACTCTACAATAGTAGGAGGAGACTTTAACACACCACTTTCAAAGAGAGACAGATCAACTAGAAAAACTCAACAAAGATACAGAAGAACTCAACAACACAACCAACTTGACCTCATAGACACATTCAGAGCATTCCACCTAACAAAAGCACAACTCACATTCTTCTCCAGTGCACATGGATCATTCTACAGAATAGATGATATGTTAGGATGTAAAACAAGCCTCAATAAATTAAAAAACAGTGAAATACTACAAAGCATCTTAGTCGACCCTAATGCTATGAAATTATAAAAGAATAATACAAAGATCAAGGAAAAACATCAAATATGTAGAAGTTAAATAATACACTGCTCAAAAACTACTGAGTAATAGATGAAATAAAAAGTGAAATTAAAAAATTCCTAGAAACAAATGAGAATGAAGATGTATCATACCAAAACCGATGGGACATAGTGAAAGCAGTACTTAGAGGTCAGTTTATAGTAATAAATGCATATGTCAAAAAAAAAAAGGAAACAAAATCAAAACTCTAACTCCAACTATTAGAAAAAGAACAACAAAAGAATCCTACAGTATCCAGAAGTAAGGATATAATAAAGATCAGAGCAGAGATAAATTAAACAGAAAACGAGAGAGAGAGAGAGAGA
>NW_006921590.1:5644712-5651141 GCF_000298275.1 Orycteropus afer afer | reverse complement strand
ATTCCCTGGAGAAGGATGTCATGCTTGGTAGGGTGGAGGGTCAACGAAAGAGGGGGAGGCCTTCAACGAGATGGATTGACACAGTGGCTGCATTGATGGGCTCAGGTATAGCAGGGATTGTGGAGCTGGCGTGGGATCAGGCAGTGCTTCATTCTGCTGTGCATGGGGTCGCTATGAGTTGGAAATGATTCGACAGCATCTAACAACAACAACACAGAACAGGAAAAAATATTCAGCAGTGACATATTGGACAAAGGACTTATCTCTAACTTTTTAGAAAACTCTAACACCTCAACTCCAAAAGACAAACCATCCAATTAAAAAATGGTCAGAGAATATGAACAGACATTTCACCAAAGAAGATGTTCAGGCAGCCAACAAAGACATGAAGAAATGTTCACAATCATTAGCCATTGAACCAAAAGAAACCAAACTCATTACCGTCAAGTCATAGCGACCTCTCTTTGGGTTTCCGAGGCAGTATCTCTACAGAAGTAGATTGCCCACTCTTCCTTTCAAGGAGTGACTGGTGGGTTTGAACCACCAGCCTTCTGGTTAGCCCTCAAATGCCTTAGGCACTATGCCATCAAATCAAAACAAGCATGGGATATTATCTCACTCCAGCATTGATAGCAAAATACAACAAGACAGAAAATAACAAATGCTGGCAAGAATGTGTAGAGATTGGGACTCTCATACACTCTTGGTGGGACAGTAAAATTATATCACCACTATGGAAATAGGTATGGCAATTCCTTAAAAAGTTGAAAATAGAAGCACTATTTGATCCAGCAATCCAATTAACTAGGTATATATCCTGAAGAAGTGAGAGGCAGGACTTGAATGGATGTATGCACACCCACATTCATTGCAGCACTATTCATAATAGCAAAGAAATGGAAACGACCTAATGCACAAACTGTGATATATACACGCAATGGAATACTATGCAACCATAATGAATAATGTAGAATCTGAAAAATACCACATAACATGGATGAACTTGGAGGACATTATGCTAAGTGAAATAAGTCAATCACAGAAGGACAGATACTGTATTAGTCCACTATTTTAAAAAAGAAGGAAAATTTCTTTATTGGTTACCTGGGATGGGAGGGGAGGGGAGGCTAAATTCCTAGATAGGTTAAAATATATATAGAGAGAGAGAAACCAAAGATTATTAGTGGTTACCAGGGACAGAAGGGAGTGGGGAAAGCGGAAGCTTTTGTTTGCTGAGCATTGAGTTTATGCTGATGGTGATGGAATATTTTGGAAAAGGATAGTAATAATGGTGGCACAACATGAAATATGTCATCAATGTCCCTGAGCTATAAATGTGGGTGGATGCTGTTATGTTTAGAAATGTCTTATTGTGCATGTTTTCACACAATAAAAGTAAGAAAAACAATATTCTAAAAGAATAAGCCCCAATATGCAAGCTCTTGTTGCATCATGCTTCCTAGGATACCAAGGAGAAAAGCAATTTACATGCCCAAAAGAGACAATGTGGAAGGGTACTACAAAGGCAAGTATATTGGAGATATAGGCCATTGAGGACTTCTAATGTAACAATCTACATCAAATATTTCACTGAAAGAATATATTCCAAGGTCAGTAATGGCCTCCTCTGGGGTTCACAATTGTTTATTTTGTCCTTTTTCCTATTTGACTGCTCTTATTTTTCAACAATGAATATGCATTATTATTAAATAAGAACAAAGCAAAAAAAAAAAAAAGATTAAAATAAATAGTACTAAAAGGTTCATCTGGACCAGGCAGTGATTCATTTCGTTTGTACATTGGTTCACTGTGAGTCAGAGCTGACTTGACAACACCTAACAACACAACATAAAATTCCCTAGAAGCAGAGCCTGAGATAGAAACAAGTAAATCACTTGTTTAAGTGATTTGCTAAGAGCTTCCAGGAGAAAACCAAGGGGAGCAAGGGAAGCAGAGTACTACTGGGGAGGAAGGGAAGCAATAATGTGGTCTCAGCTGAAGTTCAGTCTCAGCCCAAGCCAGTGGGAAGCGCTGGAGAATGGATGGTATCACAGCTATCTCTCCTAAAGGCAACTGGGCTAGGCTTTTGATTCCTATGTTGTTTAGTGCCATGGAGTCAATTCTGACTCATAGTGACCATGTGGCAGAGTAGAATTGCCCTATATGGTTTTATTGGCTGTAATCTTTATAGCAACAGATCACCAAGTCTTTCTCCCAAAGGACAGCTGCATGGGTTTTAACTGCCAACCTTTAGGTTAGCAACCAGAACTTAGCCATTATGCCATCAGGACTCCTGTATCATCTTATCAGTCCATTATTGACTGTGGCTACCCCTGAAAAGAAAGGCATTACCTCTCAGACACCTTCTAGAAATATAGTTCCCATGGTCTTAGAGGGTGATTCTCTTGATAACTACATAGCTGTCAGCCCTTAGCAGCTAACACAAGGAGCAGCTAGTGGATGGGTACACCTGCTCTATAAAAGACATCAACAGCATCTACTACAGCCACTCTAGCTTGATCCAATGGTCCAGCTCTGTAATACCTCATGTAAGTGTTTCTGGTCCTCACCATATACCCCAAATATGTCCTCTAAATCAAAAATAGTTATCATGTGATATATGTTGGATAAATGAATGTTGAGTATGTTAAACTCAGGATTTCTCCACCTCTTTATGTATACAGCAGGAATCCTTAAAAATTATTTTGGGGAGTGAGAATTTGGAGAATGTTCCAGGACATTATAGCTAAAACATCACTCTTCTCTCTTTGACTGCCTCTATAACTGTGATGACAAACCAGATTTTACCAATCTTTCACACAAAAGAAAATTCTCTTCTGGGCTAAAATCTTGCATCATAAATTTAAAGAGGGAAGGATCATTATTCATTATTTTTTTTCCAAAGGTTACAGGTCTAAATTATAAGCTCAAGTCAATAAGTTAGACATCTAAAAATTCTAAAAATAGGGGTGGATAGTAAGTGTGCTTTCTCAACCAAAACCACAACATTCCCCCTGCTGCAGTCAGAGAAAGCAGCAGAAACTACTCCCTCTTCCCAAGTGGAAAAAATGTGTAATAGAAATCCACTAGATGCCTTGGCTTTTGTGCACTAGCAATGTATTTTCATCAATCTTATTTATTTTTAAGTGAAGCTTATTTTCAGGTCATTAAATCCAAGTATTGGATCAGGCCACATTCACCAAGATGCTCTCAGGAAAACTGGGGGGAAAAAAGGAGGGGTGATGGAAATACTTCTCAGACATGCTTGGTTTCTGATTTTTGTGGTCAATGATGACATGTCTCCGCTGAGGGAGGAAGAAAAGATGGCTCGTGGAATCTTAAGTAAGCCATCGGACAGAGGATCTTAGAAACATGGAGAAACCTAAAACAAAACAAAACAAAACAGAAAACCCAACTCACTGCCACTGAGTCAACTCCACCTCACAGCGAGCCCCATTGTGTTTCTCAGGCAGTTCCCTGTGGAAGTAGATTGCCCAGTCTTCCTTCCATGGAGTGGCTGGTGGGTTTGAACTGCCATTCTTCTGGTTAGCAGCCAAATGCCTTAAGGACTACATTACCAGAGCTCCTTTGGAGAAGCCTAGAAGTCTCCTTTAGATGAACTATGGACAGGACAGAGATCTTCATCAAAATGAATCCAACTCCACCAAATGGAGAGATGGACAATAAAAAATGAGCCAAGGGTTCCAGAATTGCTGTGGACCAGCTGGAATGGAGCAGAACACCAAAATTCTGCCCACTTAGTTTCTCTCCAAACCCCACCCCCTTCAACAAATAACCTATATGACTGGGTAATTTTGCTAATTAAAGTAATCGAGGCCATAAAGAAGAAAAGATACATAGTTACACCGATAACTAGAGGAACGGTCAAAACTGCAATCCACAAGTGCAATGATCATTTTGAATCATTGTGCAACCAATGACTTAATATCATTATATTCTTATATATTAATGTATACATTCTATACATTTTTAGGATTTCTCATATAAATAAATCTAGAGACCAAACAAATAAGTCCCTTAACAGATTATGGTTTTTTGTTTGCAATTTGAACAATTCAGCACTCCTCATTTTCCTAGTGTAAGATTTGCATTGAGTTAGACCATCTTCTAGGAAACTAGTTTTCTATTTCCAAGCCTCAATTACCATTCTCTTTCAATCTCTCCCTCCCTATATTCTCTCCCTCTCCCTCCCCTCCTCTCCCTCTCCCTCCCCTCCTCTCTGTCTCCCTCCCATCCTCTCCTCTCCTCTCCTCTCTCTCTCTTTCTCTCTCTCTCTCTTTTTCTCACATCTCCATAAAAAGTTTGACATATCAGCCTCTTCCCTTTCTCATAGGGTCTCACTACAGGCCATCTGGTGACATCTCTGGGAGACTCCACAGGGAAACAACACTTCTTTCAAGATGCCATCTGCCCTTCCTCTTCCTGGGAAGTTAAAGGAGACAGCACCAACTGCTGACACTTCTCCCTGAAAATCTGGCTTTGGAAGAAGAGCTGGCTCAGCAAGGGCCCTCTGACACTGGACTGAAAACTGAGTCCCCCAGGCAGGGGGCAAGGAAAGAAGAGTATGCATAGTCCTGGGGGCTCCTTCCCTGGATGTTGCCCATCTTTCAGCTTGCAGGACTAAGCAGCTCCCAGTGAGCAGGCAGCTGTTCTGTCTGCAAAACAACATATTCTACATTCTATTCCAAAGCCAGAAGTTTTGAGCTAGGTTCCTTTTACAACAGATTCATAGATGGAATCATAAGAAATTACCTATATTCTAATGCTTTGACCTACAAAAATGATCAAATCTAATCTCATATGGTTGCTTAATCTACACTGTATCATGCTTTTGAATGACAAAGAAATCATGAAAGCAAAGGGAGATCTTTGCGGAGGCCCCCACTCACCATTTTGACTGTATCATTTTAATGTTCAAATATTCAGTGGATCCCTGTTTACTCCTAGGAAAAATTTACATTCATCAGAGTGGCAAACAAAACCTTTTACAAAGACTTCAGCCTACCTATCAGTAGGCAGTAGTAGTTTCCGTTTCATCCACACTTCCCAGCACCCATCCACCCTTTCCCTTCAACTCTTCCAAACTTCTTTTCCCCACCTCTTGAAGTTCAGTGAAAATCAAAGGAGTTTGCAAAAAGTTCTCTAATTTCCCTCCACTTCATTATACACATTCATTTTGTTTGTTTTGTCTTGGAGATCTGCTTTTGAAAGGCCACAGCCTTGAAAACTCTATACTGAGTAGCTCTGCACATATGGGGTCATTATAAGTTAGAATCAACTCAGTGGCAATTGAAAACAAAAACAATTTCTAACAGTAAAAGATAATGAAAATTAGGAACTATGATCAATTTATGACAATTAACTTGACTTTTGTTTCCAACTTATTTGAAACTTACCTCACAAATCCAAAAGATTACTTGGATTTCTGTTCAAACAGAGTAAAACATTGCTTGATAACAGACTACTTCATCTTCACCCAATAAAAGGAGTTACGCTATGAATATGTCTCAGCTTGGAACGATGGTCATATTCCTTCTGTGTCTGTGTCACTCTTCCTCTTCTTACAATGACACCAGACATATTGGATTGAGAGCCACCCTACTCCAGTATGATATCATCTTAACTAACTATATCTACAATGACCCTGTTTTCAAGTAAGGTCACATTCTGAAGTTCCAGGAAGTACTTAAATTTGAGAGACTGGAGAGATTTATTTTAACCCAGCATGAAGGCCTAAACCTAATTCAAAAACAAACAAGCTAACAAAAAAGCTACATGAATCAGAAAAGACAGAGACAGAGAGATGCAAATCAGAAAAAGAATCTGTTACAGATTCTTAGAAGGCTACCTACTCCATTCTTGATTTCTAGGAGACATCACCCATGAATTACACTAGAATATCACATGTGGAAAAGGAGGCACTATACTCCAAGTTTCCTACTTGGAGATTTTAGACTCTAACCCCAAAATTTCCACAGTGTTACTTCCCATTATTTTCCAACTCACCTTTCTCTGCTTCAGTTAGAGCCATCTTCTTCTTCTTCTTCTTTTTTTTTTTTTTAATTGTGATTTGGGTGAAGACTCACAGAGCAAATTCACTTTTCATACAGCAGTTCACATACACTTTGTCTCATGACATTGACCACAGTTTACCACAATGCAACAGCTCCCCTCCCACTTCCTCCCCATAGTTAACTCTTCCCAATGTCCATTTCTCCATGCACTCCTGCCCCCTGAGCTGTCTCTGTGTGCAGAAGCAGCCCTTCTTTCTCCCATGATTGTTCTCTCCAAGGAGTGTATCTACCTCAGGTAAATGTTCAACTCATATGCCTGTCTTTTGTTTGTCTGGAAGCCACAGATGTGGGTTCAATTCCAGACCTGAAGGGCAGCTAGGGACCATAGTCTCAG
>NW_006921590.1:5642937-5644393 GCF_000298275.1 Orycteropus afer afer | reverse complement strand
GTTATGTTTTTGTGTCAACTTGGCTGGGCCTGGTTGAGTGGCTGGGCAGCTGGTGGTAGTTATTCCCCATGATGAGAATGGCAATCAACTCCATGGTGGGATCTACCACAAGCAGCTGAGTAGCTGCTTTTGGGTATGTGGTCTGCTTCCTGTGTATAAGGAGAAGCCTTGGGAATGGCCTCGACCCTGTGGCATGCTTGGACCCTGCATATAGCCATGTCGTTGCTCAGCAGCCTGCCGTGCTCTGCCTACCTTGGGACTTACAATGGAGTTAAGTTAATGGCCTGCTGTGTGGTTTGGTAACATTGGGACTGTGCCTTTTGACTTGTCAACCTTGAGGCTTCTCAGCCTCAGCAGCCAGCAGCTGTCTGAGTGAAGAAATGCCTCTGGCTCCAGTGGGCTGGGAGCAGGAGGCAGAGCTGGATGTCAAGTTTGAGGGGCTTTCAACCAGCCCCTAGAGCCTGGCACTTTGAACGTGGACTTAAAGCCTCCAAATTGTAAGAATAAACTCCTATTTGTTTAAGCCATCCCATTTGTGGTATATTTCTCATCAGAGTGGTGCTAGATAACCAGAACAATGACCAAAGTAGGTGAGACAAAGTCTGGCCATTCTCACTTCCAAGAAGCATTATGGCTGCACTTCTTCCACAACAGATTTGTTCATTCTTTTAGCAGTTCACGGTACTTTCAGTATTCTTCACCAACACTACAACTCAAAAGCATCAAATCTTCTTGGGTCTTCCTTATTTGCTGGCCAGCTTACACTTGCATATGAGGCGACTGAAAATATCATGGCTTGGGTTGGGCTCACCTTAGTCTTCAAAGAGACTTCTTTGCTCTTCAGTACTTTAAAGAGGTATTTTGCAACAGATTTGCCCAATGCAACACGACATCTTCTTTCTTGACTGCTGCTTCTATTGGTGTTGATTGTGGAACCAAGTAATGTGAAACCTTTGACAGCTTCAATCTTTTCCCCATTTATCTTGTTAGTCCAGTTGTGAGGATGTTCATTTTCTTCATGCTGAGGTGTAATCCATACGGCTGACTGTACTCTTTAATCTGCATCAGTAAGTGCTTCAAATCAACTTCACTTTCAGCAAGGCAAGTTGTGTCATCTGCTTATCTCAGGTTGTTAATGAGTCTTCCTCCAATACTGATGTCATGCTCTTCATATAGTCCAGTTTCTCAGATTATTTGCTCAGCATAGATTAAGTATGGTGAAAGAATACAACCCTGACACACTCTCTTCCTTAATTGAAACCGTTCACTATCCCCTTATTTTGTTTGAACAACTGCCTTCTGGTACATGTAGAGGTTCTTCATGAGCACAATTAACTGTTCTGGAATTCCCATTCTTCTAATAACTTATGAATAGCAAAGAAACACTGTTTGGTACATTACCGCACACCTTTAGGAATAGTCCGTTTAGGCTAAAAGGCTCTCAAAATAGGACTGG
>NW_006921590.1:5627995-5640232 GCF_000298275.1 Orycteropus afer afer | reverse complement strand
AGATGGATTGACACGGTGGCTGCAATGATGGGCTCAAGTATAGCAGGGATTGTGGGGCTGGTGCGGGATCAGGAAATGTTTCATTCTTGCTGTGCATGGGGTCGCTATGAGTCGGAAATGACTCGACGGCACTTAACAACAACAACAACAATCTTGTTATTTCTTCCATTTGCTTTAGCTACTCTTTGTTAAAGAGCACGTGCAGAATCTGTTCTGACATCTATTTTTGTCTTTTCTTTCTTTCCTGTCTCTTTAATGACATTTTGCTTTCTTTATCGATGATGTTCTTGATGTCATTCCACAATTCCTTTGGTTTTCAGTCATTGGTGTTCAATGCATCACATCTATTCTTTAAATGGTCTCTAAATTCAGGAGGGATATTATCAAGGTCATATTTTGGCTCTTGTGGACTTCCTCTAATTGTCTTCAGCTTCAATTTGAACTTGCATATGAGCTGTTAATGGTCTGTTCCACAGTCAGCTCCTGGCCTTGTTTTCGCTGAAGATACTGAGCTTCTCCATCACCTCTTGCCACAGATGTAGTCAATCTGATTCCTGTGTACTCCATCTGGTGAAGTCCAACTGTATAGCTCCCATTTGTGTTGTTGAAAAGTTTATTTGCAAAGAATAAGTCATTGGTCTTACAAAAATTCTGTCATGCGATCTCCAGAGTCATTTCTATTTCCAAGGCCAAATGTTCCAACTACCAGTGACTCTTCTTTGTTTCCAACTTTTGCATTCTAATCACCAGTGATAATCAACACATATTGATTGCATGTTCAGTCAATTTCAGACTGCAGAAGTTGGTAAAAATCTTCAATTTCCTCATATTTGGCTTTGGTGGTTGGTGTGTATATTTGAATAGTAGTAGTATTAACTGGTCTCCCTTGTAGGCATATAGATATTATCCTATCACTGACAGCACTATACTTCAGCATAGATTTTGAAATATTCTTTGTGACAATGAATGCCACACCATTCCTTTTCAATTTGTGATTCCTGACATAGTGGCTTATATGCTTGTCTGAGTCAAAATGGCCAGAACCAGTCCATTTTAGCTCACTGATGCTTAGGATATTGATCTTCATGCATTCCATTTCATTTTTTGACAACTTCCAATTTTCCTGGGAAAGGAAGTTAAAGTTCTACAAGAAGTTACATGTCATTAAATCTCTAAATCACAGGTTCTATTCTCAGGAAGGCAGAAAGGAAGACTTAGGACAAGCCAAAGTTTAATTAAAGACAGAGTTTGGCCTACACCAGAGTCTGCTGCCTCAGTTATGGCAAGCACTTCAATTTTTGAATATCCATTCATGCCTGTAGCAACAGTCCAGAAAAATTCCATAGCTTTAGGATCACTCTCAGTTATTATACATTTAGTCCTTGGACATTTCAATGTTTTCAACCTAGTAAGAGATCTAACCTACTTTCTTTTCTTATAGGCATCCAGTATTTATGAATTATTCTCTTAATGTCTCCTCTCTCTGCTTGGGTGGCAGAGAAGCACACTTCCTCTCTTCCACAGGGAAAGGAGAGACAAATCACAGCATATCCCACTAAGCTTAAGATTTCAAAATCTAAAAGATCCTTCCACTCTTATCCCAATTTCCTGATTATAGTTGTGTTTGATTTGTTCACCGTTACATCTCAAGCACCGAAACTGTGCTTGCCACATAGTAGATGCAAAATAGATATTTGCTCAATCAGTGATTTATTGAATGTCCTTTACCAGCAAAGGAATAGGATGTGGAAATGCAGAAGTCAGCAAAGTAAGTGTGGCTGTTCTCCTTAACAAGCCCTAGAGGGGATGTCAGGCCTCTGATTCTTTCCAGCTTAATTTGGATTTTGGGGAAATTTCACAACTGTCTGTCTTAAGTTATGCCCTTACTTTAAACTCTGATTCAGCTGAGAAAAAAAGAAGGAAGGAGCAAGATATGATGGATAAGATACAGGGAGGGAAGGAGAGATAAAAAAAAAAAAAGGAAAGGAGGGAGAGAAGAGAAAAAAAGGAGAAAGAGAAAGCCAGCAAGAAAGCATTCATATTTCCCTACTCAGAACTTCATCACCTCACATCTCAACCACACCCTGAGCCTGCCAACTCCCTCTATTTCCTCTCCCTACAATGCATTTCCCAAATGATCATCTCATATACATCACTTGTCCTGTCACCTCTTTCTCCCCCTCAAACCATACAGAATCTTCCTTGGCCCCCAGTATCAATTCCCTTGTGCTGCTGTAACAGAAATACTACAAGTGGATGACTTTAACAAATAGTTAAAGTTTACAGTTTAGAAAGCTAAACTATCTGTCTTCCAAGGAGTGGCTGGTGGGTTTGAATCACCAGCCTTCTGGTTAGCTGTCCACGTTGGTTGGTCTTCATCTCTACGTCCTGTTCCAGGCCCACTGGAACTGAAGCCTGACCCATGCAGCTATTAGCTGCTGAGACTGGCAAACTTGGGGTCAACAGATAAAATGGTATAATCCTAAGATCAACATGCAACATGGCAAGCCACTGGTTCAAGTCCAGGAACTGGAGGTGAAGACTCAGCCAAATGCAGGATCTAAATGTACCAAAAAGCTAGAGACCTTTATCAAAGTTTCTCCTTACATACTGGAAGCAAACCACACCCTGAAGGCAGCTATTTAGTTGCTAACAGCAGATGCCACCATAGAGCTGATTACAATCTCATCATGGGAAATAACTACATCCAGCTATTCAGCCACTCAAAACCACAGCCCAGCCAACCTGATACACAACCTTAACTACCACACCCCACATTGCCCTGAGGCACTAAAAGTCATCTACTATCTAGAAGGTCTGGTAGCATAGTGCCTAAGGCACTTGACTGCTAACCAGAAGGCTGGTGGTTCTTGGGAAGGAAGGCAGGGAAATCTACTTTCCTGGGGAAACCCAAGGAGGGATTGCTATGAGTCGGGTCTGACTCAATGGCACATAACTACTACTACTACTGCCTCTAGGCCCAAAAGATCTCTTACTCTAGAGTCAGGTCTAGTGTCTCTTTTAACTATATATAGCCCAGTATTTCTCAACTCATAGCACATGTTCTCCTCCTGGAATGCTCTACCCTTCTAATCATTACCTATTAAATTCTGTCTGGTTTGAATTTTTAAATTCAGCTCACCAAATATTATTCAACATCCACTCCATATAGGGACTTAGCTTTTTCTAAACTGGTCAAGTTCTTTTCAGTGTTCTTTCTCAGTTAAAATTATAATAATTAACACTTTTAAATACTTACTGTGTTTCAGGCAGAGTGCTATCCATGGTATATGAATTATCTTATTTAATGTTTATATAACCCTCTGATGTAGAGTCTGTTATTACCTCCATTTATAAAATGAGGCTACTGAAAAATTAACACACTTGGTCAGAGTCATTTAAATTTGAATTTAATTTAGGCCATTATGATTTACAGTGTTCAAAATATTGACGAGTTTGCAAAGTACTCAAGGGCTTTAGCCTCAAAGCATCTATCTTGGCTGCAATACTAGCTCCCTTACAGAATATTATTAGTGAAATGGCTGGATTTGATTTTATAGGCGATTGTTGGACATCTAATTCTGCTTACCAGGAGTAATTGTGGAAATGCTTTCACTGCAATTATTTAAGAACAGAGCCAATTACCCTGTGGTTAGTCATGTGAGTTGGCATAATTTTCCAGAAAGCAATTTGGAAATATATAGAATAATACTGTTTTATAAAATGCATGGCCTTTCATCCTGCAATTTCACTTCTGGAAATTTACCTGAAGGAAGCAGTTAAGGATGTGTGCAAAGATGTAACCATAAAGCTTGCCCATTAGCATTGTTTGTAATGGCATAAAATTGGGGGGGGGGTCTAAATGCCCAACAAGAGGGTGTTGATTAAATTACAGTCCATTCATACAAAGGAGCACTAGGCAGCCATTAAATATTTAGAGTAATATGTCCTGACAAGAAGGAATAACATATCAACTTTTTAAAACAGCAAGTTATGAAAACAGTGTAATATAATCCCTTTTGAAAACAAAAGTATTTAATATATGATAAATAACACCACTGTGTTATATAGGGCTTTCATTGGCTGATTTTCAAGGTTTTCTTCTTAGTTCATCTTATACTGGAAGCTCCACTGAAACCTCTTCACCACCATAGCAACACATAAGTCTCCACTGACAGACAAGTAGTGCTGTGTATGAGATGCATTAGCTGGGAATCAAACCGAATCTCCCCAATAATTCTACCATTGAATCATCACTGTTTTTGTGTTGAATTCTAGCTTCCAGCTAATCCCACAGGGCATGCTGGAGCATGAATAGGATCAGGGTTCTCCACTTTGAGCTATAAAACCAAAACCAAACACATTGCCATCAAGTCGATTGGACTCATAGCAACCCCTCCTTGGGTTTCCGAGGAGGTATCTCTATGCAAGTCGATTGGACTATCTGTCTTCCAAGGAGTGGCTGGTGGTTCAAACTTCTGGTTAGCTGTCAAATGCCTTAGACACTACACCACCAAAGCTTTGTCAATCTTTCAGCTCGCAGTCGACACTGTTAACCATTCTACAACCAGGGCTCCTATATCCTCACTACAGTCAGTCATCTATTATGAGTTGCTCTATGAGAGTGGGCTAATATCTCAGGTATTGCTCTGTGAAGTAGCTTCTAGGAACCAGGGCAGTTCTTTGAAAATAGTTTAGGTGTGTGAGTACTTGGCAGCCAAGACTCTCAGCAGCTCAGGAATAGGCATTCTGGAGGAATTTAGATGAGGTACTGATAACGTCCACTACATCTCCTTATTTTTCTGTGCTCTGAGGCAGGTGAAATACAGTCAGAATAATCTATTACTCAAAAGACTTCAAAAATTTATCGTTAGAAAAGTGTGAGATGCATAATTATTGAGTGGGTTGCTCCTTGACAAGATTCCTAGTGTGACCTTGATAATTGATCTACTTAGATTTTCTGTTTCTTCCAAGGTCAGTTTACATTATTTGTAATTTCCTTTAAAAACCATCTACTTCATCTAGGTTTTCAATTTTTGTCAAAATGTTATACAACGTCATTTCCACATTTCTTTTGATTTGTTCCTTTAGTTGAGCCTATCTTCCAGTTGTGACTGCCACTATGTAGCCTCTCTCCTTTTGGTAATTTCTGTTCACTGAATTAGGGGAGTGAGTGTGCCTTCTGGGGATGGTCTTTTGATTCTGGAAATGGTGCCTACTTTATTCCACTTCTGGAATTCACTTCCAAGTTGCTTTTTATTTTTCATCAAGGATATTTATCCCTTTACTGCCCTCTTTCCCCCACCCCCCACCCCCCAAAAAAACAAGCTCACTGCCTTAGAATCAGATCTGACTCATAGCAACCCCTCTTTGTGTTTCCCAGGCAGTTATCACTACGGAAGTAGATTTTCCAACCTCCCATTGGAGGAGTAGCTGGTGAGTTTGAACCACCAGCCTTCTGGTAGCAGTCAAATGCCTTAGGCACTATGCCACATTACTTTTAAAGTACCTACCACATTCAGTCTGAGTAAAATGAACAGAAGAGAAATGCTTTCTCCATTAAGCTTTGTCAGCAGTCATGCCTGCATGCCAACGCATGATGAAACAGGTGAATGGACTGTTTCAGTATTCATTTGTAATCCTCTCTTCCACTACCTTAATTAGGCTAAGGCTAGAGTCAGTTAGCCTCCCTGAACTGCTCAGAATCCCCCTCATGCGTTATCAGTGGAGATGATGGCTTTATACTCCATCAACTTACCTAACCTGTAACTACATTTCCCAAAATACCCTTTCTTATGTGCTCCTAAGTTAGAGCTTGCCCCAAGAGGAATTTGCTTAATATTTGGAAAGTAGAAATGAAGCTGCAGCAAAGATGACTGTGGAGACTAGCAGCCAAATGCTAGAGCAGCTCATGCACAATGTCACTGATCTGCAGGCTTACCTTGTTGACAGTGGTCAGCAGCTGGGCTTGCAGCTCTTTCAGCTCCTGCCAAGTCCTAGGCCAAGTATCTATGCAGCAACATGTTAAAGGGTGTCATCTACTTATGCAGGTCACCCTTATCACTGGGGTTATGTGCAAAGAGGACCAGATGTGATTCCAACTCATCCTTGCAAGTTCCAAATTGTCCTCATTCTCTCAATTCATCTTCAATTCTCAATTCTTCAATCTCAATTCATGTCCTCACTTCAATTCATCATCCCTTCTCAACAGGCCCAGTATCAGATGCAAAGACACCATCTTACCAAACCAAAAATCAAATACACTGCCATAGAGTCAATGCTGACTCATAGCAACTCTATAGGACAGAGTAGGACTGTTCCATAGGGTTTCCAAGGCTGTACATCTTTATGTAAGCAGACTGCCTCATCTTTCTCCTATGGAGCAGCTGGTGGGTTTGAACAACTGAACTTTTGGTTAGCAGCCAAATGTCTTAAGCACAGTGACACCAGAAGTCCCCACCAACCTTACATAGACTATTTACTCAGCTTCCAAAACTGTTTAAAATATAATACCTTAGAACTCATAGTGCTTCTGTTTCTCTGATAGACCCCTAACTGATACAAAGGTTTGTTTCCTTCTTACCTTAAATAAATATCCATCTGGAAGGTTTCTTAGAGCCCATGCAAATACATTTCTACTGGACAAACCCATAATTTGCAAGATATTGAACTCCACAGTGAGCCCAGTCTAAGTTTAAACTGAGATCTTGTCATTATGCATAGTGTTTCAACTAAAATTCACAACCCTGTGATACAGGTATTATTTTTCAAAATTTAGGGGTATAAAAACTGATGCTCCGAGGTTAAATAATCAGCCTTAGGTGACACAATTAATAGAGGAAGAGCAGAGATTTAAACCTAGATTGAGCCAACTTTAGGCAGGTGTTACAGCTGCCATAGTATGTCCAAAAACAGTCAAGATGGAACTAAAGATAACTAGAAGAACAGTGCAAAAGTCTACAAGTCACAGATATTTCCTCCTTTAAGTTCTGTTCTTCAAAGTTCCAGACTCTTCTACCCTACCTGCCTTCTCAATCCCTGAACACTCCCTTTTCAGTGGTGTGAATTTCCAATAAAAGCTGGGCAACCTAGAGTTTGGGGAACGTGGCCTAATGGCTTCAGATGCTTCCTTGCCAAGAACAGTGCTAACTGAAGATTCTCATCATCATCATCTCTCAACTCCACACCACATCAGTCTCTTGGTCCTTGTTTTCTAAGTTTCACTTCTCTACTCTGACCTTTTGAGAAACATACAGTTTTAGTACAGAAGGTGGCCTTGAGGGTAATTTCATACAAAGTCTCCTTTTACAGATGAGAACACTGAACTCAGAGAATGGAAGTGACTTTCAAGAGCACGCAGTGATTTGTGGTCATTATGGAGGGAAACCTACTATCTATTCCTATTCTTCTATTCCTAGAAGCTGAGGGAAGAACCAGGGAGTATAGCTGTTGAAGTTGCATCAGTCTAGCACACACATTAATAACTAGATCACTCTACTATGTTCTGAAAAGGAAAACACCAAATACCTCCAGGCCTGTTATACTGAACATAATGTTTTGCCATTGTCATATTTGGTTTAATTTCTTTGCCTCTAATATCCACAAGAAGTTTTTTTTTTTTTTTTTTTTCCAGTGTAGCAGCCAGCTGTGCTCTAACATTTCAGCAAATTAAAAAGTAATTACCTCAATAATGGATTAGTTGCTGAGTTTAATCACTGAAAAAGTACTTGGCTTTTCCATTTATGGAATAATAAAATGTTGGACTTCTATACAGCTCATCATTTAGATGTTCCTAAGAATTTCATGCCGTTGCTGAGGTGGACCTGCATTAACACCAAACAACCAGTAGAAGGATGGAGGAAGAGTACATACCAGAGGGAAAGAAAGTTGATAACCAACAATATTCAAGGAGCTGCTTCTGCAATTTTCTAGGTATGTGGTAAAAACAAACAAACAAAGCAAATGTGACTTCCTGAGGATCTTCAATAGACAATTAAATAAGCAGAATGTAACAAGTATTTTTATAAATCATAGCTTTACCTTCTTTCCATCCACAAGGTTTCATCTGACTTCTCTACTTCTGATTAATCATAATGAAATTCACTGCTAGTTCTATTCTAATTTACCAAAAAAAAAAAAAAAAGCCTCACTACCGTTGAGTCAATTCTGACACACAGGGATGCCACCTGGGTTTCTGAGGTGGTAAATCTTTATGTTAGTAGATTGCCCCATCTTCTTTCCATGAAGCAGGTGGTGAGTTTGAACCAACAACCTTCTGGTTAGCAGTCAAATGCCTTAGGCACTGCATCATCAGAGTTCCTTTATCTACTTTAAGCAGATTCTAGTTTTCCCTTCACATCCCCACTCTACATAGGATTCCAGAGTCCTGTATCTTATCTCTAGAAGGCTTACAAGTATTCATCATGATTAAACTTCAAGATACCTACAGGTGATACGCTGGGTGTGCTTATTAACTATGGTCATAATAATGCTGAGAAATCATCCCCAAAATCAGTGGCTTAAAACAGTAATCATGTCATTGCTGGATCTGTGCACTGGGTAGTCTACACTGAGCTCAGATGGGCTAACTCACTCATCCTGCAGCGGACTGCAGCCGGCTAATCTAGGCTGTGCTCCAACTGTCAGTAGCACTGCTCCACATGTCTCTCATTCTTCTCCTGAGACTAGTAGCTACCAGACATGCTTTCCTTGTGCTAATGGCAGAGTCACAAGAACAAGAACTAAACTGTCTCTTGAGACCTAGTCTTGGTCTTGGTCATCATAACTTTTACCTCATTTTATTTGCAAAGCAAATCACATGATCAAACCCAAAGTCAAGGGACAGAGAACTACCAATTCCCAACACTGGGAAGGTACTACAAAATCACATGGCTAAAGACATGGCTGAAGGATGGGTAAAAAATTGTTACCAATAGCAAAATCTACCACAGTAGCATTGTAAGAGTTCTACCTCAGAGTCCCTTCTATTCTGTTCCTAGTGCCCCAAGACGAAAATTTCTCATTCTCTCCTACTCCATGACTTTTTCTTTTCAGACAACTCTTTCTCTGATTTTAGTTGTCATTCTTCCTTCAATCCCCCCTTCTTTCAAAGCAGTCTTATCTAAGTCTCTCAAAGAGAAAAACCAACCTTCTAAGTCTGCCTCTGAGAATTCAAGTTGAAAGTATTTTTGAGCCTTCCTTTCTGATTCATTAACTAGAGGACCAAGGATGCATCTAGCTTTATACTAAGCTGGATCCAAGCTTTGTATCTCTCTCCATCTTACCATCTGCTTCTCTCTGTGTGGCTTTAGTCTTTTTGTGTGTGTGTGTGTTGAAAATATACACAACAAAATGTTCCCCAACATAACAACTTCCACATTTACAACTTAGAGACATTGATGATATTTTTCATGTTCTGCCACTATTGTTGCTATCCTTTTCCTAAATATTCTACCACCATTAACATAAACTCAGTGCCCATCAAACAAAAACTTCCCCTTTCCCCTTCCCTCCTACCAGGGGACACACTAATAATCTTTGCTTTATACACACACACACAGAGAGAGAGAGAGAGAGAGAGAGAGAGAGAGAGAGAGAAAGAGAGAGAGAGAGAGAGTTTGTTTCAAAGTATTTAGGAATTTTCTGTCCCCTTCCATCCCATCCTTGGTAACCAGCAAAGTTTCCTTTCATGTATATACCTATACCTTTCCTTGACTTTTTACAATAGTGTACTAATACAATATTTATCCTTCTGTGACTGACTTATTTCACTCTGTATAATGTTCTCCAAGATCATTCACATTATGCAGTGTTTTACAGATTCTACATTATTCTTTAGAGTTGCATAGTATTCTATTGTGTGTTTGTACCACGGGTTGGTTATCCATTCCTTGGTTGATGGGCACTTAGGTTGTTCCCATCTCTTTGCTCTTATGAATAGTGCTGCGATGAACATGTGTGTGCTTATATCTATTTGTGTCCAGCTTCTCACATCTTTAGTGCATAATCTAGTAATGGGCTTGCAGGACCAAATGGTATTTCTATTTCCAACTTTTCAAGGAATGACCATACCAATTTCCACAGTGGTTGAATCATTTTACAGTTCCACCAGCAGTGTATAAGAGGTCCAATCTCTCCACATGCTCATCTGCATTTTTTGCTTTCTGTCTTGTTATTAATGCTGGGGTGCCATAGATTCTCATGGAAATTTCTGATTTCCATGTCTCCAATGGCTATTGATTACCAATATTTTTTCATGTGTTTATTGGATGCCTGAATATTTTTTTTGGTGGAATGTCTGTAATATCTTCTGCCCGTTTTTAAATTGGATTGTTTGTCTTTTTGATGTTAAGGTGTTGCTTTCCATAAATTTTAGAGCTAAGTTTTGTGTCTAGTATGTCGTTGCCAAACATATTTTCCTATTCTGTAGGTTCTCTTTTTCCTCTTTTGGAGAAAAATTTTGATGCTCCTAAGGGTTCTTGGGTTATGATTGATAGTCTATTTATACCATAAATTAAGGCCCCTAAGTTTGCCCTTATTTTTTCTTTGATTAACTTCTTAGTTTCACATTTCACATTTAAATCTTTGATCCATCTGGAGTTAGTTTTTCTGTATGGTGTGAGGTATGGATCTTGCTGCATTTTTTTGCAAATGGATATCCAGTTTTTTGAGCACCATTTGTGAAGACACTATCTCTTCCCCCTTTAATGGATTTCTGCCCTTTATCAATGATCGGCTGACTATAGGTGAATGGATCAATTTCTGGGTTCTCAATTCTGTTCCACTGGTCTATGTGTCTGTCATTGTACAAATACTGTGTTGTTTTGACAAGTGTGGGTGTATGATAGGTTTTTGAGATCTGGGAATGTGAGACTTCCTACTTTTTCTTCTTTAATTGTTGTTGTTATTTGCCATCGAGTCAGCCCCGACTCATAGCGACCCCTCCTTGGGTTTCCGAGGCAGTATCACTACGGAAGTAGGATTGCCCAACCTTCCTTCCGAGGAGTGGCTGGTGGGTTTGAACCACCAGCCTTCTGGTTAGCAGTCAAGTGCTTTAGGCACTATGCTACCAGAGCTCCTTCAATACTGCTTTGCTTATCCAAGGTCTCTTTCCTTTGCATATAAAATTAATGATTGCTTTTTCCATGGCTTTGAATAATGTTGATGGAATCTGTATTGAGATTGCATTGAATGTATACATTGCTTTGGGTAGTACTGACATTTTCACAATGTTCAATCTTCATATCCACAAGCATGGTACATTCTTTCATTTATGTAGATCTCTTATGGTTTCTTGAAATAGTGTTTTCTAGTTTTCTTTGTATAGGTTTTCTGTGTTCCTGGTACAATTTATTCCCAAATATCTTATCTTTTTGGTAGCTATTATAAATGGTATAATCAATTCCTTATTTCCTTTACAGAGACCTCTTTGCTGGTGCAGAGGAATTCAACTGATTTTTGTATGTTGATTTTGTATCCTCCCACTATGCTAAATCTTTCAATAAGTTCCAGTAGTTTTCTTGATGAGTCTTTGGGGTTTTCTGTCTATATGATCATATCATTTGCAAATAGGGATAGTTTTACATCTTCCTTACCAATTTGAATGCCTTTGATTTCCCTTTCTTGGCTTATTGCCCTGGTTAAGACTTCCAATACAATGCCAAATAGAAGTGGAGATGGAGGGCATCCTTGTCTGGTACTTGCTCACAAGGGGAATGGTTTCAGTCTCTCTCCATTGAGAATAATGTTGCCTGGTGGTTTTGTGTATATGCCCATTATTATGTTGAGTAACGTCCCTTCTATTCCTATTTTTCTGAGATTCTTCATCAGGAAGAGGTGTTGGATTTCATCAAATGCCTTTTCGGCATCTATTGATATAATCACATGATTCTTTTCCTTTATTTTTCTTACTTGACTGTTGATTGATTTTTGAATGGTGAGCCACCCTTGCACACCTGGTATGAATCCCACTTGGTAATGATGTATTATTTTCTTGATATGTTGTTAGAGTCTAATGGCTAGAATTTTGTTCAAGATTTTTGCATCTATATTCATGAGGGATATTGGTCTGTAGTTTTCATTTCTAGTGATATCTTTGCCTGATTTTGTTATCAAGGTTATACTAAATTCATAAAATGAATTTGGGAGAATTCCATCTTTTTCTATGTTCTGGAATAGTTTGAGTAGGATTGGTGTCAGCTCTTCTCTGAATGATTGGTAGAATTCTCCAGTGAAACC
>NW_006921590.1:5605473-5627145 GCF_000298275.1 Orycteropus afer afer | reverse complement strand
TACACAGTGGAATCTTCTGTGAGCAGTTGAGTAGCTGCCTTAGGGAATGCGATCTTCTTCCAGTATATGAGCAGAAGCCTTGGGGAATGGTCTCTAGTTTATGGCATGCTTGAACCCTACATGTAGCCATGCTGTTGTTCAGCAGCCTGCCATACTCTGCCAACCTTGGGACTTTCAATGGACTTGAATTAATGGCCTGCTGTGTGGTTTGGTAACATTGGGATTGTGCCTTTTTACTTGTCAACCTTGAGCTTGTCAGTCTCAGCAGCTAGCAGCTGTCTGGGTAAAGAAAAGCATCTAGATCCAGTGGGCTGGGAACAGGAGGCAGAGCTGAACACCAAGGTTGAGGGGCTTTCACCCAGCCCCTAGAACCTGGCACCTTGAATTCAGACTTCTAGCTTCCTCAACTGTAAGAGAATGAACTCCTGTTTGTTAAAGCCATTCCAGTTGTAGTATGTTCTTGTCAGAGCAGCACTAGGTAACCAGAACAGTTAAAGTGTTTATTTTGGCTCTTTTTTGATGTGCACACCTATTGGTATAAACTGCCCTCTGATCACTGCTTTTGCTGTGTGCCAAAGCTTTTGGTATTTTGTGCTTTCATTCTTGTTTGATTCGAGGAATTTTTTTATTTCATTTTTTATTTCTTCTATTACCCAGTCATTTTGAAGGAGGGTGTTATTCAGTTTCCATGTCTTTGCTCTTTTTCTGTTGGTCTTCCTTGTGTTGATTTCTAGTTTATAGCATTGTGATCTGAGAAGATGTTTTGCAGTATTTCAGTGTTTAAAAATTTATTGAAGTTTGCTTTGTGGTCTAATATATGGTCTATCCTGGAGAATATTCCATATGTTCTAGAACAGAATGTATATTTTGCTGTTGTTGGGTATAGATGTCTATAAGGTCTAGTTGGTTGATCGTATTGTTTAGTTCTTCTGCATCTTTGTTGAATTTCTTTCCAGTTGTCCTATCTTTTATTGAGATTGGTGTATTAAGGTCTACTATTCCTGTGGAGTCATCTATTTGTCTTTTCAAGACTGTTAAAGTCTTATTTATGTATTTTGGGCTCTTTCACTGGATGCATAGATATTTATTGTGGTTATGTCCTCTTGTTCAATTGATTGTTTAATCATTATGTAATGTCTTTCCTTTTCTCTTATGATCATTTTTTGTCTTAAAGTCTGTTTTAACAGAAATTAATACTGCCACTCCTGCTCTTTTTTTCATTTGTTGATGTATCTTTTTTCAACCTTTAATTTTTAGTCTATTTTTGTCTTTGTGTCTAAGTGAATCTCTTGTAGACACCATATTGATGGGTCATGTCTTCTTATCCAGTCTGTAACTCTCCATCTCCTGAGTAGTGCATTTAATCCACTTACATTCAGTGTAATTATCAACAAGTATGAATTTATTAAGGAGCACTTATTTCCTTATGTGTTTTTTGGGGGTCTTGCTTGTTTCTCTGTCCCATGTAATTTTCTGTGCTGCACTCATTTTTATCTATAAATCATGTTATCATCTCCTTCATTACTATTGTTTTAGTAATTGCTGAATATTTGTCCTTGTCCTGTTTATTTTGATACAAAGATTTATCATTTTTCTTTGATATTATCCTGTGATTTATTATTTTCTTCCCAAGTTTAAAACTGTCCATTCCATCTCGCAATTGTCTTGACTTCCTCACCACTTAGAAGTTCTGTAACTTCACTATTTATTCCTTCTTTTTGGTTTACAGTTGTCCTCATTTACCAATTGATGTTTGTTTTCCTGTTTACAGTCTTGAAAGCTTATTTCTCTTTAGATACTTCTATAATTGGGTTGGTTTCTGGGTTATGTTATCATGTGTGTTAATTATCGGTTGTTGTTTTCTGTTAGTTCTCAGTCTGAAGGACTCCTTTTAAGATCTTTTCTATGGTTGGTCTGGTTTTAACAAATTCCCTTAATTTCTGCTTATCTAGAAATCTCTTAAAACTGAGGGACAATTTTGCTGGGTGTATAATTCTTGGTTGGAAATTTTTTTTCTTTCAGGATTTTATATCTATTATACCATTGACTTCTTCCCTGCATGGTTTCTGCCAAGAAATCAAAGCTTAGTTTTATTGGTTGCCCTTTGTAGGTAACTTTTTGCTTTTCCCATGCTGCTTTCAGGATTCTTTTTCTTTTGTTTTGGTAAGTTTGATGATGATATGCCTTGGTGATTTTCTTTTGGGGTCTATCCTATTTGAGATTCATTGAACTTATTGAATGGATATATTCTTGTCTTTCATCATATTAGGGAAATTCTCTTCAAACAAATCTTTGATGATTTTCTCTGTGGTTTTATCTGTCTCTTCTTATTCTGAAATTCTGATTCCATGTAGATTATTCCTCTTTATGGTATCCCATGTGAATCTTAGGCTTTCTTCATTATGTTTTGATCTTTTGTCTGATTGAACTTTTCATAAAATAGTATTAAGGTATTTGCCTTCAATCTCATTAATTCTGTCTTTCATTAATTCAATTCTACTCTTTTTCCCATTCAATGTGTTATCCATTTCTGAAATCTTACTATTAATAGTCTGTATTTCTACTTGTTATTTTTTGTATAATTTCTAGGTTTTTTGTTTATTTTGCCAATCTGTTCTTGTATTGTTTTCCTAAATTGTTCTAGAATTTTTCCTTAATTTTGTCAGCATTTTCCTTGATCTTGTCAGTGTTTTCCTTGACCTGTCTCTCAATCCATTGAAGGTACTCAAATACAAGTCTTTTGTGTTCCTTATCAGGGAGTTCCAATGTTGCTTCTTCCTCAGGGATGTTTTCTGGGTTTCTATCCTGGTACCTGGTTTCTACTATTTTATCTTGCTTTTTTGTGTGGACTGGGATGGTCTGTTGTCTCTAAGACATCATGATGTTGTTTTATGTTGGTGTTATTCACACAAGACTTTTTTCCCTTTATTTTGTTTTGATTTATCTCTGTGAGAAGGGTAACATTCTCCTCTATTTGCTATTTGTTAGGCTCTCACCACCTGTCTCCTGGTGGATGTGATAGAGAATGAGAGTGTGTGCACAGATCTCTGGTAGCTATACATTAAGAGCAGTTGAGGGTCAGTTAATGCAAGAGCAAATGGTTGTCATCACTCACTGGGTAGGGCTGCAAGAGGTGCAGGTATGGTTGAATTGTGTAAGAACAATTGCTGTTTCCCATTCAGACAAAAAAATAAAATACTACCAAAAAAATAAAAACAAGAGAACAAAAAAGTCAAACTGTATAAACAAACAACAGGAACAGTTAAAAAAAAAAAAAAAAAAGGAAATGCAATATATCAGAAGAAAAACTTTGAAAATATATTTAATAAGTATAAAAATGTATCTATAATGAGAAAAAGAGGGGGAGGGAACCACAATATCTGGGAGAGAAGAATGAGAGAAAAAGCAAGAGTAAAATAACCATAATAATAATGGGAAAACTGGAAAAGGGAAAACAAGAGATGGAAAGAATGAAAAGAAAGAAAAAAGAAGGAAACCATGAAAGGGGAAGAGAAAAAAAAAGGAATAAAGGAGGAAGATAAAAAGGATAATTTTAAAACAAAAAGAAAACTGTGGGGGGCAGAGCATAGCACCCAGACTCTGTCAGGGCACAGACTAGGATAGAATTCTTGCTGTTCAAGAAGGTGGTGGAGACAGGGGATGGCCACATCCTTGTTCACCAAGAGGGTGTGAGGTGTAAGAACAACAAGGGGAATATTGCACCTTTCCAGTTATCAGCCTCCAGTGCCTTCCAAATGGAGCCTACTCATGTCACTGTTCAGGTCCTAATTCTACTTGCATACATCCAAAATGGCTACATCCTCTGCCAGGAAATATTCAAAATGGCTGCATCCTCAGGACAGTTGCAGTTCACAGATCCATTTGTCTCCTTCCCTGCCATTTTCTTTTCTGGTTTTCAGGCATTGATGCAGTCCTTGCTCTTGTAGACTTCAGTGAGCAGAGTCAAATTCTCAGGTTGCTATTGGGAAATATTCAAAATTGCTGTGCCCTCATGACAGCTGGCAGTCCACTGCTCCATTTGTCTCCTCACTCACTATTTCATTCAGGTTCTTCTACTAGTTGATATTTAATCCATTTCTGTATCTTTCCCTTCAAAGTACAGGGTCTCAGGATAATCTTCTGTATCAGTTTCAAGTGGTTTCTCATTACTTTGTTGCAGAGGGTCTGTGTATTTTGTCTGCCTACTCCACCATCTTGCCAGAGCTTTCTAGCTTTAGTCTTTAGACAGTCTTTTTCCATTTGGCAAGCAAGATGGGCACCTGCAGCTTCACATCAACACCCTCCAATTCCAGCACTCCATATCTCAAAGTGCACTCATTAACCCTGGCATTTCTGATTAGTTCTGTTTGGATCACTTGCTCATGCTTGTACCAATCAGTGTGACCAACATAAGAGAATAATCTTAATGGCCATGTTCCCACCACTGTAAAGGGTTATAGGGGAACCTATTTAGGATACTAATAAGACTACATGGAATGGAGGAAGAATTATTCAAAGGAGTTAAGAGAAGGATATTGGGAAAGCAAACTGGGAAGTTTACTTTAAAATTAATGGCTTATGGTTCCTTGTTTAGATCTACATATTAGACATTCTAAACACAATGGGCCTTGTAGGGTGGCTACTATTAATGCAGTAGTTACTTGCTCTCCCCTCCTCTTCCCCATACATGCTTGTCTCCAATAGTATGTATGAAAACTTTAATATTCTAACTGGAAGAAGATAGAATACATTATGATCAAATGAGAGGGAAGTGAAGAAAAAGAAGGGGAAAAAAAACATGAATGAGAAGGATGAAAAAAGATCTGTTCCCCTACTAGTTTCTCTTGACTTATCTTGTGGTCCCTTTGGTGAGAGAAAGGAGCTCTGGCAGAACAGTGCCTAAGGCATTTGACTGCTAACCAGAAGTTTAATGGTTCAAACCCCCAGCTGCTCCATGGAAGAAAGACTGGGCAATCCACTTTCATAAAGATGTACTGTCTAGGAAACACAAAGAGAGTGGCTGTGAGTCAAAATCAACTAAAAGGCAGTGAGTTTGTTATTTTTTGTTTTTGTTTTTGGTTAGGGAAGAGGAGTTCTGGTGGTGTAATGGTAAAGCACTTGGCTGCTAACCAAAAGGTCCATTGTTTGAATCCTTTAGCTGCTCTGCAGGAGAGAAAAGAATAAGGCAGTCTTCCTCATTAGAGATTTACAGCCTTGAACATACTATGGGGCAATTCTGCTCTACCCTATAGGGTCACTATATGTTGGAATTAACTCAATGGCAGTGGGTTTGGTCTGGGTTTGATTTTGGTGAGAGGAGTCATTAAAAGATAAGTTGATTCAAAATGGACTTTTCTACTGTAGGTGCAAGAGGAGATTCTCTGGGGTCCAGTTGAGATGTAACACAAATTTAAAGGAGTGTCATCTCTTCTCCACCTCTTCAAAATGAAGCATTATCTTTGGTACCTGTATTAGGCTGGATTCTCTAGAGAAACAAAACCTGTAAAGCTTATATATAGAGAGAGAGATTTATCTTAGGAAAATGGCTCACACAACTATGTTGTTGTTGTTGTTGTTATGTGCCGTCGAGTCGGCCCCGACTCATAGCGACCCTTTCTTGGGTTTCCGAGGCAGTATCACTACGGAAGTAGGATTGCCCAACCTTCCTTCCGAGGACTATAGAAGCTGGCAAATTCTAAGTTCCTGGGTCAAACATCAAGCTGGAGGCTTTTCCCGACTCATGCAGCTTCAGGGGCTAAAGAGCTCAAGGTTGGCAGGTAGTATACTGGCTGTTTACTCCAACAGATGACAAATTTAAGATCATCAGGGTAGATGGTGGATTGTTCACTCACAGACAGTTGTAGGCAGCACAACAGATCTAGATCCACAGAAGAGTCTGTCTTTTTCCCAAGATGGCCATGTATTTATTGGAAGCAGGCCACACCTTTAGGGAAACTCTCTTTCAGTGGATTGGCTGCTCAAAACATATATATCCTATCTCATCGTGGGAATAATCACATCACAACTGCTTAAAACACTTACAATCATGGTCCAGCCAAGTTGACACACAACGCCAACTATCACAGTACCCTAAGGTCTAAAAGTAATAGAAGCATTAGAAGCTAATGTTAATATGGGCATAGTCATCCTCATTGGGCTGTGACAGGGAAGCTTCCAAGCTGCTTATTAGGCATGAGATGAGGGTAGGTAGAAGCCACAGCAATATTAGCAGGCACTTGTGACACACTCCTTTGAGACTCCTGAAGATAATATCCAATTTAAAGAATTATTCAAATGTTAAACTAAGTCACTACTGAAATTCTCATGTTATAGAGCTATTCAAAGTAGTTTACAAAGAATTAACAGTGATTACTATTTAAATTTTTAAAATGTTTATCTACAAACAAAAGGAGGAATAAAAAGGGAAATTTAAGAGCTCTTAAGCATATAATCCTAATAATCCTAAATATCTTACTATAAGGTAATATTGAGAAACACTGGCATATACACTTAGAAAAGAGGTCTTCCTTACATACTGCTTCTCCCATTCATTAGTTAATGAGACAGATTACATTTTTGTAATCGCTAACATTCCTCTATTTCAAATAACAACATCAGATGTAAAGATAGGTATGACAAAGGGAGCATAACTTTGTTTCTTCTCAGGTTACCCCATTAAAAACAGAGAAACTCAAAGAATGATGAGAATCAAAGATGCATGGCAACAATTAATCCAAGAGACTAGTGGACCATGTGAAACTCAGCCTACATGACCCTCAAACCAGAAGAACTAGATGGTGCTCCACTATCACTGTCAACCAATTGGAAAGGGATCAGAATAGGAGTGGGAGAAAAATGTGGAACAAAACTCAAAATCATAAAAATGACCAGGCTTACTTGTCTGACAGAGATTGGTGAAACTTCCGAGACTATGGCCCCTGTCCTCAGGCCTGAAATTGAACTCACTCTCTTGCTTCCAACCAAACAATAGACAGGCATATAAGGTTACCATTTATACCTGGTGGGTACACTCCTTAGAACAATCAACCATGAGATCAGAAGGCCGGTTTTTTCACAGAGAGATAGCTTAGAGGGCAGGAATGCATAGGGAAGAAGGACACAGGGAAAAAGTAACCATAGGGAGGAAGTAGGAAGAGAGCTGTTACATTATGGGTATTGCAATCAATGTCATAAAATATTTATGAACTGTTGTACGGAAAATGAATTTGCTCTGTAAACTTTCACCCAAATCACAATTAAAACAAAAACAGAGCAACAAGGTAGTAATACCAGAAGCCATGAGCTATACTTAAAACAAAACTAAGTGACATGGTATTCCTACGACTACTCAAATAAAGCTTAGTTATAGCACTAGAAAGACATAGAAAAGAATGGCAAGCCCAGTAGCAAAGTTCATCCCTAGTACTCAGAGTAGGGTCTAGACTAGGAAATGTACAAAATGAGGCTAAAACCTTAGGCCAGATACTAAGGAAAAAACCAACAAGTTCATGTGAAATGAATTTAGGCACCAACTTCAAAAGCTTCCTACTGGCCAAATTTGAGTCAATTTGAGGTTCAATAAAGATATGAATGCAGACTCATCTAATATTTGAAATCCATGAATTTATCATGGTATGAAGAAACTGGTCATCCTCAAAGATAACAGAAAACCAATTTACTATTTTAAAAACCAGTGTATAAAGAAGACTAATCAAGCATCTATATTGCCTTTCCTACATAAACTGTACCACTTTATAATTATAAAATTATAATTATATATAAAATAATCTCTTATAAAATTATCCTAACTTATAAATGAAAATAAAATAGTAGAATCAAAATGGATCTAAAATTCAGCATCAACTTCTGCTATTTTTTTTTAGGCATGTAAACCAGATATTATGTACTTCCTGATAGAAGAATGTACCACCCAGACTCTGGCAAAAGGGGTTGAAGCTGAGTCTGGTAAAAACTTCCTCATTCCCCTGCCAGTTTGCAGGTAATACAGAGACACACATTCAATTGCACCATGATTATGCAATCCACAAAATCCAAATTGTGCAAAACTCTCCAGGTCATGTGGCCCAGGGTTTTCAGCAGATAAATTGGAAGAAAAAGAAAGTAATGGAGGGGAATTTTTAAAATGAAAAGGAGACTAAAAAGACTCAACATTTTTAAATGGGCAAGTCTGAGCTATTTTATTAAGGAACAAACATTTGGGAACTGGAACCATAAGGAAATTATTATTTAAAAGTTAACGTGATGCTTACTTTTGGAAGGATCCAGGGTCTACAATTGGGATAAAGAACATAGAAGCTTCCTATGAATGCTGGTAATATTCTGTTGATGTGGGTTGTGGTTTCATAAGTATTCACCTATAATAATTAATTGAGCTGTACATTTGCTGTTTGTGTTTGCCTTTATCTATAATTTCTTTCACAATAAAAAGGTGAATCAATATTAAAACAATTGAGGGCAGAAAAAAAAAACATTTAGTAAGATCAACTTAAATTCAAGGCCATCTTTTACTTGGGACACAAAATTTAGTGATCTTGGAGCAGAAAAGAGGAACCAAGAGGTTGGCTATTGGAAATGATTAGACCCTAGAGACAGAAATAATTCAGAAAGGAATCTGTCATCAGAAATCTGTAACTTCCAACAGGCAAAACACTGGCTTTACAAGTCCAGACAAACAAAAAATGTAATCACAATGACACTTTTAAAATATCAATAAATTTAATTAAAAAGAGGATTCCCCTCACTATGTAGTGTCAGAAAATCTTAGAAATAGCAGTGACACATTGTCTGACGTAATGCTGAAAATTGAGCCCCTCAGGTTAGAAGGCACTCAAAATATGACTGGGGAAGAACGGCCTCCTCAAAGTAGAGTGAACTGTAATGATGTAGATGGAGTACAGCTTTCCAGACCGTCATTTACTGATGTGGCATGACTCAAAATGAGTAGTTATAGCTGCAAACATTGATTAATAATCAGAATGTGGAATGTATGAAGTATGAAACAAGAAAAATTGGAAGTTGTAAAAAATGAAATAGAATGCATGAAGATAAATATCCCAGGCATTAGATACCTGAAATGGACTGGTACTGGCCATTTTGAATTGGACAATCTATGCTGCACCACACTGTGAATGGCAAATTGAAGAGGAATGGCATCATATTCATCATCAGAAAAGAACATTTCAAGATCTATCCTGAAGTATGCTTTCAAGAAAGACCAGTTAATACTATAATTATTCAGATTTACCCACCAACCAGTAAAGCTAATGATGACAAAGCTGAGAATTTTGACCAAACATGCCATTATGATGCATTGGTAATTACTGATGATTGGAATGCAAAAGTCAGAAACAAAGAAGAAGTATGGCTAAGTTGGAAAATATGGCCTTGGTGATAGAAATGATGCTGGAGATCACATGATAGAATTTTGCAAGAGCAACAACTTATTAATTGCAAATACCTTTTCTCATGACATAAACAGTGACTACATACATAGAATGCACCAGATGAAATAAGAACCAAAGAGACAACATTTGTGGAAAGAGATTATGAGGAACTTCAATATCATCAGTCAGAGCAAAGCCAAGGGGTAACTATGAAACAGACCATCAATTGCTCATATGTAAGTTCAAATTGAAGCTAAAGAAAATTAAAACAAGTCCATGATAGATAGCTAAAATATGAGTTTGTGTATATCTCACTTGAATTTATAGACTATCTGAAGAATACATTTGATGTACTGAACACCAATGACCAAAACCAGACAAGTTGTGGGGTGACATTAAGGTTAACATACATGAAGAAGGAAAAAAAAGAAAAAGGAGGAGGAGGAGAAGACAGGAAAGGGAGAAAAGACCAAAATGAATGTCAGAAGAGACTCTGAAACTTGCTGTTAGATGGAGAATAACTATCGTGAAAGGAATAAATGATGAAGTCAAAGACCTCAACAGAATATTTCAAAGTGTGGATCAAGAAGACAAAGTAAATTATAATGAAATGTGCAAAGACCTGGAGTTAGAAAATCAAAGGGGAAGAATACATTTTTCAAGCTGAAAGAACTAAGGAAAAAATTCCAGCCTCGAGTTGCAATACTGAAGGATTCTATGGGCAAAATATTGAATAATGCAGGAAGCATCAAAAGAAGAAGAAATATATAGTCATTGTACCAAAAAAATTAAAAAAATTGGTCAACATTCTATTTCAGAAAGTAGCATGTGATCAAGAACTGATGGTATTGAAGGAAGAAGTCCAAGCTGCATTGAAGGGATTAGAAAAAAAATTCCAGGAATTGACAGAATACCCATTGAGATGTTTCAACCATCAGTTGCGGCACTGAAAGTGCTTACTTACTTCTGCCAACAAATTTCAAAGACAGCTACCTGGCAAACCGAGTGGAAGAGAGCCTTATTTGTGCCCATTCCAAAGAAAAATTATTTGACAGAATGCAGAATTTGATGAACAATATCATTAATATCACATGCAAGTAAAATTTTACTCAAAATAATTCAAAAAATGGTTCCAACAATATGTTGACAGGTAATTTCTAGAGATTCAAGCCAAATTCAAAAGAAGTAGTGGAATGCAGGATATCATTGTTGATTTCAGATAGATTTTGACTGAAAGGAAAGAATATCAGAAAGACATTTACCTGTGTTTTATTGACAATGCAAAGATATTTGACTGTGTAGATCCTAATAAATTATGGGTAACACTACAAAATATCAGAATTCCAGAATTATGCTTAATTGTGCTCAAGAGGAGCCTGTATCTAGACCAAGAGACTGTCATGGCTTCAAATCAGGAAAGGTGTATGTCAGGTCTGTATCCTTTCACCATGCTTATTTAATCTGTATGCTGAGCAAATAATCCAAGAAGCTGGATTATGTGAAGAAAAACATGGCATCAGTATTGGGAAAAGATTTATCAGTAATCTACAATATGCAGATGACACAACCTTGCTTGCTGTATATGAAGAAGACTTTAAGCACTTACTGAGGAAGCCCAAAGATTATAGCTTTTAGTATGGACTACACCTCAACATTTTGGAAAAAAAAAAAAAAAATTCTGATAGCTGAACCAAAAAGCAACATCACACTAAATGGAGAAAGGACCTGGATTGAAATTCTCAAGGATTTCATTTTACTTGGATCCATGGATGCAGCAATTGGGAGACCAAAGGATTTATTACACTGGTCAAACCTGTTGCAAAAGACTTCTTTAAAGTGTTAAATAATGAAGATGTCACTTTGAAAACTAAAGTGTGCCTGACACAAGCCACTGTATTTTCAATAGCATCATATACATATGAAAGCTCTCAATAAATAAGGAACACTGAAGAATTGATGTATTTTAGTTGTGGTGCTGGCAATAAATACTGAAAATATCATAGACTGCCAAAAGAATGAACAAATCTGACTTGGAAGAGGTACAACTGGAATGTACCCTAGTAGTGAGAATGACCAGACTTCATCTCATGTACTTTAGTCATATTGTCAAAAGGTACCAGTCCCTGGGAAAGGATATCAAGCTTGGTAAACAAGACAATTAGCAAAAAATGGGAAGACTCTCAATGAGATAGATTGACACAATATAGTGGCTACAACAACGGGCTCAGCGTAGCAAGGATTGTTGGGGATGATGCAGGACCAGGCAGTGTTTCATTCTGCTGTGCACGGGGTCACTGAGCCAGAACTGACTCAATGGCACGTAACAACAAGCATATACTTATCTATGTTTATAAAATGGGAAATAGAATCCACTAAATTGTAAATATGCTTTATCACCAACTTTTCTGGATCAGCTTTGTTTTAGGATGCCTGTATCATGTTTTCTCATCACTCAAATAGAGACCTATAAACCTGTATAATAAGCCACTTCCTCATGGTGAGCAATAGTGATTCACCAAGGATTCTTAGGAGCTCTGGTGGTGTAGTGCCTAAGGCATCTGACTGTTAACCAGAAGCCTGGTGGTTCAAATCCACCAGCCACTCCTCAGAAGGACGATTGGGCAACTACTCCTGTAGTGATACTGTTTTGGAAACCCAGAGAGGGGTCACTACGAGTCAGATCTGACTTGGTGGCAGTGAATTTGGTTTTTGTTTTGCTAGTGGATCAATTTAAGAAAAGCAACAAAAAAGGCAATTCAATTTTTCCACACTGTGACACTTCAGGGTATATGGGGTTTTTGGAGTCCTTAGGTGATACAAATGGTTATGTATCCAACTAATAACTGAAAAGACTGGAAGTAGAAAATCACTCAGACATTTTGAAGACAGGCCCGGCAACTTGTTTTCAAAGGGTTACAGCCTTGAAAACCTTGTGGAGCTCAGTTCTCCTGTGCGCACATGAGACTCTGTACTCAATGGCTACTGTTTGTTTATTTTACATTTTCTTTACTTGAAATAAAACACTTTTCATGATACATTCAACAGAAAGAACAGAACATGCTATTTTCTTACATGAGGTGGGAATATGGTAGCTCTAACAATTTTCCTTCCTAGACCCCTCTAAAAGTGTAACTTGAAAAATGAACACCATATTAATTATTGTAGATTGAATTAATGGCACCATCCTTGTATCTATAGCTTTACTATGTAATCAGACCGTTATTTACAGAAAAGGGACAATGCATTTTCCAATCTTCTTCATGTTGGACTTGGCCGTGACAATGGCTAAACAGAATGTGGGCAGAAGTGACAGCATGACAATTCTAAGCCTAGGCTTTAAAAGACCTCACATGTTTCCTTTTGCTTTCTTGCATATCCACCATTGACTTGAGAAGAGCTTCCCCCAGGTAGCTACTGACCCTTTATCCAGTGTCCCAGAAGTAATATACATGAAAGAGACCTGGACCCAGAGCACATCAAGAAGCCAAGCCCACTGGTAGTTATGGCTTGAAGCAGAGCTGCCAGTCAAGCCCAAACTGGATTTGTTGACAAACAGAATTATGAGCAAGAATAAATATTGTTTTAAACCAAGTTTGGGGTGCTTTGTTACATCACAATTACTAACTGATACATCCACTCTGCTGGTGCAGTCCTTCCCTTTATAGGATAATTTTAACCATGGCCTGACCTGTTGTATAACTAAAGATGAAAAGTAGACCATTTCCCACATCTCATTTTCCTGCCTGTTTTACTCTCCCTCATCTCCTTATGGTAGATGCAAAGAGGACAACACAATCCAGGCAATAGCAATAAAATTCACATGTATTCACATCAGTCATCATCCAAGACTTTACTGTTCTTTCTCTTCTCTCCTCCCAATTCTGTGTTTTTATGATTCGATCCCTCACGTGGCCTGTCTAAGTAGTGTACAAGTTAGTCCCCTACACTGCATTTGCTTTTCTTCTGAGATGAGAGTTGCCTGTGGGGTAGAAGGAGAGGAAAAGGAAAAGAAAGTCTGGTTGCCATCCATGTTCATTTTAAACTGCATTCCACCTACAGCCCATTTTGTCATTTCTCAACTGTCAGTCTTACCTATGATTCATTTTCGCATGTTTTGTCATTCCCAATTTTGCAATTTCAAGACATTGCAGAGAAACATGCCAGGCAATAAAGAAAATCTACAGAAGGAAAAATTGGTCCTGTCTTCCCCAACCAGACGTATTACAAAGTAGTGAATTTTCCAGCAATCCTGGAAGCAAAAAAAAATCCATCACAAAATGACATCCATCTACGATTCACTTGCTGTGAAAGACCTACATCTCTGCCTTCATCCTGGGTGCATGAGTTCTTTTGCAGGTGGGGAGTCTCTGGCCACAGAGAGCTAGGTCATCTGGTATCACCACCCAGAAAAGAGTAGACATGACAATAGGGGTCACCTTCCCTAGGAAATGTTTCTCTCTTATTGGCTCTCTTATTGGCTCAGTTAGATCCTGGTAGCTACCCTGCCTGGTTTCTGTGTTCCTTGTGCTCCAGAGCAGTGGAATTTTATGTATGGAGAATCTTTTTAATTCCAGGAATTATTTTTAAAGATCACTTTTTCACAATGACTAAACAAAAGATTGTATGACTGCATAATCATACCTAAGCATGTCAAAGTATCCTTAAAGATCAATGTTTTTAAATCTATCATTTAATTACCCCAGAAATATTTACTTAGGGAAGGAAACATCATTAATTGAGTGCCCACTATTTTGCAAGCAGAAAGCTCTGGTGGTGTAGTGCCTAAGGCGTTTTTGACTGCTGACCAGAAGGCTGGTGGTTCAAACCCATCAGCCACTCCTCAGAAGGAAGATTGGGCAATCTACCTCTGTAGAGACACCACTTGGAAATCCAAGGAGGGGTCACTATGAGTCAAATCAACTCAATGGCAGTGAGTTTGTGGCATTTTATTTAATTCTGTGGTGCAGTAAATTACTTGGGACAACTCTTCTAGCAATGGTCTTTGTGATTCCCACTAGAAGAATGAATGTTCCACTAGGCAAATGTAAGGTGCTTGTGGCCAACCAAGTGGAGTGGATGATACTGTTGTTATGTGCCGTCAAGTCAAACCTGACTCATAGCAACCCCTCCTTGGGTTTCCGAGGCAGTATCACTACGGAAGTAGATTGCCCAACCTTCCTTTGGAGGAGATGCTGGTGGATTTGAACCGCCAGCCTTCTGGTTAGCAGTCAAGTACCTTAGGCACTATGCTACCAGAGCTTGCTAATAATGTAAATAACATACATGGCCCTCTGTTGGGGTGGAACTGTGCGGTAAATTGTATGGAACCTAACGTGAGAACTGGTCAATTTTGTCATTCACATTATGTTTAAAATGAGCCATCACAGAGGTGAAAAGGGGGATCTCACTATAATCAAGACAGAAGAGCTGAGAGTAGAGAGCGTCCTTGGACCCAAGGTCCCTGTGCTGAGATCACTTCAGAGTGATGGCAGCAGAACTAACAAGAGATTTACAGGAGACAGAGTGTTGGGCTTGTTGGCCACAGAGTGAAAAAAGCTGAGTGCCTTTGGTCAAGAGGCTTGTTGGTGGAGTGGGATGCATCTATCAGCAGAGCTAAAAGAGCTTTGTAACACTTGACCAAGCAGGGTACAATTTGTGCCAAGAGGCTGAGAGCCAAAGAGAGGTATTCCTATGGGCATGGCAGATGAGAGGTTGTCCTGATTGAAGAACTGTATCCTGAGCACATTCTTGAACCTGAGTTGTAATCTGTTGCTTCCCTAATAAACCCCATGATGGTGACTATCGTGTGGAGTTGTGTGTGGCCAATGCAATGAGTTATTGAACTCAGCAGAGAAGTAGAGAGTGCTGTGGGAGAGATGTCAGAATTTGTAAAAAAAGGTTGGAGGGTGGCAGCATATCTGATCTCATAGCAATCTGCCTTGGGCTGCTGCAGCTGGTGGTTCTGTCTCTCCCTCATGATGTTAGAAGAGGTAAGAGGATGCCACTTTTACATGATTTACACAAATTCTCTTAACATCCTGTAAAATTTGTACACTTATTCCTATTTAATCCCTGAGAGGTATAAGCAATTAACATACTTGACTGTTAACCAAAAGGCTGAAAGTTGGTACCCACTCAGAAGTGCCTAGGAAGAAAAGCCTGGCAACTGACTTCTGAACTACCAAGAAGTGAAAACCCTATGGAGCACTTTTCTACTTTGACACACATGGGGCATCTGTGAGTCAGAACCAACTCAATGGCAATTGTTTTTTGTGTTTATTTTATTCCTATCTTAACAATGAGGAAGATTAAGGTTCAAGGAGATTCTGTTAAATTGCTTAAGACCATATATCTGGTAAGAGGTGAAAGGGCTCCTTGGAAAAAAACAGGACATTTTACCAACTTCACAGGGTTGTTGGAAAGATAAAATGCATGACTTTATATGAAATCACCTGGCACTTAAGTATGCAAGAAAAGCCTACATCCTCCTCATCATCCTCCCACCCCTCAATATACAGGACTATATTCATTCACTCATTCATTCAAGCTTTCAGCCAACTCATACTGAGGAACCTTTTCTGTCAGACATTGGAACAGGCATAAGAGGCTCTATCCTCAAAGGCAGATCCATCAAAAGTATTTACTTTCAGATTACACACAAAATTCTCAGTCCACTGTGCAGGAGGGCCTCTCGATTAATATGAGCTCTCCTCTCAATACTTACAGCATTAATCTGTCATACCATTTTCCCACCCAGGATTCCTGGCTACTCCAGTATGGAAGCCAAGCCTAACCTTCTTTCCCAGGTCTCTCTGGAAGAGAAGTCTTGATGTGTGTTTCATAAAGGGGTGGATAGATTCGAATCAAAGTCTCCACAGTCTTCAGTTCATTATGTCATATCAACATGGAAACTGCTTAATTTTAATTCACCTCTTGCCTGCAGTAATAATGATGGGATGCAATCAAGCCAGATATTAACTCAAATCAGAGGCTTGTTAACTTCTTAATTAGCCTATTGTGGTGCATATAAAAGGCAAGCCCTAATGACAACCATTTAAACTGCACTTTGTCTTATTCATTTTTAGGTTTGTTTTTTTTTCCCCATATTTTCTAGGAGCTTTGATGGTGTCGTGGTTAAGACAAGTGGCAGCTAACCAAAAGGTTCATGATTTGAACACACCACCTGCTCCATGGAAGAAAAATGAAGCAGTCTGTTTCTGCAAAGATTTACAGCTTTGGGATCCCAGTGGGGGTTGCTATGAGTCAGAATAGACTCAATGGCCATAGGGTTGGTCTTGGTTTTCCTTTTTCCACTCCATACAGAAGTGAGTTATAAGCAAACTAAGATCAGGCTGATTAGTGAAACTAAGCAAACTAAGATCAGGCTGATTAGTGAAACCCATGTCACACTGTTCACTGTTGTTGTTGTTGTTGTTATGTGCTGTCGAGTCGGCCCCTACTCATAGCGACCCCTCCTTGGGTTGCCAAGGCAGTATCACTACGGAAGTAGATTGCCCAACCTTCCTTCCGAGGAGTGGCTGGTGGGTTTGAACCTCCAGCCTTCTGGTTAGCAGTCAAGTGCCTCAGATTTTTCACTGCAGATTAGTAAATAGGCACAAAGAAGCCTGTTAGGGATTGTAAATTTGACAAGAGGCTTTGATTCTGTAGGAAGGCGCAGTTGGGTTTGAGAGATAGTTACCAGCCATACCTAGAAGCAGGATCTTCTATGTGGTTTAAAAAAAAAATAAAAAAGTAAAATTGTTCACTACAGATTAGTAAGCAAGCACAAATAAGCCCATGCTTACATTGCTTATTGGGTAATCCCATGATGAGTAGCAAACCCTGCTGAAGCCCAGAATGGACAGTGGACTAGAAGGCAGATGGCAGTCACTTGAGTTATACTACAGATATTCCACCACTCCTCCAGCCACCTCCCACCTCCAGCAATGGGCCATAACTGTGCTCCTCTTCCTCTCCAAGCCTGACTCCTGACTTTGCTTAAGTCCTATCCTTGGCCTTAGTTCTTGGGACTTTGCCATTCCCTAGCAACATCAAGCTCACTCACTTCCCATTCCTCTCCCAGACCTAGAGGTTTGCTCTTCCCTGTCTACTCACTGGATATTTTCTATAATTCTTTCACCAAAATGTTTCCTGATCCCTTTCACTTTTTTTCTATAAAAAAAAAAAATGATATTGATTGTTTATATATTTACTTTGCATTCAGCCCCAACTTATTATCTCGTATTGTACCAACACATCTAGATGCATTACTACATTTCATTGTCATCCCAGTGTCTTGTGGTTAGCAATCAAATGCCTTAGGCACGATGCCACCAGAGCTCCCTCTTATGAGATAAGTACCAATATCTCACTGTTGTACAGATGAGGAAATTCAGGCTCCAAAAAGTTAAATAATTATCTCATAAAAACAAATCTTGTGTGCGTTAGAGCCAGGATTCAACACCAGATGGGCCTCATTCCCAAGTCCATGATCTTTCTTTAAGTATGCACTGCCTTGTTAAGACAGTGGTCATACTACATTTCATGAAGGAGATTTTTTTTTTTCTGTAACCTTACTCAGAATCTTCAATGCAGTTCATTTAGTGTCGGAAGTTCCAGCAGGGAGTAAGTCATAGAAGGTGGTTAAAGCAGAGAAGCAGCAACAAAAAGAGGAGTTTGACAGTCTCAGACGGAGATTGTAAAGATACTAAGAACAGAAACCCATTTATAGAAACTCCTAACAAATTGAATTTGTTATAGTGGTCCATAAGAATTTCATGGAATTCAATCTCAGAAAAAGCTGTGCTCTTGGGAACTGGACTATCCCCATGTATTTGTGTTGTTGTTAAATATCGATTCTGACTCATGGTGATTCCATGTGTGCAGGACAGAACTACTCCATAGGGTTTTCAAGGCTGTGACCTTTTGGAAGCAGATCACCAGTGCTGTCTTCCAAGACACCTTTGGGTGGGTTTGAACCACCAATCTTTCAGCTAATAGTTAAAGGCTTAACCATTTGTGACACCTAAATATTAGTTTCTCTATATCCCTTCCTAAGGTTTCATAATCTCTGGCTGCAATTTTGCTTTGCCTGTGTTCTGCTTCTTTTCTCTTTCTGCAGAACAACTTTTGTGCCTACTCAAGGGCAGCCTCAGCCCTTGGGTCAACCTGACTTTCCAAATCAACTCTTTGAAAATAACACTCTCTCATCGTATTTCCAAAGTCCAAGCTGAGAAACTCTAACAGCCCAGTTTGGTCAAGTCTTCTCCCCTGGGCTGTTTCACTGTGACTCCATGAATCATAAGGCTGCCCACTGGGATTCTAGGCAAGGCAAATTCTCTGAGGAGGAGGTATGACGGTGGCTTTGTCAAGGGAGTAGACATAAGGCATACCTGTGTAGGAAACTATTGTAATGTCTTAGACTCACAAGAAGGCTGCCACAGGTATAGACGGGGCAGAAGGATTGAAAATTAACACAAAATATAAGCAAACCACTTCAAGTTATGACTATACCAAGGTTGGCTATACTGATATCTTTTGTTCTTAGCCACTATTTTTTAAATGAAAAAAAAATATATATTTTATGGCTCATTAATTTTTTTTTTTTTTGGACTGTGTTTGAAAGGATTGTATAATATAGAGTAGGGGTTAGCAAACTAAACTTCATGGCAAAGACCTTTCTTTAATATTTTATTGTGATTTGAGTAAAAGTTTGCAGATCAATTAATTTCCCATTTAACAATTTATGCACATATTGTTTTATAATGTTAGTTACAGTTTCCTCAAGGTAATAGCACTCTCCCCACTGGCTCCCTGGTCCCTCATTTCCATTTGTCCTTCTTTCCTGCCCCTTCCTGCTTCCTGAACTTTGTTTTGGGGAAAATGCTGCCCTATTGGTCTCATATGGTTGATTGTTCTGAGGAACACATTCCTCATGGATGTTTTATTCACTTTATAGGTCTGTCTATTGTTTGGCTGAAAGCTGATCCCCAAAGGTAAGTCCAGTCCCAGGTTTGAAGAATGCCAAAGTCTTGGAGATTTCACCAGTCTCTATCAGACTAAAAAGTCTCATCTTTTTTATGATTTTGAATTTTGCTCTATACTTTTCTTACTCTGTCCAGTACCTTCTATTGTGACCCCAATCAGAATAGTCAGTAGTGGTAGCCAGACATCATCTGGTTCTTCTGGTCTAAGGGTAGTGAAGACTGTGGTTCACATAATCCATTAGCCCTTTGGACTACTTCTTTCCTTAAGCCCTTGATTCACTTCATTCTCCCTTGCTCTGGACAGGGAGAGTAGGATAGTTGTATCTTAGACTGTCACACACAAGCTATTAAGACCCAGTCTCTACTCACCAAAGTAGGATATAGAACACTGTCTTTGTGGACTATGTTATACTAATAGTACTAGATGTACCCTGAGACTATGGTCTTAAGCTCCCAAGCCCAGTGACTCAGTTCCTCAAGGTATTTTGTTATGAATAAGAAGTTTTCATACCTTTGTCCCCTGTATGCCTTACTATTAACATGGATACATTTACAGTATGTACAAATATATATGTAGACATAACCTCAGCCAGACCTATATATATTCCTGTGGGTGTACTCCCACATGTCATGCCACACCCATTCATCTTGCATATCTATGTATGTTTCTACTCATAAATTACTGTTCAATATTACTGTTATTGCAGGATTCTGTGTGCAGTAGTATTTATCATTGCTGCCTTTTACTCTTGCCTACCTCCTCTCAGTGTCTTTTGCCTTGGTCATGTTATGCTGACCATTCCCTTATTGTGCATTGCCTTTCTCTTCGCCCAAGTTAATACTCATCTACTCTCTAGTTAGTGGTTTTCCCTGCCCACCAATCTCATCCCTCGTAACTGTCAAAAAATGTTTCTTTCTCTGTATAAACCTGTTTTTTACTTTTTATAGTAGTGGTCTCAAACAATAGTTTCCTTTTATGATTGACTTATTTATTTAAGCATAATGTCCTCCAGGTTCATCTATGTTTTAAGATGTTAGCAGATTCATCATTATTAACTTTGCATAACATTCCATTATATGTATATACCTTGGTTTGTTTATCAATTCATCTGTTTTGTGACACTTAGATTTTTTTCCATCTTGTTGCTATTGTGAATAGTGTTGCAGTGAATGTGAGTGTGCATATATCTATCCATGTCATAGCTCTTATTTCTCTAGGATATATACCTAATAGTGAGATTCATGGATTATACGCTATCACTATTTCCAACTTTTTAAGGAAATGTCATACTGTCTTCCACAGTGGTTGCACCATATTACATTCCCACCAGCAATGTATGAGAGTTCCAGTATCTCCATACCCTCACCAGTATTTTTGCTTTCTGTTTTTTTAATCATTGCTAGTATTGCCAAGTGAGCTCTGATATCATCATGGTAAAAGCATATGGCTGCTATTCAAATGGTGGGTTTGAGGGTCAATTCCAAGATGGCAGAATAGGCAGAAAGACTGCAAAGACCCTCTTCAACAAAGAAAAGGGGAACCAATTAACACAGACACAGAAGATAATCTTGGACCCTTGAGCTTGAAGGGAAGGATATAGAAGTGGACTAAACCCCAACTAGCAGAATAATTTGCATGAAAATACCTGAAAAGGAGACTTAAGGAGCTGCAGTCTGGCAGTGATCCTGAGCAATCCTGATGGCACAGAAAGCTTGGAGATTCCCAAGTGCTGGAAGGACCTAAGAATTAACCTAAAAATCAGCCCTGCTAGCCAGGGACTGCATGGAGGGCTGCTCTAGTGGCTATGGAACAAAACAGGAAGCAGCAGTGAAGAGGAGACAGGCTGAGCTGTGGACTTTTGCCAGTCCAGAGGGCGCCACCATTTTGAATGTTTACAAGTGGCTTGAACATTTTGGATATTTAAAGAGACAGCACTCTATCATATTCCAGAGGCTTAAGAACAGGCTCTGCTTTCCAGTTATCCCAAGGACACTCTAGACCTACATGAATGGAAAGGTGCAACATTCCTCTTGCTACTTTTATACCCCACACCAACTTGGTGAACCGAGGTGCGGCCATCCCCCAATCCCACTCCCTTCTGGGCCTGCAGGAACTCCATCCCAGTCTGTGTGCTCGGACAGAGCCTGGGTGCTCTGCCCTGTCCTCCACTGATTTTTTTTTTTTCTTTTTCTTTTTCTTTCTAGTGTTTAATTTGCTTGTATTGGTCCGTTTTAAAACTACTATTATTATTAATACTTTTTTCCATTTTACTATTATTCTT
>NW_006921590.1:5595181-5598200 GCF_000298275.1 Orycteropus afer afer | reverse complement strand
CTTGGAAACTCTACAGAGTAGTTCTATTCTGTCCTATAGGGTCTCTATGAGTTGGAATCAACATGATGGCAGTGGATTTGGTTTTGGGTATTATTGCAAAGGTGAAATGTTATCTCATTATGGTTTTGATTTGCAGCTCTCTAACAGCTAATGATTGTGAATATTTCTTCATGTGTATTTTAGCTGCCTGAATGTCTTCTTTGGTAAACTATGTGTCCATGTCCTTTGCCCATTTTTTTTTTTTTTTTTTTTGAGGTGTTGTTTTTGAGGTGAAGTTTTCTAAAAATTTTAGAAATTAGTTGCTTGTCAGATATGGCATTGTCAATTTCCTTGTTTCCCCCCCCCCCCCCCCCCACAGTCTGTATATTCTCTTCTTAATCTTTTGGAAAAGTTTCTTATTTTTTTAACTTCTTATTGTTATTTGGCTCGACGGCACATAACAACAGCAACAACAACAATTGTGATTTGGGTGAAAGTTTACAAAGCAGATTGGTTTTCCATTCAACGATCCATATACATTTTGATTTGTGACATTGGTTGAAATTCCCACAATGTACCAAAATTCTTCCCATTTCCACCTGTGTTTATTCTTTCCATTCTTCCTTCTTTCCTATCCCTTCTTGCTTTCTGAACTTTGTCCCTGGGCACATGCTTCCCTTTTAATCTCATATGGTTTATTGTTTTAAGGACTGTTTAGTTCCCTAGTGTTACTGTTCACCTAATAGTCCTGTCTATTGTTTGGATGCAAGTTGAACGATGGGAATGAGTTCAGTTCCAGGCTTGCAGCGTATCTAAGAAGTCTTTTTATGAGCATAAGTGTTTAATTTTTAGGATGTTCCATATGTCTAGTTCACCTTCTGCTGTCTGTACACTTTTAGTTATGTTTGATAATCTATTTATGCCATATATTGTTGTTATGTGCCGTCAAGTCGGACCTGACTCATAGTGACCCCTCCTTGGGTTTCCAAGGTGGTATCACTGCTGAAGTAGATTGTCCAACCTTCCTTATGAGGAGTGGCTGGTAGGTTTGAACTGCCAGCCTTCTGGTTAGCAGTCAAGTGCCATATATCAAAATCCTTAAAATTGTCATTATTTTTCCTTCCATGATTGTTGTATTTTTAGGTTTTATATTTAGGTCTTTGATCCATTTTGAGTTAGTTTTGTGTGTGGTATGAATAATGGTTTCTGTTTAATGTTTTACACATCAATATCTAGTTTTGCCAGTTTCATTTGTTAAGGAGATTTTCTCTTCCCCATTGTGTTAGGCTGGATTTCTAGAGAAGCAAAACCAGTAAAGCTTGAAGAGAGAGAGAAAGAGACATTTATCTCAGGAAAATGGCTCACACACTTTTAGAAGCTACCAAGTACCAAGTTCTTGGATCAGACATCAAGCTGGAGGCTTTTCTGAACTCATGCAGCTACAGGGGCTGACGAGCTCTTGGTTGGCAGGCAGAATACTGGCTGTTGTCTCCAATGTATGACAAATCCAAGATCTCTAGGCCGAATGGTGGACTGTTCACTCACAGACAGTTGTAGGCAGCACAACAGGATCCCAATCCACAGAAGAGTGTCTCTTTTCCCAGGATGTCCATAAATATATTGGAAGCCACACCCCTAGGGAAACTCCTTTTCAATGGATTTGCTGCTCAAAACATATATATCTGATCTCATCATGGGAATAACCCATATCACAACTGCTTAAAACACACAGAATTGTGGTCTACCCAAGTTGACATACAGCTCCAATTATCATACCCATCTGATGGACTTTATCCTTTTGTCAAAGATTAGCTATCTATTGGTGGATGGATATACATCTATTTGCAATTCTGTTCCATTGGTCTATGTATCTGTTCTTGTACCAGTACAAGGCTGTTTTGACTAGCATGACAGTAGTGTTCTGAGATCCAGTAGTGTGAGGCCTCCTGCTTTGCTCTTCATCAATAATATTTTCCTTATCTGGGAACTTTTCTTTTCCAGATAAAGCTAGTGATTAGTTTTTCAATCTTGTTAAAGAATGCTTTTGCAACTTGGATTGGGGGTACATTATATCTATAGATCACTTTGGCTTGTTGTTGTTAGGTGCCATCAAGCTGGTTCTAACACATAGAGACCCTATGTGCAATAGAACAAAATACTGACTGATTCTGCCATCCTCACAGATACTGCTGAACCTCTACTTTACCAAACACAATATCCCTCCTGATAACATATCCAAAGTATATGCAATGATATCCTTGCTTGTAAGGAGCACTCTGGTTATACTTTTTCAAAGACATATTTGTTAGTTCTTCTGGCAGTCCACAGTGAGTTTAATATTCTTCCTCAAAACCATAATTTAAAGGCATCAATTCTTCTTTTGTCTTCCTTATTCACTGTCCAAATTTCACATGTGTAAGAGGCAACTCCGAATACTTGATTGTACTCATGAGGAACCTGTTCCTTGACCAGGAGGCTGTCGTTTGAACAGAACAAGGGGACACTGCATGGTTTAAAATCAGGAAGGGAGTGAGCGTCAAGGTTGTATCCTTTCCCAATACTTACTCAATCTATATGCTGAGCAAATAATCCAAGAAGCTGGACTATACGAAGAAAAACATGGCATCAGGATTGGAGGAACAATCATTAACAACCTGAGATATGCTGATGATACAACTTTGCTTGCTGAAAGTGAGGATGACTTGAGGCACTTACTGATGAAGTTTGAGGAACACAGTCTGCAGTAGGATTACATCTTAATATAAAGAAGACAAAAATCCTCACAACTAGACCAATAAGCAGCATCACGATAAATGGAGAAAAGATTGAGGTTATCAAAGAATTCACGTTGCTTAGTTCTACAATCGAGGCCAATGGAAGCAACAATCAGGACATTAGACGACGTGTAGCACTGGGTAGGTCAGCTGCAAAGGAATTCTTAAGTGCTGAGGAGCAAGGAGACTAAGGTGCGCCTGACACAGGCCATGATATTTCCAATCACCTCGTATGCATATGAGAGCTGGACAATGAATAAGGAAGA
>NW_006921590.1:5594118-5594656 GCF_000298275.1 Orycteropus afer afer | reverse complement strand
TCAGCTAATACATGAAAAGATGCTCACAATCATTGGCCATCAGAGAGATGTAAATCAAAACAACAATGAGATATACCATCTCACCCCAGCACTGAAGGCAAGGTTCAATGAGACAGAAAATAACAAATGCTGATGGGGATGTGGAGAGATTGGGACTCTCTTACACTGCTTGTGTGACTGTAAAGTGACACAACCACTGTGGAAAGCAATATGGTGAATTCCTTAGAAAGTTGGAACTGAAGATACCATTTGACCCAGCCATCCCATTAGTAGGTATATATCCTAGAGGGGTGAGAGCCAGGATAGGAACAGATACATGCATGTTCATGTTCATCACAGCACTATTTACAATAGCAAAAAGATGGAAACAACCTACGTGCCTAGCAGTACAAGAGTGGATGACCAAACTATGGTACATACACATAATAGAATACTATGCAATGCTAAAGAATAATGTAGAGTCTGCAAAACACCGCATAATATGGATGAACTTGGAGGACATTATGCTGAGTGAAATAAGTCAATCACAGAAGAACAA
>NW_006921590.1:5591090-5593944 GCF_000298275.1 Orycteropus afer afer | reverse complement strand
TATATAAATTATATTTCAATAAAATGCATTAAAAAAAGGAGAAGAAGATGCAAACTGCCTCATATTTCTCCCATGGAATAGCTGGCCTTTTGGTTAGCAGCCAAATACTTTAACCTCTTCTCTCAGGTAGAACATTCCAAGGCCTAGACCTGAAGACAGGACTTTCTTTGGCAAGTCCAGCATTTGAGCAACCTGGATGTTACAGATTGAATTTCGTCCTCACAAAAGAAAGGTGCAATCTATAAACTCTGTAACTGTAAGTATGACTCTGCTTTGAAATGGGAATTTTCTTTTCTTATGTTAATTAGGTCATACAGGAGTAGGGTGGGTCCTAAACCCAGTTACTTCTAAGCAATATCTTATAAAAAGAGCAGGATAGATGCAGATACACATACACAGTGAAAAAGAGCATGTGAGGGATCATCTACAAGCCAATGACAGACTCTACCCTAGAGCCAGTGTCCTGATTTGGACTTCTGGCCTTCAAAACTGTGAGACAACATATTTCTATTCTTTAAATCCACTCATCTGTGGCATTTTTGCTACATTAGAAATATAAATAAATAAATCAAACTCATTGCCGTCAAGTCAGCCCTGACTCATAGGGACCCCTCCTTGGGTTTCCAAGGTGGTCTCTCTACACAAGTAGATTGTCCAATCTTCCTTCTGAGGAGTAGCTGGTGGGTTTGAACCATCAGCCTTTTGGTTAACTGTCAAATGGCTTAGGCAATATACCACCAGAGCTCCTTACCAGTAGGTAAGATACCAGGACTGCTGATTTAACCCTTTCCTGAATGACTTGCATCTCCCAGCCTTTACAATGTAAACCAATGACAGTCTCATGTTCCCAGCTGCCCAAGCAAATTTCAGAGCAATACCTGACTCGACTATTTCTCCCTTACTTCAAATTCATCAGTAAATCTTATTACCTGTACTTATATAATTTATTCAGAATTTCAATCACTTCTCCCACCCTAGTCTGGTCCAAATTGCCACCATGCCTCCCCTTGCTGTTGGCTGCCGTCAAGTCAGTTCTGACTCATGGCAACCCCATGCACAATGGAATGAAACACTGCCCAGTCCTGCACCATTCCTATGATTGGTTGTAGACTAACCTGTTGTGATCACTAGGGTTTTCTTTGGCTGAATTTTAGAAGTAGATCATCAGGCATTTCTTCCTAGTTCATCTTAGTCTATAAGCTCTGTTGGAATCTGTTCAACATCATGGCAAGACTCAAGCTTCCACTGACAGACAGATGGTGCCTGTGCATGAGGTATACTGGCCAGGAATTGAACCCAGATCTCCCTCATGAAATCAAACCAAACCTACTGCCATCGAGTTGATCCCAACTCATAGTGACCCCTGTTGGGTTTCCAAGGCAGTAAATTTTTAGAGAAGTAGATTGGTGTCTCTTCTGCAGAGGGGCTGGCAGACCTACCGGTGGACCACCACTACCCCATATCTGTCCCCTAGGTTATTGCAATAACCTCCTACTAATCTCCACACTTCATTTTTGCTCTATTGTTCCCCATCAACACAGAAGTCAAAGTCAATCTTCTATAATGAAAGTCAGATCCAATCATATTTTTGATCAAAACTCCCTACTGGCTCCCCATTTCAGTGGCCTGAAAACTCACTGGTTCTGTCCCCTTTACTACATTTCTGGTCTCACCTCCTCCCACTCACTCTCATGATCACTCCTCACCAAGCCACAGTGACTGTTTCACTGTTCTTCAAACACATACCATGCACTCTTGCCTGAGGGCCTTCAAATTTGCTTTTTTTGTTCTCTTAAAATAGTCTTTCCCAGCTATCTGAAGGTCTGATTCCTTTACTTCTTTCAGGTTTGTTTTCAAATGTCACCACACTGGTGAGAAATAGCCTAGCTATTGCATGTAAAATAATATCCCAAGCATAACTTGGTAGAGTTTTTTGTTTTTTTAATACTGCTGTTTTTTTGTTAATTTTTTTTCATATTTACCTTACTATATGTTTACTTCTTTGTTTATTGTTGTCTCTTGTCACTAGACTATGAGCTTATGAGCTCCATGAGGAAAAAACTTTGTTTTGTTTACTACCGTGACATGGGAACTACCAGTTCCTGTTGAGTTGATTCTTACTCAGTGTAACATAGTAGAACTGTGTACCACAGGGTTTTCAATAGCTGATTTTTCAGAAGTAGATTGCCAGGCTTTTCCTCCAAGGTGTCTCTGGGTGGACTCAAATCTCCAACCTTTTGGTCAGCAGCCAACTGTTCATCACCCAGAGACAACTACTGTGACCCAAAGCAGCTAGATAAGAGCCAGGAACACAGGTGAATAAAGATTAATAGAATGAATGAGAGCAGCATCAACATAAACTGAGACCAAGGTTTGTTGTTGTTGTTACATACCATTGAGTCAGACCTGACTCATAGCAACCCCTCCTTGTAGAAAAGCAAATTGTCATGTTGCACCCCAGACCTACTGAATCAGAAACTCTACAGGTAATCTCTCATAATCTCTATTTAACAAAGCCTTCTGAAGATTGAGAGCAGGGCTTCAAAGTGATTTATTCATATTCAACACCTCCCCCACCCCATTAACCACCTGCTCAGAACTTGCATTTCCACCCCAGATATACTGAAACAGACCTGCATTTATTATTATTATTATTATTATTATTGTGCTTTGGGTGAAGATTTACAGAGCAAATTCACTTTCCCTATAGCAGTTCACATACACTTTGTCTCATGACATTGACCACAGTTTACCACAATGCAACAGCTCCCCTCCCTCTTCCTCCCCATAGTTACCTCTTCCCAGTGTCCATCCCTCCATGGGCTCCTGCCCCCTGAGCTGTCTCCCTGTGAAT
>NW_006921590.1:5588441-5590690 GCF_000298275.1 Orycteropus afer afer | reverse complement strand
TCATTCTTCTTTGCTCTGGATGAGGAGAGACCCATCATTGCATCTAGATGGCAGCTTGCTAGCTTTTAAGATCCCAGTTGCTACTTGCCAAGGTAGAAGGTGGAACAATGTTTTGTATAGTATGTTATGCCAACTGAGCTTGACGTCCCCTGCAACTATGGTCCCAAGCCCACAGGTTCAACTACTCGGTCTCTCTGGGTAGCTGGCTATGACCAAGCAGTGACCACAACCTTGCCCCTTGTCAGCTCTACTATACACCTGGGAATTCTGATCATTCACATAAACACAGGGCCATTGTCTGCCAACTCTATATATGTTCTTAGATACACTCCCCATTTCATAGACATACCTAATTGGACAGCCTGTCCACCCATCTATCCACCCATACACCCATGTTTGCCTTCATTGACAACGCAGTACTATATATGCAAAAGGGTTCATATTTGATGTCTTATACCTCCCATGTACCTCTCTATGTCTTTCTCATCCTCAATGCTGTCATGTTGGTCACACAGGTTTGGTACATTGCCCTTCTCTTCACCCAAATCACTACTTTTCTCTATCTAACAGCGTTCCCTTCCCTCCCCTCCAACCCCTGGTAACCAACAAAGAAAATTTCCTTCTATAGATAAACCTTTCCTTAACTTTTACAATAACGGACTAATGCAATATTTGTCCTTTTGTGATTGAGTTATTTCACTCAGCACAATATCCTCCAAGTTCATCTACATTATGCAGAGTTTTGCAGACAGAATCTGCATTTTAACACTATTCTCAGTGTGACTGTATCATAAGAATCACCTGTGAATCTATAATAATCACCTGTGGATCTTGTTAAAATGTAGATTCTGATTCAGTGTATCTGGGGTGGAAATGGAAATTCCCAGCATCAGTCTACCTATGATAACTTGATTCCAAGTCCTGCTTCCTTGTAATAGAATCATTGCAGTAGCTGAGATCTTAGACCCATTACATATCAGAGATGAAGGTAAAGTTTGGAGAGACTCAATTATTCCCTGGGGTGACAGACACAGCCAATCAGTGACAAAACCTGGATTACAGCCACATATGTGGCAGGCTGAAATTTAACAACCATACTGTGTTAGTTACATCTGAGATTACTTTCCTCTCAGATAAATTTTCCTACCTCTCTTGTTGAGACAGGCTACTCTGGAGCCACAGTATTTTTTCCAAACAGTTGCCAGAATGAGGGAAAGACTCAGACCATATCAGAGGCAACCTCCCCAGAGGTATATTGCCCAGAAGAGGAGTTCTGCACTTTTAATCAAGGCAGCAGAAAATCTCCTCCCACCAGCTCTCTTGGACACCTGTTCCAGCTGCCCTCCTCACCAACCAACTGCATCCTCAGGTGCAGCCTTGGAAATTGATTGTTGTGAGAAACAAACTGAGCTAAATGGAACTGAAAGGCCTTGTTGGTAAAGCAGACCCCACGGCCTCCACTGTCTTATTCTTTCCTATGTGTCAACCTGAACACTACCTGCTGGTCCAGTGGAAAGAAGCCACTGCTAAAATCCCCTGAAAAACTGTTTGAAACACTTCCTGTGCTTAGCATAACAATTCTTTTTAAGGTTCTTTCAAATTGCGTAACTCTTTTTGGCTTGTCAGGCTCTTCCTTCCTGAGTCTTTCTGTCTGCCTACACTTCCCACCATTACCTTTATCAACAGGAAATGCTCTTGGTGAATCTTAGTAGGAAGAGGCAGCCTCATCAACATAGCATCTCCTTGGAGATTCAATAACCAGAAGGACAAATAAAGTTCATGTTCTACCCTGTTGCTTTCACACAAGTCGACTGCTTCGTTTCCTCTTTAAAATTCAGCATCCCTTGGAATGTTTCCTGCCACATCAGGCAATCTCCTGAGGTTTAAAAATGGCAAGAGGAAATTGGCTGCACAGATCCAGGAACCTAATCCCTTTATTTATCTAAATGTTAATGACCACAGCCCAGCCTGGTCTGCTGAAAGTACATGGGGAGGGCTGATGTGACTACCTCTGTTGTTGTTGCTGTTATGTGCCATCACGTCCGCCCTGACTCATAGCGACCCCTCCCCCTTGGGTTTCCGAGGCGGTATCACTACAGAAGTAGGATTGCCCACCTCTAGGCCTCAGCAAAAGGGAACAACAAACATCATGGCTATCAACACAACATCCGTTCTCCTGCAGAAAGGAGCAGGAAAACCTCAGCAGAGCTAAGTATTTAGCTAGGGCCATGAAGATATATATATATATA
>NW_006921590.1:5585181-5588196 GCF_000298275.1 Orycteropus afer afer | reverse complement strand
CTCAGAAGGAAGATGGGGCAATCTACTTCCGTAGTGATACTGCCTTGGAAACCCAAGGAGGGGTCGCTATGAGTCGGGTCCAACTCGATGGCACATAACAACAACAACAACATATGATCAAGAACCAATGGTATCGAAGGAGGAAGTCCAATCTGCACTGAAGGTAGTGGCAAAAAAAAAAAAAACAAAACAAGGTTCTAGGAATTGGCAGAATACCCACTGAGATGTTTCAGCAAACAGATGCAGCACTGGAGACATCTGCTCATTTAGGCCAAGAAATTTGAAAACAGCTATCTGGCCAACTGACTGGAAGAGATCGATATTTGTACTCATTCCAAAGAAAAGTGATCAAACGGAATGTGGAAATTATTAAACAATAGCATTAATATCACACACAAGTAAAATTTTACTGAAGATATTTCAAAAATGGATTGCACCCATATATTGACAGGGAACTTCCATAAATGCAAGCTGAATTCAGAAGAGGATGTGGAATCAGGGATATCATTGCTGATGTCAGATGGATCTTGGTTGAAAGCAAAGAATCCAGAAAGATGTTTACCTATGTTTTATCAGCTATGCAAAGACATTTGACTGTGTGGGTCATAATAAATTATGGACAACACTGCAAAGAATTGTGTTCATGAGGAAACTGTACACAGACAAAGAGGCTGTCATTTGGACAGAACAAGGGGATACTGCATGGTTCAAAATCAGAAAGGGGATGCTTCAGGGTTGTATCCTTTCACCATAGTTATTCAATCTGTATTGAATAAGCTGAGCAAATAATACAGTAAGTTGTACTATGAGAAGAAGAATGCAGCATCAGGATTGGAGGAAGACCCATTAACAACCTGCGATATGCTGACAACACAACTTGGCTTGCTCAAAGCGAAGATGATCTGAAGCACTTACTAATGAAGATCAAAGACTACACAGCCTTCAGTATGGATTACACCTCAACATAAAGAAAACAAAAATCCTCACAACTGGACCAATACACAACATCATGATAGATGGAGAAAAGATCAGTCAGGGATTTCATTTTACTTGGTTCCACAATCAACACCCATGGAAGCAGTAGTCAAGAAATCAGACATTGTATTGCACCAGGCAAACTGGCTGCAAATGACCTCTTTAGAATCTTCAAGGGTAAAGATGTCACTTTGAAGACTAAGGTGCTCCTAACCCAAGCCTTGGTATTTTCAATCATTTCACATGGATATTGAAGCTGGATAATGAATAAGAAAGACCAAGGAAGAGTTGATGCCTTTAAATTTTGGTGTTGCTGAAGAATACTGAAAATATCATGGACTTCCAGAAGAATGAACAAATCTGTCCTTGAAGAAGTGCAGCCAGAATGCTCCTAGGAAGTGAGAAAGGACAGATCTTGTTTCACCTACTTTGGTCATACTCTCAGAATGGACCATTCTCTGGAGGAGAATATTATGCTTGGTAAAGTAGAGGGTCAGGAAAAAGAGGAAGATCCTCAAGGAGATGGATTAACACAGTGGCTACTATGATGGCCTCAAGTCTAACAAGGATTGTGACAGTAGTGCATGACTAGGCAGTGTTTTATTTTATTGTACATTGGGTTGCTTTGAGTCGGAATCAACTCAGTCGCACCTAACAATGACAACAACACAGTTTCTAGATGCCCTGGGGACACAGTGGTTAGAGAGCTCAACTACTAATCAAAAGGTAAGCAGTTCAAACCTACTAGCTGCTTCACAGGAGAAAGTTGTGGCATTCTACTTAGCAGTAAAAGGCCTTAGGCATTATGCCACAGAGCTCCTCTGTGAAGATTGTGGCCTTGAAAACCCTGTGGGATAGTTCTACTCTGTCCTATTGCATCACTGAGTCGGAATTGACTAAATGGCAATGGGTTTGGTTTGCGCTTATTGTTTTTAGAATGTAGTTACATGTGAAATAAGTAAAAATAAGGTAATATACTGTTCCAAGCCCTTTAAATATATTAGTTCTCACGTGCAGCCCACCAACTGCCAAGAGTCATTTATCCAGACATGAGAGATGGAGGAATGTAGGGAAAAGGCCCTTGATTAAGTTGGGAAACTACCAGATTTGCATTCAATAGTGTCTCCAAAATGTATTCAATACTTTGAATAAAACAATTAAAATCACCTGACCTCAATTTCTACAGTACAAACTAGGCCATTGTGAGCAATGGTTCTCATCTTGACTCTATGTTGCAATCCTCTGAGGAGCTCGGGAAGTTCTGAGGTCTTTATCTCAGATGCACCCCAAACAATTGACTTTGTTTAAAACTTTCCCTGGTGATGTTCCAGAGCAGTAGACCTTGAGAACTATTGATGGTAAAAAATAAACAAGATTATGGATTCAAAACACTGACAGCTGGTTCGTAAATGCCTCTATGATCCTTTTTACTGCTTACCATCCCCTCCATCCAAGAAAGTGCACAGAAAAAAAGCAGACACACTCTAATTGTATAATGTGCAGTTCAGAAACCATGCAGAATTTAGTTGGTTACCAGGGGTGGGAGGCGAGGGAACACTGAAAAAAAAATATATATATATACACACACACACACACACACACACACACACATATACATATATACACACATAAACACACATATACATACACTTATATACACACATGTGCAGCATACATGTGTGCATATATACATATGTGTGTGCATAGATACATGTGGATACATACATGCATGTACATGTATACATATATATATATAATGTTGTTATGTGCCATCAAGTCATCTGACTCATACTGACCCCCTCTCTTGGGTTTCTGAGGCAGTATCACTACAGAAGTAGATTGCCCAACCTTCCTTCCAAGGAGTGGCTGGTGGGTTTGAACCATTAACCTTCTGGTTAGCAGTCAAGTGCCTTAGGCACTACATCACCAGAGCTCCAATATATATGTTGTTGTTGTTGTTGTTGTTATGTGCCGTCGAGTTGGCCCCGACTCATAGCGACCCCTCCTTGGGTTTCCGAGGCAGTATCACTACGGAAGTAG
>NW_006921590.1:5579606-5584274 GCF_000298275.1 Orycteropus afer afer | reverse complement strand
CTGACATCTTCCTAACCTTGTAACTCTCAAGCAAAGAGGAATAAGAAGGCAATGTTATCCTGGAAGGATAAATGGATTTAGGTCTTAAAACCTAGCTTTGAATAAGCTAAGTATAAGAAAGCATTAGTCATAACTTAAGAAAATGCAATGCATTTTTTATGCTATACTTTAGTAATATTTAATGCATTTGTTATTTTTAATCAGAGGAACTGATCTATGTTGGTAATTATAAGAAAATATGCATTTTATTTCTTTACAACAAAATGTCAGTGTTGTGGATGCCCAGGTTTGGTACACTTCATACATCTAACCCCAGAACTGCATGTGTCTATATTTTGTATCCTCCCTTCCCTGATAGAATACAAAACAAATGTGAGGAGAAGATGACTTCTAAAAGACTACCAAGTGGGAAGCTCAGAGCCTTAAGCAATGGCTTCTTGTGTCCATTGGAGAGCAGACCAAGAGAGAAAGTAGAAGGCAAGTAGGCAGGAAAGAAAATCCAGCCAGGTGAGAACATTCAAAACATAAATGATTTGAAACTGAGGTGCATGTAGAGAAATACTAGCCAGAATAAGATTAGTAAGAACGTGTACATACAAGAGCTCAAAGGAGCTTCTATCCATGGCTGTAGAATTAAATAATCAATCACCTCTTTTATCCTTTTATTCCCATCTGTTCCATATGTGAATATTATCTCCCAAGATGACTTCCAGTGGTTCCCATGAAGATTTTATGTGTGTATATATATACACATATGTATTTTCTCTCCTTCTCTCTCTGGAGGATTGGAAGTGGAACATGCTGGAACTTCCACAGCAAGGGGTTTATGGAAAACACACAAACCAGGACTCAGTGGGGCTGGGTCCAAGAAGGTAGATTTACCTCTCAAAACAGGCCCTAAGACAACAAATATGAATCCTTTTGCATATACAATACTGAGTTGTCAGTGAAGGCAAACAGGGGTATATGGACGGATAGATAGGTGGACAGGATAAACAATTAGGTATGTCTAAATGGGGAGTGTATCCAAGATCATATATAGGGTCGGCAGACAATGGTCCTATAAGTTTATGTGAGTGATCAGAATTCCCAGGTGTATAGTAGAGCTGACAAGGGGCAAGGTTATGGTCATTGCTTGGTCACAGTCAGCTACCCAGAGCGACTGAGTAGTTGATCCTGCGGGCTTGGGACCATAGTTGCAGGGGACATCAAGCTCAATTGGCATAACACACTATACAAAACATTATTCCACCTCCTACTTTGGCAAGTAGCGACTGGGATCTTAAAAGCTAGCAAGCTGCCATCTAGATGCAACAATGGGTCTCTCCTCGTCAAGAAGAAAGAAGAAAACCAAAATTAATGGAAACAATCAGTCCTAGCGACTGGTACACCATCCGATCTGCAACCTATACAACTATGAGACCAGAAGAACTAGATGGTGCCTGGCTACCACTGTCATCCACTTGGAAGGGATGTGGGAGATCCTGCATAGAGAGGGAGAACAATGTGGAACAAAACTCAAAATCATTTGGAGGCAAAAAAAAAAAGAAGAAGGTGGGGACCAGGTTTGCTGGTCCAATAGAGCCTGGTGGAACCACTGAGACTATGGTCCCTAGCTGCCCTTCAGGTCTGGAATTGAACCCACACCTGTGGTTTCCAGCCAAACAAAGTACAGGCAAGTGAGTTAAACAGTTACCTCAAGTAGACACACACCCCAGAGAGAACAATCATGGGAGAAGGAAGGGCTGCTTATGCACAGGGAGACAGCTCAGGGTGCAGGAGAGTATGGAGGGATGGACACTGGGAAGTGGTAACTATGGGGAGGAAGTGGGAGGGGAGCTGTTGCATTGTAAATTTTGGTCAATGACATGAGACAAAGTATATGTGAACTGCTGTATGAAAAGTGAATTTACTCTGTAAATCTTCACCCAAATCAAAATAAAATTTAAAAAACAAAAACAAACAAAAAAAAAAAACAGGCCCTAAAAAGTCGAGCCAGATGAATTGTAATGAAAATAATATTCCTAATAATATCTGATTTACTGGGCTAACTATGGGCTTAGTACTTTCAATGTTCATATAAATGGCCTTGTGGAGGCATCTGAATTTCTTCTTTAACTTCACCAGCGGGAAGGAGGGTCACCATCAGCATCAGCCTACAGCTGATTCCTATGAGGCATAGGTAAGACACACCTCCACCCTCCAGAAGCTTTGGTAGCATAGTGTCTAAGGCACTTGACTGCTAACCAGAAGTCTGGAGGTTCAAACCTACCAGCCACTGGTAAGGTTGGGTAATCTATTTCCATAGTGATACCACCTCAGAAACCCAAGGAGAGGTCGCTATGAGTCAGGTCCAACTCAATGGCAAATAACAATAACAAGCACATTCCAACCTTTTTGTCAATCTGGCACCAACCATCCCTCTCATGGCACTCTCTACTTCTCTGCTGGATTGACTAATTTGTTGCAATGACCACACAGAGCTCAAATAATACTCATGATTATGGGGTTTATTAGGGGAGGAACAGATTACAATTCAGGATGAGAAATGACTCATGTTACAATTCTTTGATCAAGACTACCCCTTCTCAGCTGTGCTGCAGGCAGGTCTGTGTCTGATTCTTGTTCCACTCCTTACCCAAAGGCCTTGTGGGTCATCCTGGCTTCTCTGCCCTACTCTGGCAACTGTTACAAAGCTCCCTTAGTTCTACCAATAAGGACCCAGAGGCTCTCTACTCTGCCAGCAAGACTCCTGCCCAGAGCGACTCGGTTTTCTCACTCTGTGGGCCTGGAAGCCTACCATATCATCTCTTGCTGGTCTCCTAGTTCTACTGCCTGTTACTATTGTCTCTCTGCTGTTACTTCTCACCGTCTCTCTGGTGGTACAACTATTTCCTTGGTCTAGAAGGCTCCTAGCACAGGGAACCCAGGTTCAAAGGATATACTCTACTCCTGGTTCTTCTTTCCTAGTGGTCATGAAGTCCCTCTCTGCTGTGGAATTGGTTCCCTTTTAAGCTAACAGGATGGAAAAACTGACCAATCCCCTCATTAGGATTCCATAACTGTATTTGCATGATCCCACCCAAACAAGGGTGCCATGCATTTTATTTGTATTATTATAAAGCTCTCCAATCCCTTTGGTGGACCACAAGCACCTTACTTGCATAATCCTGCCCAAACTTTTGGTAGGAATTTCACAAGACTATGGCTAGAATGTAAGTAATTCACTGCATCACAGGCCACCCTTGACTCTTCTAGCCATTGATCCTTTCATAATAGAATGATTAATTTCCCTTCCCAATCATTTTACTAGTCCCTGGTTGGGCAATCCTACTTCCGTAGTGATATTGCCTCAGAAACCCAAGGAGGGGTCGCTATGAGTCACATTTGATTCAACAGCACATAACAACAACTACAACAACAGTCAGTAACAATTAGTCCTTCAGTAGGGCAAAGATCTTCAAGGTACAGTTGCTCAGGTACCAACTATTCAGGTCTGCTTCAGGTACCCATCTGATCTGGTCAGGTTCTCCAAAACTCATCTCAGCTTCACCTGTTCTGGCCTCTGCTAAAATGTAACTGAAAGAAGATTATGTCATTGCTCTAAGCCTCAGAAGCTATCAGCAAAGTAAAACCTTTAAGGGACTTTAGGCTCAGCCATTGCATTCCAGCCCAGCGATGACTCTTACTTAGTCCATTCTTTCATCATTACAGCTTCTATAATTAAAGTTTTTACAGTTACAATTAACCCTGTTAGCAATCAACACTCAGGATGGAATTATGAAATCCTATCAGCAGTTTGATGTTAAAATCCTAAGCATCCTAATGAATCATGTGACCTCTTCAATTTGTGATTCCCAGCATAGTAGATCATATGATTGACTGATTCAAAATGGCTCAAACCAGTCCATTTCAGCTCACTAAAGCCTAGGATTATCAATATGAGATGATACACTCCATTCCCTGCTCTTCTTTCTTGGTGGTCATGAAGTCCCTCTCTGCTGTGGAATTGGCTCTCTTTTAAACCTAGAAGGATGGTAAAACTGACCAATCCCTTCATTAGGGTTCCATACACCTTATTTGCCTGGTTTCACCCACACAAGGATGATATGCACTTTATTTGTATCATTAGAAAGCTATCCAATCCCCTTGTTGGGCCAGAAGTATCTTATTTGCATAGTCCTATCCAATGTTTTGGTGGGAGTATTACAAGACTATGGCCAGCAAGGCCATATTAAGTAATTCACTGCATCATAATGTTTTATTCTCATTTGGTATTTCCAGTAACCCCACCATTAACAAATAGAACCCCCTTAGCTAAACTGACTTAACCCACAAGTCCATCTATAATCTCAATAAGATAAAGTCCAGAGGTAGGGCAGACTTTAGGATCAGGCTGATTCAGCACAATAACCACATCATCAAAGACCTGGGTTTCTGGAAAACTGCCCATTTCTTCCAGATTTTCAAATTTGTTAGAGTACAATTCTTCATAGTATCCTGATAATATCCTTTTAATTTCAGTTGCTTCTGTTGTCATGTCACCCATTTCCTTTCTTATTCATGTTATTTGTATTCTCTCCCTCTTTTCCTTTGTTAAATTTGACAGTGGTTTGTCAATTTTATTGATCTTTTCAAAATACCAACTTCTGGTCTTGTTGATTTTTT
>NW_006921590.1:5546071-5560591 GCF_000298275.1 Orycteropus afer afer | reverse complement strand
CCTAGCTGCCCTTCAGGTCTGGAATTGAACCCACACCTGTGGTTTCCAGCCAAACAAAATACAGGCATGTGAGTTAAACATTTACCTCAAGTAGATACATGCCTTGGAGAGAACAATCATGGGAGAAAGAAGGGCTCCTTATGCACAGGGAGACAGCTCAGGGGGCAGGAGTGTATGGAGGGATGTACACTGGGAAGAGGTAACTATGGGGAGGAAGTGGGAGGGGAGCTTTTGCATTGTGGTGAACTGTGGTCAATGACATGAGACAAAGTATATGTAAACTGCTGTATGGAAAGTGAATTTGTTCTGTAAATCTTCACCCAAATCACAAGAAAAAAAAAAAAAAAGAATATGTGACCAGCACAATGAGAATGGGGTAAGAGAGGACTCAGAAATGTTGACAAAAAATACAGACAATAGAGACAAATACTAGTATATGGACAATACTGCTTTACCAGTGGCAGTAAACACTAGGCTATGGGTAAATGTAGAGACAGTTGAGAAGATCAGGTGGGGGTAGGTGAACAGGAACATACTCAAAACCAAGGATAGATATGGTGAAGATAGTCTTACATATGTATTTGTGGTATCAAATTAACCACACACATTATAGAACTAACAGAGAACAAGCTTGGAGCAGCTTCTCAGAGACAACCAAACACCTTGAGACTGTAGTCTCATGGGACACCATGCTCAGCTGGCACAACATAATGCATAAAAATCTTGTTCTGCATCCTCTTTTGGTGAGTAGTGGCTGGGGTCTTAAAAGCATTCAAGCTGCCATGTAAGACACAGCTATTGGTCTCCCCTAGTCTAGAGCAAAGAAGAATGAAGAAAATCAAAATCATCCGGAAACAATTAGTCCAAAGATATGATGGTTCATGAGGACCTCACCATTCACAACCCTGAGACTGTAAGAAATAGATAGTGCCCAGATACCAATGCCAACCACTTGGAAAGGGATCAAAATTGGAGATCCTGGATAGAGTAGAAGAAGATCTCATGGTGCAGTACCTAATTAAGAAGGCTGGCAGGTCAAACCTACCAGTCACTCCACAGAAGGAAGACTGGACAATCTATTTCCATAACTATTTACCATCTTGGAATCCCAAAGGGGGTCACTGTGAGTCAGAATTGACTTGATGGCAGTGAGTTTGGTTTTTGGACAGAGTGAGAAGAAAAATGTAGAACAAAATTCAAAAACACAAAAGTGACCAGAATTACTATGCAAGAGTGGTGGAACCCCCAAGACTATGGCCCTAGGTTAGCCTTCAGGCCTGGAACTGGACTCACTTTCATGGATTAGCTCTCAGCCAAACCATAGAAAACCTACAAGTGGAACACTTATCCCAGGGAGAGGCATCCCCCATCAGTGAACACTGAAATCAAGGGGAAAAAAGAGAGAGAGAGAGGGAGAGAGAGAGAAACACAGCCAGCCTTGGGCTGCAAATCCAGTGATATCCCTGAGAGCTTTAAAAAATTCAACTTAGCAGTTCCCTGCCATCCATGCCCTCCATGGTAGGTACTCCAGTTTTTCTCTCATTGAGTATATTTACTGTCTTCAGATACTAAGTTTCATTCTTTTTTATTATGCTGTGTTGTGATTTTTTTTCTCCCCCCACCCCTGCACTAGAAAATTATTATAATTACTTTATCCCAAAGCAAGAGAGAAGTTTTGTTGTTAGGTACAGTCAAGTCAGTTTCAACTCATAAAGACCCTATGTACAACAGAACAAAAGAGTGTCTAGTCCCAAGCCATCCTCAGAATCATTGCTATGCTTGAGCCCATCATCACAGCCACTGTCAATCCATCCCACTGAGGGTGTAACTCTTTTCCACTGACCCTGTACTTTAGTAAGCATGATATCCTTTCTCCAGGGATTGGTACCTTCTGATAACATGGCCAAAGTTTGAGATGATGTCTGGCCATTCTCACTTCTAAGGAGTATCCCAGCTGTACTTCCTCCAACACAAATTTGTTATTCTTCTAGCAGTCCACCACAATTCAAATGCATCAATTTTTCTGCAGTCTTTCTTATTCATTGTCCAGCTCTCAGATATATATGAGGCTATTGACAAGACCATGCCATGGGTCAGGCACACACACCTTAGTCTTCAAAGAGACATCATTGCTCTTAAACACTTTAAAGTGGTCTTTTGCAGCAGATTTGCCCAATATACTATATCATTTGATTTCTTGACTGCTGCTTCTGTGGCCTTTGATTGTGGATACAAGTAAAATGAAATCCTTGACAACTTCAGTCTTTACTCATTTATCATGATGTTGTTTATTGGTCCAGTTGTGACAGAGAAATAAGAAAGAAAGAAATAAAATAGTAACAGCATTATCCATGGCCCTTGGAATTAGAAAATCTGAGTCCTTATTTTAGTTCTACCACTTGGGTACTGTGTAATCTTGGGTAAGATACTTGACCTCTCTGAGCCTGAGTTTTCTCATCTGTAAAATTTTAATAGTCAAGCTATATTAGGGAGTATTTGAGATTGAAGAGAAGTAATTCATTAACCATTTTAGCTGTAAGAATGCTACGTTCCTTACTCTGATCTCAAACACTTATGTTTGTTTATCTCTTTCCAAATATTTTCCCAATGCATCAAAATTGGTTAGTAGTCCACTCAGAAAGGGATCAAAATTGGAGATCCTGGAAAGAGTGGGAGGAAAAATGTGGGACACAATTAAAAAACACAAAAATGACCAGAATTATTGGTTGGATAGAAACTGGTGTAACCCCTGAGACTGTGGCCCTGGTTTATCCTTTGGGCTTGAAAAAGGAATCACTTCCATGGACTGGCTCTCATTCCAAGAGCAGAAAGATCTGCAAGCAGAACACCTACCCCAGGGAGATACACCCACCTACCATAGAGAAATGCACCCTTTACATCAATCAGCCATGAGACATCAGAGGGGCTGCATTAACATAGAGGGAAGGCTGAGTGGAATGCACAGATAAGAAAAGGGTTGTCACAGGGAAGAGAGGGGAGGAGAGGTTTTTTTGTTTTGTTTTGTTTTTTAATGGTTGGGGATTGTAGTTGAGGCTGGGAAATCAAATGTGCATGAAATGTTGAGAGTAAAAATAATCTGCTTTGTAAATTTGCACCCAAATCACAATAAAATAATAAAATTGATTATTAGTAAATAGAGTATAGATATAATTTCAGCATGCTTTAAAAAAGTTTTATTTTGAAGTTATTTTAGATTCACACCTATATACCCTGCACCCAGCTTTCCCTATTATTAATATTGTGCATTATTGTTGAGTGATGTCCAGTCAATTTTCAACTCATAGTGACACAATATGACATAATGTGACCTATCTCACAGGGTTTTCTAAGCCAGGTCCAACTCAACGGCACATGACAACAACAACAATCTTTACAGGAGAAGATTGCCAGGTCTTTCTCTCATGGAGCTGCTGGGTGGGTTCATACTATCCGTCTTTTGGTTAGCAGTTAAGTACTTAACTGCAGCACCATAAACATTCCCAACATCTTGCTTTAATACAGTACATTTATCAAAACTAAGAAATTAACATTTGTATAATTTTTTAACTCAACTACAGACTTTATTTTGATTTCATCAGTTTTTCTACTAATGTCTTTTTCCTGTTCCAGGATCCAATCCAAGAGCCCACATAGCAATTTGTAGCTATTTGTAGTCTCTTACAATCTGTAATAATTCTTTAGTCCTTTGTCTTTCATAGACTTGGCAGTTTTGAAAAGTTGCTGTTAGCTGCCATCTAATTGATTCTGACTCACACTGGGCAAGTATTTTGCAGACTTTCTTCTCAGTTTGGGTTTCTGTAATAACTTTCTCATGATTAAATCTGAAGTCATGCGTTGTTTGCAAAAAAAATACCACAAAAGTGATATTCCCTTCTCACTGTATCATACCAGGGGATACAGGATGTCAATTTGTCTTACAACTGGTGGCATAAACTTTGATCATTGGGACAAAATGGTGCCTACCAAGTTCCACTGGAAAGTTAGCACATACATTTAGCAAGTGATAAAAGTCTTGGAGCAGATAATTGGAGACTATGGAAAAATCTTGTTTCTTTTCAACTTCTTCCACTATTCTTAGCTTCTATGAGTGAATTTTTCCTTGCCTGAAACAATTATTACTAAGGTGTTCAAATGACTTTATTTTCTTCAATCCTTCTACATTTATTAATTTTAATTATTCTGTAAGGAAAGGAGCTCTAATGGCAAAGTGGTTAAAGCATTGGGCGGCTAACCATAAGGTCAACCCCATCAGTCATTTCAAAGCAGAAAGATGACACAATATTCTTCCATAAAGATATACAGCCTTGGGGGACTTCTGGCAAGATGGTGAAATAGGCAGGCAAGCTACCCATACTCTCTATAACTAAGACTTAAGAAACCAATGGAAAGAGATACAGTGGATAATCTTAGAATTCTGAGCTTCAAAGCTAAGGAAAAAGCAGAAGAAACTGAATGAAAACAGAAAAAAGAGATGAGCAAAGCTGTTTACTTTGACTGGCCTGATGGTGTGGCCATTTTTAGTATTTGAAAGCAGTGTTCCAATTGAGGCAGTAACATGGTAAGTAGTCCTACTTGCCAAGGACTGCATGGACAACCATGCTGGTGGTGACCAGAAAGTTTCAATATTCCACTTGTTCCCTTTGTACCATACACCCTCCTGGTGAATGGATGTGTGGCCATCTCCCATCCCCCTTCTGAACTGACAGGAATTCCATCCTGGACAGGGCACCCTGTGACCAGCTGCCTTCTGGGCAGGCAGGAACTGGTTCTGGGACTAGGCACCCTGCTCCCAGCCATGTTTTGGGCCAACAGGCAGGTTTTCTGAGATGAGAGGCCCTGCACCCTACTGCCTTCTGGAAAAAAGCAGAAACTTTTCTGGGACAAGATGCTCTGCCCACAGTGGCTTTTTGAGTGGCCAGGAACTTTCTCTACAACTAAGCCCCTTGTTCCCAGCCACCTTTTGGATCCACAAGAAATTTTTCTGGGTCCAAGCATCTTACCCCCAGACCTTCTGGGCCAGCAAGAACTCTGGCTGGGATCAGGTGCCCTGCTCTGAGTTGCCTTCTGAGGTGATACCCAACTAGTTCCAGGACCAGCTGCCCTACTGTCAGCCACCTTTTGGGCTGGCAGGAACATTTTCTGGGACTAGGAGCCCTATGCCCAGCCACCGTTTGGGGTGGCAGGAACTATTTCTAGAACTAGGTGCCTTCCTACACCCATCTGCTTTCAGGGACAGGAGGAATTTCTGGGAGCAGGGGCTGTATACCAAACTGACTTTGGATACAAGCAGTAATTTTTCTGGGACCAGATGCTCTGTCTCCAGTTGCTTTTTGGTCTAGCAGGAACTCCCTCTGGAATAGGTGCCTTGCTCCAACTTTCTTTTGGGCTAGTAAGAACTTTTTCTGGGTCTAGGTGTGCTGCCCTCAGATACTTCCTGGGCTAGCAGAAACTCATCTGAAATCAGGCACCTTGTCCCCACTTGCCTTATGGGTGTGTAGGAACTAGTGTTGAGACCAGGCAAGCTGCCCACAGCCCCCTTTTGGGCTGACAGAAACTTCTTCTGGAATCGGGCACCTTATGCCCTGCCACATTTCGGGATAACAAGAACTCCTTCTGGGACCAAGTACCCTGTGCCCCACCACATACTTGGCCAGCAGGAACACTGCCTGGGTGCCCTATCTCTCTGTTGTTGTTGTGTTGTTGTTATGTGCCATTGAGTCAGACCCAACTCATAGCAACCCCTTGGGTTTCTGAGGCGTTATCACTATGGAAGTAGATTGCTTAACCTTCCTTCCAAGGAGTCACTGGTGGGTTTGAACTGCCAGCCTTCTGGTTAGCAGTCAAGTGCCTTAGGCAATTTTTTTTTTTTTTTTATTGTTTGGTTTTTTCTTTTTTTTTTTTTCTTTTTTTTTTCATTTTGTTCCTTTCTCTGCTTCTTGTTTTTTCCTTTATCTCATTCCTTGCCTTCTTTTTCTCTTTTCATTTTTTCCATCTTTTCTTTTGTTATTTTTCTTTACTGTTCTTTTTCTCTTGTTTTTTTTCATTCTACCTAGATTTTGTATTTTTCCCTTTATCTCCATCTTTCTCTTGTCTTTTTTCCTTTTTTCTTTTCATTTATTTTATTTCTCTTTTTCTAGTGGTTGTTTGTTTATGTTATTTACATTTCTTGTTCTCCTGTTTTCATTTTTTTTTCTTTTACCTTTACTTGTCCCATATGGTGGGAGACAGCAACCATGCTAAAATGACACAACCACATCTGTACTTCCTGCAGCCTCACTCACTGGGTAAACACCACACCTGCTTCTGCACCAACAAGTCAACAATAGATAGTAGCTAATATCAGCCCAACACACCCTTAGCTGCTCAGTAGTCAAAACATTTTCATCCTCTATCACACCTACCAAGAGAAAGGTGGTGAGGGTTCAAGTGCTGCCAAATTAGTGAACTGAGTAGCACACCAGCTCTGCTCACTCTGACATATAAAAACAAAGAAAAAAAAAATCTGAGTGAATCATACAAACATACAATCACCAATTAAATTAAAAAACAATGACATCACTATGTCTCAGTCATGGTTTCTTCATCTGCCAGGTGGGGGGGTGTTGAACTGCACAATATCTTTTTAACTCTAGAAAACCACAATCTGTGATACCCAGACCTCAAGGTGATAGTGCTATTGCCTGGTATAGTTTAATCTTAGTCACAGATATGGTTTGGATGGGAAACCTCAAAAATAATTAAATAAATATTTAAATAAAGGGTATGAATGACAACAACAAAAAAATGCATACAAAGAAGCAAGACAATGTAGTGCAAACAAGGGACTAGAATACAGAACCACAAAACTTCCCTGAAAAAGAAGTGGCATTGGAACTATCTAAAATGAATTCAAATTTATTTAGGTACCTTCAATGGATTGAGACACAGAAAACAGAAAACACTGACAAAAAAAAAAGGAACACCTGTGACAAACCTAGGGAAAACACAGACAAAACTCTAGAAGAATTTATTAAAACAATAAAGAACTGATAAAAATAAATGAAAAGTTAGAAACCATCCAAAATAGAAAACAGTAATCCAGAAGATTAATACTAAGATTTCAGAAGTAGGTAACATATTTAAAGGGCAAAAGAGTAGAATTGAACCAATGCCAAGACAGAATTAGTGAATTTGAAGACTGAATTAGTGAATTTTAAGACAAATCTCTCAATATTACTTTGTTAAGGGAACCATCAGAAACAAACAAACAAACAAACAAACAAAAATAGAAGAAGAAGAAATCCTAAGATTTATATGGGATATAATCAAGAGAAATACCTTATGTGATTGGAATTCCAAAACAGGAAGAGACAAAAACCACAGAGAAAACCGTCAAGGATTTGTTGAAAGACAACTTTCTTAATATAATAAAATGAGAAGATGTACATTCAAGAAGTTCAGCTAACCCCAAACTGGATTGACCCCAAAAGAAAATCACCAAGACATATCATAATCACACTTTCTAAAGCTAAAGAAAAGAAAGAATCCTTATAGTAGCACAGGAGAAACAAGAAGTTACCTACGAAGAGCAACCGACAAGACTCAACTTGATTACTCAGCAGAAACCATGCAGCCAAGAAGGCAATGGAATGATACATAAAACCTGAAAGAAAAAACATCGCCAATCAATCATTATATACCCAGCAAATACGATGTCCTTCAAATACGATGGTGAAATTAAGACATTTACTGATACACAGAAATTAAGGGAATTTGTAAAAACCCTATCAAACTTCCAAAAGACACTAAAAGGAGTCATTTGGACAGAGAACCAATAACAGACAGCAACCTATGATTAACACACATGAGAACATAACTCAGAACACAACTCAGATAAAGTATCCAAAGTAAAATAAGCTCATATGACTGAAAGCAGGAACCAGACATCAATCTGTAAATGAGCACAACTACAAAGCAAAAAGAGGGAATACATAGTGTAGTTATCGAACTTCCAAATAGAGAGTAAGACAAGATGTTCCAAGATAATAGGAACTAGTTTAAATTTGGGAAGAAAACAATTACAGGGTAACTTCAAAGAAAATGAATATACATTTGTATCAAAATTAAAAAAGAGAGGCACACATATTTAGCAAATATTTGTTTAGCAACAAATAAATGAAAAAAAAAAATTCATGAACAAGATGAGCTCAGCACAGAAAATTATATGGAACAAAGAAATCAACAACATCACACACACACACATACACAAATGACAGCAATAAATTCATACTTGTCAATAATTACACTGAATGCAAAAGGATTAATTGCACAAGTCAAGAGAGAGCTGCAGAATGAACAAGAAAACATGACCTATCAATATGCTATCTATGAGAGACACAAAGACAAAAATAGACTTAAAATCAAAGGTTGGGAAAAAATGTAACAAATGGCAATCAAAAAAGGGCAGGAGTGGAAATATTAATTTCTGATCAGTTAGATTTCAAGACAAAAAACACTGTAAGAAACAAGGATAGACATTACACCATGGTTAAAGGATTGATTGAACAAGAGGACATAATGATAATAAGTATCTACACACCTAATGAAAGAACCTCAAAATGCTTTAATCAGACTAACAATTGAAAGGAGAAACAGGTGACTCTGCAGTCATAGGAGAATACACCACTTAAAATGAAAGATGAAAATGGAAAGAAACTCAACCAACACAGAGAAGAACTAAACAACACAATCAACTAACTTGACCTTATAGACATCTACAGAATACTTCACCAAACAGTAGCAAAATATACATTCTTTTCCAGTGCACATGCAACATTCTCCAGGATAGGACATATGTTAGGCCACAAAACAAGCCTTAATAAATTTAAGATCATCAAAATACTGAAAGACATATTCTTAGATCACAGTGCTACAAAATTAGAAATCAACAATAGGAAGATCAAGGGGAAAAAATTTCCACACATGGAAACCGAGTAACTCCTTAAAAACTACTAAGAAATAGAAATAAAAAGTGAGATTAAAAAATTCCTTGAATTGAGTAGAATAAAACTACAACATACCAAAATCTTTGGGACACAGCAAAAGTAGTGCTCAGAGAGCAATTTATAGCAATAAATGCACACATCAAAGAAAAGCCAAAAACAACACCTTAATCCAAAATCTTCAACAATTAGAAAAAGAGCAGCCAGTAGGGGGGGACCTTACAGTCACCAGGACAAAAGAAATAGATTCAAGCAGAAATAAATGAAAGACAATAGAAAAAAAAGAAAAAAAAATCAGTAAGACTAGAAGTTGGTTCTTTGAAAAGATTAAAAAAAACTGGCAAATTTAATAAACAAAAAGGAGAATATGTAAATAATTTAAGAAATTAAATGGGTGACATCACAACAGAATCAACCAAAATTTTAAAAAAAAGATATTACACTTCAAATTTAAAACCTTAAAGAAATGGACAGATTTCTAGAAACAAACTACCTACTTAAAATAACACAAAATTTGAACAGATCCATAATGAAAGAAGAAATTGAACAGGTCAGAAAAAAAAAAATACCAAAAACAAAAAAGACCTGCCCTAGATAACTAAACTGCCGAACTCTACTAAACTCTCAAAGAAAAGCTGATACCAATTCTACTCAAACTATTGCAGAACAAATGCATTCCATGAAGCAAGCACAATGCTACCAATTCAGTTAAAGAACCCACTAAAATGAAAAAACTGAAGATAAATATCCATCATGAATAAACAACAACAACAAAAAAAAAACAAAACTACTGCCACTGAGTTGGATCTGACTCATAGCGACCCCTCCTTGGGTTTCTGAGGTGGTATCACTACAGAAATAGATTGCCCAACCTTCCTTCTGAGGAATGGCTGGTGGGTTTGAACCACCGGCCTTCTGGTTAGCACTCAAAATCTTCAGCTAAATCCTAGCCAACCGTATCCAACACTTTATGAAAAAAAAAAAATATACCATAACCAAGTGGGATTCACACCATGTATATAAGGATGATTTAACATTAGAAAAACAGTCAAAGTAATCAATTACATAAATAAAACAAAGGAAAATAATCACATGATTATGTCAGTTGATACAGAAAATACATTTGATGAAGTCCAGCACCCATTCCTGATAAAAAACCCTCAGCAAAATAGGAATAAAAGGGAAATTCCTCAACACAATTAAGGGCATATACACAAAACCAACATTCTTGCCAATGGAAAAAGACTCAAAGCATTCCCCTTGTGAACAAGAACCAGATAAGGATGCCTTCTATCACCACTTCTATTCAACATTGTATTGTAAGTCCTATCCAGGGCAATAAAGCAAGAAAGAAAAACAAAAGACATCCAAATTGGCAAAGAAGTAACATTAAATCTATTTGCAGATGACATGATTTTATACATAGAAAATCCAAGAGTCTCAGCAAGAAACTACTGTAAGTAATTCAAGGATTGAACAAACTAGCAGGATGCAAGATCAACACAGAAGAATCAATTGGATTCATCTACATTAACAAAAATCTCTGAAAAGGAAATAAGAAAAGCAATACCATTTACAATAGCTACTGAGAAGATAAAATACTTGGGAATAAATCTTACAGTGATACAGAAGACATGTACAAAAAAAGCTACAAAATGCTCTTTTAAGCAACTAATAAAATAAGTTATGCTCATGGATAGGAGGAGTTAACATTGTAAAAATGTCAATACTACCACTCCTCTTTAGGAAGGTTGAACAATCTACTTCCATAGTGTTACTGCCTCAGAAACCCAAAGAGGGGTTGCTGTGATTTGGATCCAACTTCCATGACCGTGAGTTGACACCCAAAGCAATCTACAGATTCAATACAACTCTGATCCAAATTCCATCCACGTTCTTTAAGGACAAGGAAAAACTAATTATCAATTTATATGGAAACTTTCAGCACTCAGGTAAGTAAAACACTTCCAAGGAAGGAAAAACACAGTAGGAGATCTCACACTCCTGGATCTTGATATCTGCTGTTCAACCACTGTACTCAAAACAGCCTGGTATTGGTACAATGAATGATACATAGACCAACTGAACAGAATTGAGAATCCAAAAATACATCTATCCACTTATGGGCAGTTGATCTTTGACAAAGGGCTGAAACCTGTTCAATGGGGAAGATAGAGTCTCTAACAAATGGTACTGGCAAAATTAGGTAAAAATTTGCAGAAAAATGAAACAAGATCCATACCTCACACCATACACAACAATGAACTCAAGACGGATCAAAGACCTAACTTTAAAACTTACAACTATAAAATTCAAAGGAAAAAATAGGAGCTAACCTAGAAGCCCTAATTTATGGCATAAATAGACTATCATGCATAACACAAAATGCATGAACAGTAAAAAACTAGGTGACTAGGAACTTCTAAAAATTAAATTTTTATGTGCATCAAAAGACTTCTCCAAAAGAGTAAGAAGAGAACCTACAGATTGGGAAAAAAGATTTTGTAATGACATATCTGACACACCTGCAGTCAGTTATCTTTACAATTTATAGAAAACACCTCAACATCAAATAGACAAAAAATGCACTTCAAAAATGGGCAAAGGACAAGAGCTGACAATCCACCAAAAAAAAAAAAAAAGATATTTAGGCAGCCAACAAACACATGAAATGTTCATGATCATTAACCATTAGAGAAATGCAAATCAAAATAACGTGATATTATCCCACTCCAGCAATAATAGCAAAATTCAACCAGACAGAAAACAACTAATGCTGGCAAGGGTGTGGAGAGATGGGAACTTTCAAACACTGTGATGGTGGAACTGTACAACGTTACAACCACTGTAGCTAACAGTATGGTGCTTACTTTAAAAGTTGGAAATGGAAATACCATTTGATTCAGCAATACCACTACTAAGTATATATCCTAAAGAGGTAAGGTCCAGACACAAATAGATATGTGCACACCCATGTTCATTGCAGCACTATTTACAACAGCAACGAGATGGAAACAACCTGGGTTCCCGTCAACAGAAGAATGGATAACCAAACTATGGTACATAAACCCAACAGAATATTATACAATCTTAAAGAATAATGAATAATCAGTGAATCACCTCATAACATAGATGAACTTGGAGAACATTATGCTCAGTGAAATGAGTCAATCTTACAAGGACAAATATTGTATGAGTCCATTATTATAAAAAGTCAGGGAAAGGTTTACACAGGGATAGACATTTTCTTTGTTGGTTACTGGGATGGGAAGGGAAAAGAAGGGAGGGAAAATAGGTGAATAATTAAGAGACAAGTATGACACTGGTGAAAGGAAAAGCAATATAGCATATCTGTGCGACTAGCACAACATACCTAAGGAAAAGGAAGACATGGAAAGGTGCATAGGAAGTACAGACAAAAAAGGCAAATACTACTGTATATACAATATTGCATTATCAGTAGTAGCAAACACTAATTTACGGGTGGATATATAGGTAGAAGAAAGAAGATCAGGTGTGGATAGGCAACTGGGAATATATCCAGAACCCTACATAGGTTTGACAGATGATATTTCTATGTATGTTATTTGTGTGTGTGTTGGTTACCTCTGTGCCACTCTAACAGAAGATATACTACAAATGGGATGACTTTAACAAACAGGAGTTTATTCTCTTATGAGGAGTCTAGAAGTTTGAGTTCAAAGTGCCAGTCTCCAGGGATTAGGGGAAAGCCCCTCAACCTTGGGCCTCATTCAGCTCTGCCTCCTGTTTCTGGCCACTGAAGTTGGAGGCTTTTCCTCACTCAGGCAGCTGCTGGCTGCTGAGGCTGACAAACCCAAAGTTGGCAAGTAAAAATGCACAGTCCTAATATTACCAAACACAGCAGGCCACTAATCCAAGTCCAGAAAATGTCCCTAGATTGGCAGGGCATGGCAGGCTGCTGAACAATAACTTGGCTACATGTAGGATCCAACTGTGCCAAAAACTAGAGACCTTTCTCAAAGCTGCTTCTTATACACTGGAAGCAAATCATATCTCTCAAGCACCTACTTAGCTGCTCCAGTAGACTCCACTATGGAATTGATTGCCAGTCTCACCATGAGGAATAACTACATCCAGCTGCTCTGACCCTCAACCAGGCCCAGCCAAGTTGTCCACAATCTTAACTACAAAGTATGTGCTATAAAATTGTCCATATTCAGTATAAACTTAATAGGAAGCAAAGTTAGGATAACTTCTTAAGCACAATTAAGCACCTTGAGGGACTGAGTCTCTAGGCCTGAGGGCTGGGGACCATGGTCACAGGGGACATCAATCTCAACAGGAAAAATATGATATACAAAAATACTCTTCTACATCTTACTTTGGTGAGTAGTGCCTGTGGTCTTTAAAGCTTGGGGGCAGCCATCAAAGAGACAGCTATTGGTCTCTCCTTATCTGGAGCAAAGAAGAATGAAGAAAATCAAAGACACAGGACAACAGTTAATCCAAAGGGCAAATGGGCCATGAGAACCTCAGCCTGTATTACCCTCAGACCAGAAGAAATAGATGAAACCTTGCTATCAATGCCAGGCACTTGGAAAGGGATCAAAATTAGAGATCCTTGATAGAGTGGGAGAAAAATTTGGAACAGAACTCAGTATCACAAAAAAGAAAAAATCAGACTTACTGTTACGATAGAGACTGTGAAACCCATTTGGCCCAGAATTGAACTCATTTCCATGCTTAACTCTAAGCCAAACAATAGATAGCTCTATGAGCTGAACACCTACACCAGGGAGATACATTCCTTAGAAAAGTCAACTATGGGAGATCAGAAGTACAGCCTTTGCCTACAGGGAGAAAGGTAAGGGGGCAGGAAAGTATAGGCAAGAAGAATTCAGGGAAAGGGTAACCACAGGGAGGAAGTGGGAGGTGAGATTTACATAGTGGGGAATATAACCAGTATCACAAAATGAAATGTCCATGAGCTCTTAAACATACAATGAATCTGCTTTGTAAAAATTCACCCAAATCACAATAAAAAGTGTATTTTGTTTTGTTTTTTAAAAAAGACTTCTCCAGAAGTGTGAGAAGAGAACCTACAGATTGGGGAAGAATACTTGCCAAAGATATTTCCAACAAGGGAACTTATCTCTAAAATTTACATATATATGAACAGACATTCCACCAAAGAAGATATTCAGGGAGCCAACACATGAAGAAATGTTCCTGATCATTAGCCATTAAAACCAAACCCACTGTCAATGAGTCAATTCCAATTCATAGCAATGTTATAGGACAGAGTAGAAGTGTCCCATAGGGTTTCCAAAGCTATACATCTTTATGGAAGCAGACTGCCTCATCTTTCTCCCAAGAATTGGCTGATGGGTTCAAACCACACACCTTTTGGTTAGAAGCTAAATGCCTTAACCACTACACCACTGGAGCTCTTCATAAGCAATTGTTGTTGTTGTTATGTGCCATCAAGTGGGATCCGACTCAAAGCAACACCTCCTTGGGTTTCTGAGGCAGTATC
>NW_006921590.1:5528285-5545082 GCF_000298275.1 Orycteropus afer afer | reverse complement strand
ATATCAAGGAAAGGTTTATACATGGAAGGAAATTTTCTTTGTTGGTTACCCGAGATGGGAGGTGAAGAGAGGGAAAATTGCTAGATTAAGAGATAAGTATTAATTTGGGTGAAGGCAAAGGCAATATACCAAAAGCGAGTATCACAGTAGCACTAATGAAAAGGCAGGTATGGAGAGGTGCACAAGAGGTACAGACAAAACTAAACACTTTTACATATACAACATTGCATTGTCAGTAAAAACAAACATTAACCCATAGGTGGATACATAGGTAGACAAGCAAGATGATATATGTACAGGTAAATGTTTGTGTGTGTGTGTATGATATATATGTATATTTGTGATATATATATATGTGTGTGTGTGTGTGTGTGTGTGTGTGTATAAAAGCCTTGGAAACCCTATGGAGCTGTTCTACTCTGTCCTATAGGATCACCATGAGTCAGAATCAGCGGTGGTGGATTTGTTGTTGTTGTTGTTTTTCTGTAAGGAAGAGCTACCCATTCTCCCATATTCAACTATTATTATTTTACTATAGACTCATGTATCTGCATTTTATTTTCTATTCGTGTTAATGAAGTCCTTGTGTTGCACAAATGGTAAAGCACTTGACTACTAGCTGTATGAACCAACTGCAAGGGGCCTCAGAAGACAAACCTGGCAATCTGCTTCCATAAGTTCACAGCCTTGAAAACCCTGCGACTCCACAGCAGCTAACATAAAAAACATTTATGTTAATTACTTGGTTGTTCAATTGTTCCAGCTTTGGCCATTGGGAACTTTTTGAATTTGGTTCCTGTACCCTTTCGGCATATTCTCATGCTATGAATATAAATATCCTTTCCCACTTTTCGGCACTACAAAATGCTCCAGTTGTGTTCCTGCCATTCCAAGGGTAAAAGATTTTTGCTCATTATCTTCCCCTAGCTCCAATGTGTTTTCACCAGTGGTCCCAAGAATAATGGTTTTTGGTGCTCCTTACCCCTGACTCAAGGAGACCTGGTGGTGCTTGAGTTAGCATTTGGCTGTCAAACTAAAGACTGGTGGTTGAAACCCATCCAAAGTTCCACAGGAGAAAGACCCATTGATCTGAGCCCATACACATTTCAACCTAAAAAAGTCTACAGGGGCAGTTCTACGCTGTTACATGGGGTTACTATGAGTTGGAATAAACTTGACAGACCCTAAAAGCAACAAAACAATCCCCTCCCAGATTAAGCCTGGAGAGAAGGGTTAAGATGAATGTTGTCCCTCCTGCAATGGATGTTGTTCCCAGCTCCCAGGCTTGCACTAGGATGTTTTCTCAGAAATCTTTCCAGCCTTTCCCCATGAGCTCCTGGAGTGTTTAGTTGAGAAAAGCCTGTAAGAGGGTGAGAAAACTCCCTCTATCTATAGCTTCCAGGAGTTTCACACTATCTCGCCAGCTGATACTTGGCCTCCACCAATTTATCACCTCTCCTAGCTGAATCCATCTTACTGGTGTCTGGCGGCATCTGCCTCAGATAAGCCCCCTGCAGATGCCTGCCTGTCCCTCACTAGATTTTTAGGTTATTTCATTGCCCTGTGACTTGAGCTAACTGATGGTTTCAAGAAAAGTTGTGACCTTGTACTCTGTGCCTTTATTATTGTTGAAAGAGAGAAAGCGAAGCTCTTTCTAACTCACTCTGCATTCCAAGTGGAATCTGGAAGTCCTACCATGACTTTTTAAGTCCCTATTAGACCTAAGTACTATTCCATATTGCTATGGAATCTTTTCTATCATTTGAATTATTGCATTAAACTTTAAAATTTACTTAGCCAAGCCTCCATCTTGAGATATACAGATTATTTCTAATTCTCACCAATGGTTAAGCATTGGACTACTAACTGAGAGCTTGGTGGTTGGAACTCAACCAGAAGTTGTCACAGAAAATAGACCTGGCAATGTGCTTCTGAAAGATCATAGTCTTGAGATTCTTATGGGATCAGTTCTACTCAGCACACATGGGGTCATCATGATTCAGAATCAACTTAACACCAACTAACAACAACAGTTCTTATGTATCACGTCTTTATGCATAAAACCAAATAACCAAACTCATTCCAGTTGTATCTGACTCATAGCAACCCCTCCTTGGGTTTCCGAGGTGGTATCATTATGGAAGTAGATTACCCAACCTTCTTTCCGAGGAGTGGCTGGTGGGTTTGAACTTCCAGCCTTCTCATTAACAGTCAAATGCATAAAGCACCATGACACCCAATCTCCTGTAATCATGTCCTATATTTTGGATTCACAACATATTAGTTTATTGTACTGTGTTGACTTCTATGTTGCTACAAGGCTGGGAGCTATGTCACCAGTATTTCAAATACCAGCAGAGTCACCCATGGTTGGCAGGTTTCAGCAGAGCTTACAGACTAAAATAGGCTAGGAAGGAAGGTTTGGCAATCTACTTCCAAAAATCAGTGAAAATCCCATTGATTACAACAGTCTGATTCACAACTAATCATAGGAATGGCACAGGACCAGAGAACATTTCATTCCATTGTGTGTGGGGTTGCCTTGAGTCAGAAGCTGATTCAGCAACAGCTAACAACCACCTAAGTCATCAATGCTGTGGCCACATAGTCCATATGTTTTTCTGACTGCAGTGCCATCTAGCATGGGCCTCAGTTCACTGCAGGATTCAACCAATGTTATTTAAGGGCCATTCTACTGAGTCTCGGTGTAGGGCACAAAGGAAAGATAATGCTTTCAATCCATCTGAGAGTTTATTGTTTTTTAGGTAGACAGCAGAGAGATGACACAGAGGAAGCAAGATATATATGCAAAGTAGAAGAGAGGTATTGAACAAGATGAGTATCAAACACTTATGGATACCTTCAGCCACATTTCTGATCAGGAGGGGTTTGGTTATCCTTTTTCAGATTTATCACTCCTGATCTTTTCAGATTTATCACTTATGATCCTTTTCATACTGGGCATTTTTCTTATCTACCTTTTCATATTGTTACAAAATCTTTTATCTCATTTGACTTTCAAAGCAACATTTCTGGCAATGGGATATATATCCCAGTGATCAGGAACTCTGGAATCAGTAAGTTGGACATTCATTCCCACCTTCGAATTCACTGATCCTCCCGTTTTGGTTACTTCATGCTACTCTAACAGAATATACTACAAATGGGTAGCTTGAACAAACAGGAGTTTATTCTCTTATAATTTTGGAAGCTAGAAGTCTGAATTCAAAGTGCCAGGCTCTATTCACTTTGCCAGGCCCCTTGATCTTGGCCTTCAGCTCTGCCTCTTACTCTCAGCCCACTGAAGCTAGAAGCTTTATTCACTCAGGCGGCTGGCTGCTGAGGCTGATAAACTTAAGGTCAACAAGTAAAAAAGACACGGTCCCAGTATTACCAAACCACAAGGCAGGACATTGATTCAAGTTCATTAAGAGTCCCAAGACAACATGGCAGGCTGCTAAACAATGACTCAGCTACATGCAGGGTACAAGCATGTCAAAAAGCTTGAGACCTTCTTCAAAGTTGCTTCTTACATACTGGAAGCAGACCACATCCCCAAAGCAGCTACTCAGCTGTTCACAGTAGATTCCACCATGGAGTTGATTACCAGTCTCATCATGGGGAATACTATAACCAGCTGCCCAGCCACTTAACCAGGCGCAACTAAGTTGACACATAACCATAACTACCACAACTCCACCCCTTATCAATTTGGCACCTATGCAGATCTCCTTAATTGGGTGGCTCCAGTCTCCTAGTTTATCTGAGTGAGAACCTCGCCCCCTTGGCCTGGCAGGCCCTGTTCCTCTACCTCTTGGGCATGGCAGACTTGTTCCCTCATTTTTGAGCAGTGGCTATGGCCACATCCCACTGACCCACATGAACAGGCAGCCTTACACTCCAGAACCAAGTTGATGAAAGTCTTGACTCTTGAAAACCTAGGAGACTGTGGTGGTTCCACCCCCAGAGGCCATGGTACTACCTTTGAGTCTGAGGCAGCTCTGTTTCCTGTTTGCTTGGTCTCTCTGCTTCCACCATTAATGCTGAAGGTAATACACTCCACCAGGAATCTTCCTGCCCTAAAGACACTCAGCTTTCTTGCTCCGTGGGCAGGTAAGGCTGTAGCTATCTCATGCTGGTCTCTCCCCTCTGCTGATGCCATCTCTCATGCCAGTATCTCTACCAGGGTCTCAGGTCAAGGACATGCTCCACTCCTGTCTCCACATTTCAGTTATCTGTTAGAGCAGCATCCCACTCTCTTGATACTATATTCTGTTTTGGTTATTTCGTGCTGCTCTAGCAGAAATCACCACACATGAGTGGCTTGAACAAACAGGAGTTTATTCTCTTACAGTTTTGGAGGCTAGAAGTCTGAGTTAAAACTGCCAGAAACTAGGGGCTGCGAGAAAGCCCCTTAACCTTGGCCTTCAGCTCTGCCTCTTGCTCCTGGCCTACTGAAGCTCAAACTTTTCTTCACTCAGGCAGTTGCTGCCTGCTAAGGCTTAAAAACTCAAGGTTGACAAGTAAAAAGGCACAGTCCCGATATTATCAGACAACATGGCAGGCCATTGATTAAAGTTCATTAAGAGTCCCAACATCAGCAGACAACATGGCAGGTTGCTGAAAAACAACTTGTCTACATGCAAGGTTGAAGCACTAAAAAGCTTGAGACCTTCCTCAAAGTTGCTTCTTATATACTGGAAGAAGCCCACATCATAAAGCAGCTAATCAGCTGTTCCAGTAGGTTCCACCAGGGAGTTGATTACCAGTCTCACCATGGGGAATAACTACATCCAGCTGTGCAGCCACTTAAAACCAGGCCCAGCCAAGTTGACATACAAACTTAACCATCCCCCAAAAACCCATTTTGTGTTGAAGGATTCATATGGTTCTAGATAAAATGACTCCACTCTAATTCCTGACTAAGACAATTAACAAAATTTATGTCACAGATCATGGTAATTTTGCCAGTAGGATGACATGTAAATTAAGCTGATCTAATAAGTGTAAATCTCATGACCTTTTTCTAGAATTTGAAATAAAAGAATTCTTTCTTTCTCCACTGAATGTAAATAAGAAAGCAGGCAACCCTGGTATCCATTGATAATGAGGGGAAACAACCTTTGGAAGAAGCCAACTTTAAGGTAAGCAGAAGAGAAAGGGGAAACAAGGAACCCCGGTGAAATTTTGGAATTCTGGATAAAGCCTTTCCTGAAGTCAGGTACCTATGCAGTTTTTCAGATACAAGAGTCAATTAATTTTCTTATATGTAGTTTTAAAATATAGTTTTATAATACAATTAATTGTATCATATATAATTAATAAAATTAGAATAGTAATTTATATTACTCACAACCTAAATGGTGTACAAAGAAGTTTGGATTGAATCTTGGTTCTGATACTTATTAGCTACATAATAGTAATAAAGTAATTTAGTTCCTCTGTACCTTAGGTTCCTCCTTCATGGCAGTGTATAATAGTGTCTACCCAGTTGGGTTATTGTTTGGAGGTCCTATACTAATAAGTGGGAGCTCTGGTAGCATAGTGCCTAAGGCACTTGACTGCTAACCAGAAGGCTGGCGGTTCAAACCCACCAGCCACTCCTCGGAAGGAAGATGGGGCAATCTACTTCCTTAGTGATACTGCCTCGGAAACCCAAGGAGGGGTCGCTATGAGTCGTCTGACTGGACAGCACACAACAACAACAACAATACTAATAAGCGGTAAGTGTTGATAGAAGCATTAAATCTCTTTCTAAATATGAAGAGACAGTGGCAATATAAAGTGATATGACCAGCCAATTAACATAAGCCTAATAAGAGTCAAGAGAAAATCAAAATACAAACATCCTGATACCACCTCAATGCTGGAATCAATCTTGTTCACCTCTGTTGGCCTCACATATCACAAGTCCTCAACCAATACAATGGATATGTTGTTGTTAAGTGCCGTTGAGACATTTCCGACTCATAGTGACCCCATGCACAGCAGAACGAAACATTGCCCGATCCCACGCCAGCCCCACAATCCCTGCTATACTTGAGCCCATCATCACAGCCACTGTGTCAATCCATCTCGTTGAAGGCCTCCCCCTCTTTCGTCGACCCTCCACCCTACCAAGCATGACATCCTTCTCCAGGGAATGGTCCCTTCTTACAACATGACCAAAATAGGTCATATGATAAACAAATGAAATATTGAATGACTATGTGAATTCATGGCACTTGCTCCAAGGGATTGATCAGTTCCTCTCTTTGTTTGCATTTGTAATTACCTTCAATTATAGCAATAATCAGCTTTGGTCCTTGAATAGTTCTAAAAAGGATGATTTCAATGATAAGTTTGACTTTAGTAGGCTTTGAGTTGCTTGGCCATAGGGCTTCAGCCATGCTTGGAGCTTACAACTGCTCTCTTTGGCAAATTTTCCTTCAACTCAAGTCACAGACACATCCTCATTATCTTAACCTTTCTGCTTAGTAATCATCACACAAGCACACACAAAATTCCTCAAGTGCTATTAAGCTAATTTTTGTATAATTGCAAATTTGTTTTAACTTTGGCCTTCTCTGTAATTCTTCTATAGCTTCTTCTCCTATACTGGTTGATGGTCAGGAAATTTTAGTATAATTTTGCCAGCTCTCAGAGAAGATGCCAGTGCAAATAAGGATTAGGAGAAAACTGCTGATACATCCCCAAACCATGGCAGGAGAGGACAAGGGGCTGATCAGAGAAGGGAAAGCCAATCCAAAATACTTGAACTCAATATGTACTGGATGCCTGCTATGTACAGGTGAATGCTATGCAAGGGGGAGACATGGATTGGAGATACAAAGGTCTTGTCTTCACTAGCTCACAGTCTAATACATAAACAAATAATTGGAATAAATTGTGATGAATGCTGTATCAGAGGTATGCAATAATGTCATGGGAAAATAGGCAGGGAAGCAACCAACCCCCAGGGAGTTCTCAGGAGCCCTGGTGGTGCTGTAGTTAAGGTGCTGCTAACTAGAAGGTCAACAGTTCAAATCCACTAGCCTCTCCACAGGAAAAAGATTATCATCTTTACAGTCTGTTTCTGTAAAGATTTACAGCTTTGAAAATCCTACGGACCAGTTCTACTCTGTCTTATAGGGTCAAAATGAGTCAGAATTGACTCCACAGCAATGAGTTGGGTTTTCTTGGTTCCAGGGAGTTCTCTGAAAGCCAGAGAGGAGAGAGAGAAGAACTCGAAACAAGCATTTGAAAGCAAGTAATTTACTTGGAAAAATACAAGCAGAGAAGTGGGGAAGAGAAACAGGGAAAGCAAACCAAGAAGGGTATGTTATCAAACAAGTTATCTCCATGGGCAATGAGTTCAATCCTGCTGGAGAATCTGGGAACCCATGTGGAACATACACCTTGCATTTATTCTGCCCAATCTTGTGAAGACTGCTGAGGCAGAGGAGTGGGATATTAAGCTAATTCACCTGTATTTCCAGCTAGCCTTTTATGTGAGCAGAGTGGACTCAGTGGCCAGAGAGAGCCCACAGGTGGAGTCATAGAAACTAGCAGATGGAAGACCAGCTGGCATATACAGAAAGGGGTGGCAAGGGGATATGGGTGGGCTGTTGATAGCATCTGCTACAAGACATGGCATTTGAACTGGGCCTTCCTGAAGCAAGAGTAGGCATCAAAAAGAGTGGAAGGGCTCAGAGCAGAGGAAGAGAAGTGACCAAGTTACAATGTGTTCAAGAAAAGGCACATGACCTAGAGGGATTAGAATAGATGGAAATGGGGTAGGAAAAGGTTTGTAGAGGACTTTCCATTTATGTTCTAGGAAACAGGAACCAGAAAGAGTAAGTGGGGGAGAAGTGGAGAGCTGAGGGGGGTAGTAAAGTCAAGGATATATTCTGATGATGTGTGTGCTCATCTCCACCTCCATCTCCTATGCCCATGTCTAGTTTCACACCCATTTTCAGAATGTCTTGGTCCTGTGTCACCCTATAATAGGGTCTGAGATTTAAAGGGAAGGCAGGCAACATCTTGCCCTTGAAGAACTGATACCACTGAAGTTTTCTTTTCTATGAGCCTGAATGAAGATACTGTCTTATTCTTTTCTTTCTTCCCAGAAAACTTACAGTATACTTGGCTCAGATAGACTCTGCATATACATTTGTTTAGGAGATGAGTTCAAGTGAGTCATCACCCTTCAGCAATCAAAGCAGAAAGGAAACCACATCAAGAAGATCCACATTCCAGTCCAAAAGTACTAACATGCACTAATTACAGGAAAGCTGGCTTCCTGTTTGTCTTGGGCTGGGTTCTCTAGAGAAGCAAAAGCACTGAAGCTTATACATACATATGTATCTATATGGAGAATTTTATCTCAAGGAAATGGGTCACACAGTGGTAAAGGCTGGCAAGACCCAAGTCTGTGGGTCAGACATCAAGCTAGAGGTTTCTCCTGACTCACACAGCTGCAGGGGCTGATCAACCCAAGATTGGCATATAAGGTGTTGGCTCACAGGCTGTGAGGGCAATAGTCCCATGATCTGCAGGCAATATAGAAGGCCACTGGTTCAAGTCAAAGGACTAGAGGTCAGATAATGATGAGTCAGATGCAGGATCCAGATTGAGCAAAGAGCCAGTGAGCTTTGCCAGAGTTCTTCCATATGTATTGGAACCAGGCCACACCCCTAAGGACTCCCTTTTCACTTGATTGGCTGTTCATAGCATATCTCATCATGGAAGTGATTACATTGTATCAGTTCTCATCATGGGGAATAACTACATCATAATTTCTAAACCACTTAGAATCATGGCTCACCCAGGTTGACACACAACTGTCATACTCCTCTACAAAATTAAAATAATAAATCCAACTAGACAGGACAGCTGTGGAGACTAGTACTAAGACAATAATGAAAACCACTAGTTGCCATCAAGTCATCATATGATAATAATAGCTAACATTAATATACAAGGGCTTGCTCTAATTAATGTATGAGGAACTGTTCTAGCACTTTACATGTGTTAAAAGAATAAAAACTCAAACACTTTATGAATAAGGTTATTGTTATTACTGTCTCACAGACTTAGAAACTGAGGACTGAAGAGATTAAGTGTCCTTCCCAAGTGACAGAGCTGAGATCTGAATGCAAGTACACTATAATCAATACCTACAGCCTTAAATACTAATTGTACTTCTGTAACAAATGATATAATGATGTGATTATGGCTTTACTCTGAAAGCAAATTATAAAGCAAACACAATGTATAATCAGGTCCTCATGCTTCCCATAATCCCTTCTCCTTCACAGATATCCACCCACTATAGAAGACAGCTCCGTGTTCTAGACCTTCATTTTCTGTCAAAACTGGCTTGTCCCATTTTTCACTCCCTTAACACTCTGTTTTCCTAAATAATGATAGCTAATCTGTTAAACTATTTGTGCTTTTTCTCTCTCAGTGAATGCCCTTCATTGAGATCTTCATCACTGAGCTTTGTATAAGAAAGGACCTTAGAGACCAGATAGAATAAAAGCTTCATTTCATAATTGAGAAAACTGAGGCTCAGAAAAAGTGAATGATTTGCTAAAGGTCACACAGCAAATAAACAGTATTAGAACGCTCTTCCTTTTCTTCCTTTCTTTTTCTTTATTTTCTCAATTTCCTCAGCCAAGAATGCTCTTCTCCATCTTTTCTACCAATACAGAGCCTATTTATCTTTGTCATCCAACTCAAATCCTGCCTCCATGATTCCTTCTCCAGTGCCCCAACAGAATCATTAGCTTTACCACTGTTGACTGCTCTGAAAGGGATCACAATAGGAGGCCCTGGATAGAGTGTGGGAAAATGTGGAACAAAATTCAAAATCATAATAAAGACCAGGCAGTGGTTTTTTCTGTGTGTGTTTTTGTTTTTTATTTTACTAAAATTAAAAACTGATTGATTCCTTGTTGTAATCCTTGACTTCTACAATTCATGTTTCCTTTATTCTCTTACTGGGGTTCTGGGGAGAGATTGGGAGAAGTAAAGGCAAAGATTTAGGTCAATCTAAAGGAGTGATAATTCGGATTCCAGGGACCTAAGAACAGGCAGCAAGGAGGGAAGCAGGGAGAGGACAAAATAAGGCAAAGGGGACCAGAAGAGATTGAGGAGTCAGCTGCAGGGACCCAGATGAAGAGAGGTTACCCAGACTATGCCCAACAAGGAGCGAGGCAGGAAGGCAGGGAGAGGACAGAAAAGGCAAAGGGGATAGGAACAGATGGAGGATTCAACTGCAGGGAGCCAGGTGAGGAGAGGGAACCCAGGCCATCCCCCACAAGCAGCGAGGCAGGAAGCAGGGAGAGGACAGAAAAGGCAAAGGGGACTGGAACAGATCGAGGAGGTAGCCACAGGGATGCAGGAAAGGGTGGTTGAAAGGGTTTCCAATAGCTTAGGGAGACAAACTTGTCTGTCCGTTTGTTCTACTGTGGTGACGTGTTGCTGTGAGTCTTGAGGCTGTGCCACTGGTGTTTCAAACCCAGTGGGGTGCACCTGTTGCACAGGTATCAGCCCGGCTTGCAGACTGAGACAGACTAGGAAGAAGGAGGAGGCCATCCACTTCTCAAAGAATTGGCCAGGGAAAACCTTATGAATAGCAGAGAAATACTGTCTGATACATTACTGCACAAATTTATGAATAGTCCAGAAACATTGTCCAATACAGAGGAGGAAGATGAGTCACTTAGCTTAGAAAGCTCTCAAAGTAGGACTGGGCAAGAGCTGCATTATCAGAGTAAAATCAGCCTTACTCATATGGATAAGGTAAAGCTTTCAAGACCTCCATTTGTTGATGTGGCACCACTCAAATTGAGGAGAAACAGCTGCAAACATCCATTAATAATCAGAACATGGAATGTACAAAGTATGAATCTAGGAAAATTGGAAGTTGTCAAAAATGAAATGGAATGCATAAAGATTGATATCCTAGGCATTAGTGAGCTGAAATGGACTGGTTTTGGCCATTTTGAATCAGACAAACATATGATCCACTATGCTGGGAACGACAGTTTAAAGAGGAATGGCTTGGCATTCATCATCACAAAGGATGTTTCAAGATCTGTCCTGAAGTACAATGCTGTCAAGGATAGGATAATATCCATATACCTACAAGGAAGACCCATTAATACAACTATTATTCAAATTTATGCACAAACCACCAAAGCCAAAGATGAGGAAATTGAAGATTTTTTTATCAACTTCTGCAGTCTGAAATTGACCACACTTGTAATCAGGATGTGTTAATTTTCACTGGTGTCTGGAATGCAAAAGTTGGAAACAAAGAAGAATCACTGGTAGTCGGACAATTTGGCCTTGGTGAGAGAAATAATGCTGGAATTTTCATGGTGGAATTTTGCAAGACCAACAACTTATTCATTGCAAACACCTTCTTTCAACAACACAAACGGTGGCTCTACACGTGGACTTCACCAGATGGAACACACAGGAATGAGATTGACTACATCTGTGGCAAAAGGAGATGGAAAAACTCAATATCTTCAGCCAAAATCAGGCCAGGAGCTGACTGTGGAACAGACCATCAACTGCTCATAGGCAAGTTCAACTTGAAGTCGAAGACAATTAAAATAAGTCCAAGAGAGCCAAAATATGATATTGACTATATCCCTCCTGAATTTAGAGACCATCTAAAAAATAGATTTGACACATTGAACACCAGTGACTGGAAGCCAGATTAATTGTGGGAGGATATCAAGAACATTATCCATGAAGAAAGGAAGAGGTCACTAAAAAGACAACAAAAGAAGATAAGACCAAAATGGATGACAGAAGAGACTATGAAACTTGTCCTTGAGCACAGAGTAGCTAAAGCAAATGGAAGAAATGACAAGATAAACGAGCTGAACAAAAGATTTCAAAGAGCAGCTAGAGCAGACAAAGCCAATTATTATAATGAAATGTGCAAAGATCTGGAGTTAGAAAACCAAAAGGGAAGAACAGCCTTGGCATTTCTCAAGCTGAAAGAACTGAGGGAAAAAATTAAGCCTCGAGTTGCAAAAATGAAAGATTCTAAGTGCAAAACATTGAATGATGCAGGGAACATCAAAAAAAGATGGAAGGAATACACAGAGTCACGGTTCCAAAAAGAATTGGTCGATCTTCATCCATTTCAGAAGGTGGCATATGATCTAGAACCAATGGTACTGAAGGAAGAAGTCGAAACTGCAATGAAGGAATTGGCTAAGAACAAGGGTCTAGGAATTGACGGAATACTCATTGAGATACTTCAACAAACGGATGTCACATTGGAGGCACTCATTTGATCATGCCAAGAGATTTGGAAGACAGCTACCTGGCCAACTAACTGGAAGAGATCCATATTTGTACCCATTCCAAAGAAAGGTGATCCCACACAATGTGGAAATTATTGAACAATATCATTAATATCACACGCAAGTAAGATCTTACTGAAAATAATTCAAAAATGGTTGCAGGAGTATATTTACAGAGAACTTCCAGAGGTTCAAGCTGGATTCAGAAGAGGAGGTGGAACAAGGAATATCATAGCTGTTGTCAGATGGATCTTGGCTCAAGGCAAAGAATACCAGAAAGATTTTACTTGTTTTTTATTGACTATGCAAAGGCATTTGATTGTATGGATCATGAAAAATTATGGATAACATTGAGAAGAATGGGAATTCCCAAACACTTGATTGTACTCATGAGGAACCTGTACCGTGACCAGGAGGCTGTCGTTCGAACAGAACAAGGGGACACTACATGGTTTAAAATCAGGAAGGGAGTGCATCAGGGTTGTATCCTTTCCCCATACTTATTCAATCTATATGCTGAGCAAATAATCTGAGAAGCTGGACTATATGAAGAAAAACATGGCATCAGGATTGGAGGAAGAATCATTAACAACCTGAGATACGCTGATGATACAATTTTGCTTGCTGAAAGTGAGGATGACTTGAGGCACTTAATGATGAAGATTGAGAAACACAGTTTGCAGTATGGATTACATCTCAATATAAAGAAGACAAAAATCCTCACAACTGGACCAATAAGCATCATCACAATAAATGGAGAAAAGATTGAGGTTGTCAAAGAATTCACGTTGCTTGGTTCTACAATTGAGACCAGTGGAAGCAGCAGTCAGGACATTAGACAACGTGTAGCACTGGGTAGGTCAGCTGTGAAGGAACTCTTTCAAGTGGTGAGGAGCAAGGATGTCTCCTTGAGGACTAAGGTGTGCCTGACACAGGCCATGATATTTCGAATTGCCTCATATGCATGTGAGAGCTGGACAATGAATAAGGAAGACCGAAGAAGAGTTGATGGTTTTGAATTGGGTGCTGGTGAAGAATGCTGAAGGTACCATGGACTGCCAAAAGAACTAACAGATCTGTCCTGGAAGAAGTACAGCCTAGATTCTCCTTGGAAGCGAGGATGGCCAGACTTCGTGTCACCTACTTTTGTCATGTTGTCAGAGGAGACCATTCCCTAGAGAAGGATGTCATGCTTGTTAAGGTGGAGGGTTGACTAAAGAGGGGAAGGCCTTCGACAAGATGGATTGATACGGTGGCTGCAACAATGTGCTCAAGTATATCAAGGATCATGGAGCTGGCGCGGGATTGGGTGGTGTTTCATTCTGCTGTGCACCAGCTTGCTATGAGTCGGAAGAGACTCCACGGCACCTAACAACAACAACAACTGGTCTAATGAAGATTGATGGAACCCTTTATATTATGGCCCTTAGCCACTCTTTAAGATAGAAACAAAGATTAATCCCGTGACTCAACTTTCAGCCAAATGATAGTTGTGTAAGGTGAACAGTAATACTAGGAGGGTTTGCCTTCTTTAGAACAATCAAGCACGTGAGATTGAGAGGACAGCATTTGCCCAGGGATAGAGCAAGGAAAAAAGGAAAGGATGGGAAGGAAAATAAAGTGAAAGGATGGACACAGGAAGTAAGTGGGAAGAATGCTGCTACAGTGTGGGGATTGCAGTAAATGTCACAAAACAAAATGTGTATAGATTGTTGAATGGAAAACCAATTTGCTCTGTAAACTTTCACCCAACTCACAACAAAAATAAATAAATAAGAATTAATTAGCCTTTTAAGAGTCTCCTATGTAATGGCAAGGAGCCCTGGTCATGCAGTGCTTAAAGCACTCAGCTGCTAAACAAAAGGTTCGAACTCAACAGCCATTCCATTGGAGAAAGATGTGGCAGTCTGCTCTCCTAAAGATTACAGCCCTCAAAATTTTATGGGGCTGTCCTACTCTGTCCTGTAGGGTTGCTGTTCAGCATTGACTCAAAGGCAATGGGGTTGGTTTTGCTTTTACATAATGGCACTACCACAGCAGGAAACTACAGGCAATCCCCAAGTTATGAACATCTGATTTATGGACTATTTCTACCTATCCTTTAATGTTATATAAATTTACCCTCACTTTGAAATGATTGAACCAAACCCTACTGCAACAAAGTCTTCATCACAATCACCTTCATTTGCTGCGTGGGCAGTTTTTAAATCATTGAAAAGAGTTCAAGGCTTTTCGTGAATGAAAGTCAGACTGAATAAGAACCATATGCACCTGTTCCGACTTAGCTGCAAATTTTAAAGACACAGTTGGAACAGATCTTGTTTGTAACCAGAGATTGCCTATACTAGGCACATTCTGTGATTATGTGACTGGATGGTGGCATGCTGCTTTACTGCACGTGCTTGGAGTTCTTAGAGTAGGTGTTTTTAATAATGTGGTCACAGAAGACTTCCCTAATAAGCTGGTACTTGAAAAGAGGAGAGGGAGTGAGCAATGACCCTGGGGTAGGAACATTCTAGGAGAGGGAGCTACTAGTTCAAAGCACATAAGGTGGGACCCAGCCTGGCATGTTCTAGAAAATGGCACTTTGCTCAAGAGGGTTATTGCATAGCAGCAGCACTATGCAATAGTACATTCTTCACTGCACATCCTCATAAGGTGTCACTCACATAGATCACAATATGAATGGACACATTTATGGTGAACCTGGAGATAAGTGGGGATGGAAAGAGGTTCTGGAAGATGGGAATACAAATTGGAGGCTATTCCTGTTTCCCATGAGGCCACCTCATGCATAACCTACATAGTGCTTCACATTGACAGCAATAATAGTGCCTGATATTGGCATTATATTTATTATATTTATGTAAACTTATAGTTTACATAAAGCCTTTCAACCCATTACTGTTTGCTCCTATAACAAACCATTTTAGTGATAAGAAAACAGACTTGAGGGGAAGAAGCAAAGCAAGTAAGTAGCAGAGCTGGAATATAATTCAGGTCTATATGCTTACAAAGTGCAAGCATTTACTAATCTGCCATGTTTTCTTTAACAGCCTCTCCATATTTTGATGGAAATTCACCAATGAAGTCTGTTAGCTCAACCAGCAAGCATGTAGACCAAGAGTGCTGGGCAAGCTCTCCCATCAGGGCTGGCAGGAATGAGGCTCAAACATGTAGAAGCTTTCCTGCTATGAACCCACCTACCTCTCCTGGGAAGTGGAAGCAAACAAGCAACTAGATTTGTAGAAGTGGTAGCAGGGTCAACACAGAGACAGCTGTTGTAAGGCATGGCAACCCCTCTGAGCTCCAGGTTCCTAATGGACAGTTTGTCTGCAAAAACTCAACAAGAAGTGTTTATAACCTGTGGGTAAACAACGTTTTTTTTTTTTTTTTATTAAAGCCAGAAAAGAAATGATTTCACAAGCAGTTCCTAATAAATTAGGACTTGTCTCTTTCTGCGTTTTGTAAAAAACGTAATCTCCAGTCTAAATAAAACTTGACAGCTTCCCAGAAGTAACTGCAGCCTGTTGAATAAAGAGCACATTTGAATTAACATTATTTAATTATCTTAGCATGAAGTTGGGGGAGCTCTTGTAGCATAGTGCCTAAGGCACTTGACTGCTAACTGGAGGGCTGGCGGTTCAAACCCACCAGCCACCCCTCGGAAGGAAGATGGGGCAATCTACTTCCATAGTGATACTGCTTCAGAAACCCAAGGAGGGGTCACTGAGTCGGGGCCAACTCAATGGCAAATAACAACAACAAGAACATGCAGTGGGGTTATTTTGTGTTTTTGTTTTTTATTTTACTAAAATTAAAAACTGATTGATTCCTTGCTGTAATCCTTGACTTCCGCAACTCATGTTTCCTTTATTCTCTTAATGGGGTTCTGGGGGTGTAAAGGCCAGGATTTAGGTCAATCTAAAGGAGCACTTTTAAACTTTAATGAACATAGGGATCACTTGGGGATCTTATTAAAATGAAGATCCCATGAGTCTGGAATGTGGCTGGAGATCTTTGCGTTTCTAACAAGCTCACCATTTCTTCTAGTCCATGGACCACAGTTTGAGTAGCAACAATCTAAAATTTTCATTCTAAATGATTCTTAGCATGGCTATTCTCCACATGGACCCTTATCTCTTGCCTATACATTGTCATTGAATGAGTCCATGCAAGTTGGCAATTTCTACCCCCACAAATGCATTGATCATTGCAAAATCTCAGTACTCATTCCAAAATTCAGACTTTCCACCTGGGTGTCTCTCAATTTGACGTTCTCAAAATTTCTGCTGCCTCACTTTCTCCATCACCTCCCCTATTTGATCTTCCTCTTGGTGTCCTCCCATGTTCAATGACACCATCATCTACCCAAATGTCCAAGCCAGACACTCATGTGTCAACCCACATTCTTCCCTTTCCACTTCTTTTCTCAACACTCATGTATCTGGTCTTTTTATTAATCAACTTTATTAAGATATAT
>NW_006921590.1:5516689-5528030 GCF_000298275.1 Orycteropus afer afer | reverse complement strand
ATATATAAAGTTGTTGTCAAGTTGGCAATTTATGGCAATTCTATGTGTTTTAGAGTAGAATTGTGTTCCATAACATTTTTAATGGCTGATTTTTTGGAAATATATCTCCAGGAATTTCTTGCAAGGTGTCTTTGGGTAGACTGGAGTCTTCAATCTTTTGTTACAACAACAACCCACTGCCATCAAATCAATTCTGACTCATAGAAACCTCCATTGGGTTTCCAAGGTGGTAAATCTTTACAGAAGTAGGTTGCCCCACTTCCTTCCATGGAGTGGTTGGTGGGTTTGAACTGCCAAACTTCTGGTTAACAGTCAAATGCCCTAGGCACTGTGCCACCAGAGCCATTAGAGCTCCTTAATCATTCAGCTAGTAACCACTAATTTTTATATAATAAATTGCACCTATTCTGAGTACAATTAAATGAGCTTTGACAAATATACACATTGTGTTACCAGTACTGCAATCAAAATATGGAACATTTTCATCATTCCAAAAAGTTATGTAGGAACTCTTTGCAGTCAACTCCACCTCACTCCAGATTCCTGATAACTAGTGATCTGTTTTCTATCACTACGTAGTTTAGCCTTTTCTAGAATCTCATATAAAAGGAATCATATAATATGTATTGTGTCTGGCTCCTTTCAGTTAGTATAATATTTTTGAGATTCATCCACCTTGTTGCATGCGTCAGTAGTTCAGTCTTTTTATTGCTTTATATTAATCCACTATGTAAATTCTATAATTGTATTGGTAGCCCTTGAATGCCTAAAAGTTGGCTATTTTTTCTATTTAACAAGAAAAGAGAAGACAATGGAGCTGATACCTCCATCACTGACTATTTTGTGTAGTCACACACAGAGAAGAAAGTCAAGAGTGCATACAGAACTAAACAGATTTTTTCAAGTGAGATCTTCAATATTGTTAATATTGTGTGGTATGACTATCCACCAGTACATGTAATTACACATACTTTTAAAGCCATAGGAAGAGGCTTAGATCCATTGCTTGGCAGCAACATAGCAGACCAGTTCAAGCTTCTAGCTAAAGAGAGATCAAAAGCAAAAGGAGAGTCTACCTATGGAAGCCCCCATTATCCCAGGGGAGGTGTGTACAGAAGCCAGCCTTAAGCTCTAAAGGCTGGACCTGATATTTCACTGTTGATATAATGACAAATTTCATAGAAAATGTGACACAAACCACCCAATCAAAGTGCACCCTGGTTCTCTCTAAGCTGCCTCTATAAATTAACTATTTAGATGAAGGTGCTTTTATGATTATGTTGTGTGAGCCAAGCTGAAGGACAAAACCATCAGAGGGGTGGATCACACCTCAGTCCCTGTGTTCAGCAATTCCTTGGGCTCCAAAGTTTAAGCTAGATGATGGCATGCTCCTCCTCTGCCAAGCTCCATGAAGTACTCAGTGCAGTTTTTGAATCCTCCTGTTGGGTGAGTATAGCTTTGTAGATAGTGAGCAAAAGAAACCACGGAAAGTTCAATCTCTCTATTTGGGAAAGGCTCAGCTATTGTCAGGATAAGAGCTCCTCTATCTAGAAATGAAAAAAGTATGGCAATGGCTATGAAACAAAGAGAGGTTGAAAGATCCTTTGGCCCAGTACACTGTAAGCCTCACAATGTTTCCTACTGGTATGTAAAGAGGTAATAAAACAAGATTGTTCATCCCAGCGCTTCATGTAATGGGAAACAACCTAAAAGTCATTTAAAATAGGAAACTACTTAAACAGCCCTTAGTAATGGACTGGTGGAATAAATTATGATATGATGATGCAAAGAAATATTGCTCAAACAGTGAAAAAGATGGTGCAGATCAGGGGTCAGGAACTTTTCTGTAAAGGACCAGTAGAAAATATTTTAAGCTTTGTGGGTCAAGCTGTATCTGTTGTAACTAATCAAGTCTGCCAGTGTAGCTTAAAATCACTGAGAGACAACACATTAGTGAATGGACATGGCTGGGTTCCAATTTAACTTTTTTTTATACAAAAACAGGCAGAAGGCAAGATTTGGCCCTTGGACCACAGTTTGCTAACCCCTAGTATAGATGAAGTTGTTCTTGACTTATTCCCACAATATACTGATAAGTGAAACAAATCAGGCTAGAAAGAGTCTCATAGCTTTTTAAAATTAAACCTACATATAAGACTAGAAAAACCTCTGAATAGCAGTTATGGGTGCATTTTTTTCTTCTTTGTGCTCTTTTTTTATATCCTTTTTTTTTTTTTTTCCTTACAGGAAGGGCATCTAAAGCACAAAAAGGTGTTCTAACTTAAAAAAAAATAATAATAATAACATCCTAGAGAGAAATTATCCTAATAAATAGGTAACAATGGCACTCTTAAAACATCCTAGGTTTTGACAACGTCATCCAACTCAGAAGCTAAGGAGTTGAAAATGTCACATCATTATCAGGCACAGCAAAAGCTAATGTGTATTCAAGAAACAAGCCCAAATCAAGCTTTTTCAATACTGTTCTTCTAACTCCAGCCTGAGGGCTCCCCCCATTCTGTGCTCTTTTACACATTTGCAGTGGTGAGGCATTGGAAACGTTTTTGAACTGCAGAGTAGATGCTCCTCCCAGGGCCCTTCTAGCAATAGACTGTTTGTCAGCTGTTCACAGAGAGTAGTTTCTGTACTCAGATTCTTACTAAAGCTATAATGATTATAGTTAAGATGTTAAAATTAGAGGCCAGCCACTACCAACTCAAAAAATTCTTGAGCGAAGTTGTCTCTTAAAGCCTAGTAAATTGTGACCATGGAATATAGACAGCTTCCATTCTTGACCTCAGGTAAACTGATAGCAGTTTACAATGAAATGGTATGCTAGCTGAACAGGAACTATACTTGTCTCACTTGCTATTCAAGTTGAAAAGAGAATGGATTAAAGTTAATTTGTGGAGAGTTGAGTTTATGTGGTAGTTAAGGTTATGTGTCATCTTGGCTGGGCCTTGTTTTGAGTGGTTGGACAGCTGGATGTAGTTATTCCCCAAGATGAGACTGCTAATCAACATCCTGGTGGAATCTACTGGAAGCAGCCGAGTAGCTGCCTTAGGGATGTGGTCTACTTCCAGTCTATAAGAAGAAGTTTTGAGAAAGGTCTCCAAGCTTTTTAGCACATCTGGATACTGCATTTGGCTGAGTCTTCCTCTCATTGGCCTGCCATGTTGTCTATTGATCTTGGGACTGTTAATGGACTTGAATTAATTGCCGGCAGTGTCACTTGATAATTTTGGGACTGTGCAATTTTACTTGTCAACCTTGGATTTGTCAGCCTCACAAGACAGCAGCTGTCTGAGTTAAGAGAAGCCTCCAGCTTTAGTGGGCCAAGAGCCAAAGGGCCACTTGCTGAAGCCCATGGTTAAGGGACTTTCACCCAGCCCCTAGAGGTGGCACTTTGCACTCAGACTTTTAGCCTCCTAAACTGTAAGAGAAGAAATCCCTGTGTGTTAAAAACATCTACATTTGTGGTATTTCTGTTAGAGTGGCACAAGAGGGCCGAAACCATTTAGGACAAAATTAAGATGTTGTTCAAGGGGAGTGTTACCATGATATTTCACATTCAAATATATACCTCCAGGTTAAAATAACTGAGAAACTAGAGGCTGCACAATTCCTGTGAGGCTATTTTATCTATGGTTCTAAGAAGGGAATGAAGGAAAGGGAGGCATTTGGTTGGCATACAGGAAGAAAACTAACTTATGCATGAGCAGTCCATCATTGCTAGAAAGTTCTGCTGAAGGGCAAAATGTTCATTATGTGTACAGCTAGAGTTCTGAGATAAGAATGGCAGCCCTAACACTTCACCAAGGATCATTATCCCTCTCTCCCAATCCTAGACTCTTCTTTGGGCCTCTTGGTGACTTCTAATGAGCTCTTCGCAGAGGCAAGATTCCTATTATCAACAGAGAATGGGCTTCCAACTGACCTCTGTGAAATAACATACCTTTTACATGCTGTGCTCCTTCTTCAGTGAGCAAATCTTACCATAAACTATGCTGTGAGCTGAAAAAGGAATTTTCCAAGATACAAAAGAATATTTGTTTTACCCAGCTAAGAAACCTATGTTGGCACAGAAATCAAACTGGAAACTATAAAGGGGGGAGAAAATAAATGGTGGGGGGTGGAAATGAGGTGGGGAGAGGCCTTGTATCTAGTATGATCTCCTGGCTGTCTTCCTTTTTGAGCTTCTGCAGGTTGTTGGGAATCCAGGTAGCCATGAAATGCCATAAAAAGGCCTTGATGTTCAATAGGGTTGGGGGACATGGGCTACCAAATTTGCCAGTAACTAGGCATTGTGGGTGTATTAACAGAAAGCCAGGCTGATAAAGAGCACATTGGAAAACTGGCACTGTTTTGAAAATGGAACAGGATTAAAAAGTCAGGTAATTGAAACACAACTTTATTTAAAGTTGGTTTTGGTTCCCTTAGCTTGGTATAGGGGTAGAGGAACTGGATCAAAGGTCATAAGGGTGGATAATGAGGGAAACAGACCAGGGAAGTCAATTGGCAAAGACTAAGGAGTTTGATCCATTAACCTGTCGTTTACTAATAACTCTGTTAACATACCTCTGTTTTCTAACTACTTAAATTGAAACTTTGGTTCTGGTTTTCATTCATTTAAATTCAACAACATTCTACTGAATCAGAACCTATATTTTAACAACATCCCAAGGCAATTAGTATGCACATTAAAGTTCCAGAAGCACCAGACTATGTGATGAACATTTGTTATATGAATAAATAAAGGAGTGAATAAACAAATGAATACAGTTGACTTACTAGAGCCTCACAGTCAATCTAACCCCACTTTACTGTATGTGCATAGGAAGAATTTACCCTCTTTAACTTCCCTTAGTACCTTAAATCATGGCCATGGGCTTGGCACTGCAGCACATTGGAACTTGTTATAGAAAAAAATTCCAATCTGTTAGGAGTAAAGCAAATAGGTATATTGAGGAATACATACAGCTCAAACAGAGGAAACACAGAGTCCAAAATGTGAAACTAAGTGTTCCAACATTCTGAGGGAGAAGTGAGCCTTTATACAGAAAAGTGGGATAGAGAGCGTGTGACTACAATCACAAAAAGTGGGGGGTAGAGATTACATATAGTTATAAACTCACTGGAATTGAATCGATTCTCACTCATAGTGACTCTACAGAACAGAGTAGAGCTGCTCCATAGGATTTCCAAGGCTGCAAATCTTTATAGAAGCACACTGCCTCATCTTTCTCCCAGGGAGTGCCTGGTAGGTTCAAGCCACCAACCTTTTGGTTAGCATCCAAGTGCTTTAACGACTACACCACCAGAACTCCACTATACCACCAGAACTCCCTACATAGTTACAAGACAACAGCAAATTAAATTGTTGCAAGATTAGCTAATCCATCCTCTAACATAAACTTCCTGGAACAAACCCAACAAGTGATCCTCTGAAATATCTCATATATATTCCTCCAGGAGCATGCTGTACAAGAACTCACCCTGGTAAACATTTCTTTACAAAGTACATCCCTGCCTCCTCCATTGTTTGCTGAGGGCAGTTTAAACTTTTATGAGAAGTTTACAAGGCTCCACATCATGGGATCCATTTTCAGGAAGACAGAAAAAAAGGACAAGCTAAAGTTTAACTCAAAAACAAAACAAAAAGACACCAGCACCCTGATTCATCACAGATCAGTAATTTTCAATCACGCACCTCAATTTTAGAGTGCCCTCACCTAGACTTTTGAGTCATATCTGATAGAATTGGGGTGGGTGGATAGAAAATTTGGACCTCAGTGAACTGCTCTTCAAATTTCATGATCCAAAATGACATTGCAAACTTGACCTTGATGTAGGTGAGCCATTATGCAAGGGTTTATGCTGATGTTTGGTATGGATCAGGCTGTTTTAGGTTCCAGGTGGTAAGTTTGTCTTGTATTCAACAAAATAAGCTGGGGTAGAAGCCCAGGCCAGGCATATATAGCCAAACAGATAGCCATTGAGAATGGATTAGATACCAACGCTGACAGGGGGAGCGTTGTGGATGAGAAGGGCTCTATCTGACACACTTGACCTGTGTCAGCAAGAGTAATGCAAGATCATAACAGTTTCATATGAGAGGTGGCAGATTTTGTGTGACACTACACTTGCCAGTAACATGCTGGCTGTTCTAATGAAGATGAGCCCAAAGCTTGGAAGGCCTGAACCTAAAAGTTATCATTCAGTGGTGAAGGCTGAGGAGTAGAATTTGGGGAAAGGTTGAAGCATGGTCTGGCCCAAATGCAGAGAAATAAAGTTAGCCATACCTGCACAGAAGCCACCACATCCTATTTGAGAAAGAGTGAGCTATTACAAAACTGAAACACACTGAAATACAAGGAGTTATTGTAGTAAGATGTTGTAGGTGATGCAAACCATTAAGCACTTGACTTCTAGCTGAAAAGGTGGTGTTTGGAACACCCATAGGTGCCTCATAAATAGGCCTGGAGATCTGCTTTGGAAAGGTCACAGCCTTGAAAACCGTAAGGAACAGTTTTACTGTGCACACATAAGGTCACCATGAGTCAGAATCAACTCAACAGCAATTAACAATAGTAATAATGGCAATTGACTCAGGGAAGGATGTATCTATTCTTCCATATTGTTCAGTGTTGTTAATTTGCCAGCCATTAACAGTGGGCTCTGACAAATGAAACACAAGTGCTAAGAGGACAATTTTTCCCCTGGCCTCCTGGTTTGCTGTAATTATGTTTCTTCCCTGTTAAACTTTTTGCCTAAGAGTTTATTTATATGCTTTTAAGCAAACTAAGATTGTAGAATAGTAGGGCAGGGATAATTTGGCCAAAAGACTCTGCCAATGTTATAATACAAATTCTTCCTGGTAAGATTATTAAGCTAAATTCCTGAACACCTGTGTTTTATCTGCCAAAAAATCTCAATCCTCATTATCTTTGGACAGCTGTTCCTTTGCATTCTAATCCATGGAAACTCATGGGCTCCTCCACTCCAGCTTCAGAGGTGGGCATCCCATATTCCTGGCCACAGTGATTAGTTCAGACATCAGCATAGATCCTTGTTAGGTGCCATCAAGTCATCTCCAACCCATAGAGACCCTATGCACAACAGAATGAAACTTCCAAGGAGCATCCAGGTTGCACTTCTTCCAGGACAGATTTGTTAGTTCTTTTAGCAGTCCATGGTATTTTCAGCATTCTTTGCCAGAGTTGACAGCTGGAGCAGGTAATGCAGAGAGTGACTCCAGGCAAGAAGTTGCAGCCAGGGCTGACAGCTGGAGCAGGTAAGTGGGAGAGAGACCCCAGGCAGGAATCAGCAGCCAGCCAATGGCTGGAACAGGTAAGAAGGAGAGCCTCTAGGCAGGAAGCTAAGGAAGACGAACTTGTCTGTCAGTTTTTCATACTGTGGTGGCTTGCATGTTGCTCTAAGGCTGGAGGCTGTACCATTGGTGTTTCAAATGCCAGCAGGATTGCCCATGGTGGACAGGTTTCAGTTGGGCTTCCAGACTGAGACAGAAGTACGATGCTGTCAGTGATAGGTTAATATCCATATGCCTATAAGGAGGACCAGTTAATACTACTATTATTCAAAATTATGCACCAACCACCAAAACCAAAGATGAGGAAATTGAAGATTTTTACCAACTTCTGCACTGTGCAATTGAGCAAACATGCAATCAAGGTGTGCTGATTATCACTGGTGATTGGATTGCAAAAGTTGGAAACAAAGAATCACTGGTAGTTGGAAAATTTGGCCTTGGTGATAGAAACGATGCTGGAGATTGCATGATAGAATTTTTCAAGACCAATGACTTATTCATTGTAAATACCCCTTTTCAACAACACAAACAGTGGCTATACATGTGGACTTCACCAGATGGAGTACACAAGAATCAGATTGACTACATATGTGGCAAGAGGAGATGGAAAAGCTCAATATCTTCAGCCAAAACAAGGCCAGGAGCTGATTGTGGAACAGACTATCAACTCATATGCAAGTTCAACTTGAAGATGAAGACAATTGAAAAAATTCCACAAGAGCCAAAATATGGCCTTGAATATTTCCCTCCTGAATTTAGAGACCTTCAAAGAATAGATTTGATGCATTGAACACCAATGACCAAAAAGCAGAGGAATTGTGGGATGACATCAAGAAGATCATTCATGAAGAAAGCAAAAGGTCATTAAAAAGACAGGAAAGGAAGAAAAGATGAAAATGGATGTCAGAAGAGACTCTGAAACTTGCCCTTGAATGAATAGTGGCTAAAGCAAATGGAAGAAATGCCAAGATAAAAGAACTGAATGGAAGATTTCAAAGAGCAGCTCAAGAAGACAAAGTAAATTATTATAATGAAATGTGCAAAGACATAGACTTAGAAAACTGAAAGGGAAGGACACTCTTGGCATTTCTCAAGCTGAAAGAAGTGAAGAAAAAAATTAAGCCTCACATTGCCATACTGAAAGATTTTATGGGCAAAATATTGAATGATGCAGGAAGCATCAAAAGAAGATGGAAAGATACACAGAGTCATTACACCAAAAAGAATTTGTCAATGTTCATCCATGTCAGGAGGTGGCATATGATCCAGAACCAATGGTATCGAAGGAAAAAGTCAAAGCTGCACTGAAGGAAGTGGCAAAAAAACAAGGCTCCAGGAATTGACAGGATACACGTTGAGATGTTTCAACTAATGGAAGCCCCACTGGAGGCACTCACTCAGTTATGCCAAGAGATTTGGGAGATAGCTACCTGGCCAACTGACTGGAAGAGATCTATATTTGTACCCATTCCAAAGAAAGGTGATCCTACAGAATGTAGAAATTATCGAATAATATCATTAATATCACACACAAGTAAAATCTTATAGAAGATAATTCAAAAATGGTTGCAACAGTATATTGACAGAGAACTTCCAGAAATGTAAACTGGATTCAGAAGAGGACATGGAATGAAGGATATCCTTGCTGATGTCAGATGGATCTTGGCTCAAAGGAAAGAATACCAAAAAGATACTTACTTGTGTTTTATTGACTATGCAAAAGCATTTGATTGTGTGGATCATAACAAACTGTGGATGACATTCAGAGGAATGGGAATTCCAGAACACTTAATTGTACTCATGAGGAACCTGTACATAGAGCAGTAGGCTGTTGTTTGAACAGAACAAGGGGACATTGTGTGGTTTAAAATCAAGAAGGAAGTGCATCAGGGTTGTATCCTTTCACCATACTTATTCAATCTGTATGCTGAGCAACTAATCCAAGAAGCTGGCCTACATGAAGAAGAATGTGACATCGATATTGGAGAGAGAATTATTAACCTGTGATAAGCTGACAACACAACTTTGCTTGCTGAGAGTGAGGATGACTTGAAACACTTACTGATGAAGATTGAAGAATAGTCTGCAGTATGGATTACACCTCAATACAAAGAAAACAAAAATTCTCACAAGTGGACCAATAGCAGTGTCACAATAAATGGAGGGAAGATTGAAATTTTCAGAGACTTCACATTACTTAGTTCTACAATTCATGCCAATGGAAGCAGCAGTCAAGATACCAGATGATGTATAGCACTGGACAAAATGGCTGCAAAAGACCTCTTTGAAGTGCTGAAGTGGAATGATGTCTACTTGAAGGCTAATGTGCACCTGACACAAGCCATGATATTTTCAATCACCTCATTTGCATGTGAGAGCTGGATAATGAATAAAGAAGATCAAAGACAAGTCAAGTCTATTGAGTAGTGGTGCTGGCAAAGAATGCATAGGTCCTAGCAATCAGTATATCCCATTATCTCCTCTTCCCTTCAACTTCGCTTAAGGACTGGTCCTGATACCCAAGTTGATCTATTGAGATGTAATTTTAGAACTTCTGTCAAATTCATGAGAAGAGGGGATATTTGTTATTCATCTGAAACTGAGAATGGAACTATGGAACTAGGAGATACTCTGAGAAGTGATTGTGCTTGGGAGGAAAGCTATGATGGAAAAGAACAAAGCTCAGAAAACAGTAAAGAGAGGCAGAGATATAGTGACAGACTGATAGAGAAGGCCCTAGTGATACATTTAAGCCTCACCTGTTGCAATACCTCAAGTTTATCCTACCTTGGATATTTCCACTATATGAGCCAATAAAATCCCTTTCATTTTGAACCAGCTGGGGTCCCTTACTCTGTAAGTAAGACTGAACAAGATGCTGGCACTGTTCCCCTGAAACAGGTATCCTCAGGGTTGGATATCTTCAACAAAGAAGTGATACTGGCTGAGGTCTTTATTAAAATGAGGAAACTGAGACTTAAGTGTGCCAGCAAGTTAGTAATAGTAAAAAGGACAAAAGTAATAATAATAGTAGTAGTTTTAAAACAGACAAAAACAAGCAAACTAAAAAACAGAAAAAAGAAGAAAAAATGGGGGAGGGCAGGGCAGGGCACCCAGGTTCCATAAGAGCACACAGACTGGGATGGAGTTCCTGCAGGCCTAGAAGGTGGGTGGGAGTGGGGGATGGTTGCACCTCCATTCACCGAGCGGGAGAGTTCCGGTAAGATGGCGGAATAGGCAGAGAGACTACACAGGCCTTCTTCAACAAAGAAAAGGGGAAGCAATTAACTCAGATACAGAAGATAATGCTGGACCGCTGAGCCTTGAAGGGAAGGATATAGAAGTGGACTAAACTCCAATTAGCAGAAGAATTTGCATGAAAATACCAAAAAAGGAAACATATGGAGCTGTGGCCTGGCAGTGATCCTGATGGCACACACGGCTTGGATATTGGCAAGTGGTGGTAGGACCTAACAATTAACCTAAAAATCAGCCCTGCTAGCCAGGGACTACACGGAGAACTGCTGTGGTGGCTAGGGAATAAAAGGGGAGGCAGCAAAGAGGATGGCGGGCTGAACTGTGGACTTTTGTCTGTCCAGAGGGCACAACCATTTTGAATGTTTACAAGTGGCTTGCCATTTTGGATATTTAAAGCAACAGTTTTCTCCCAGATTCCAGGGGCTTAAGAACAGGCTCCACTTGCCAGTAACCCCAAGCACATTCTGGACCTGGACGACCAGAAAGGTGCGACATTCCCTTTGTTACTCTTGTACCCCACACCCTCTTGGTGAACGGAGGTGTGGCCACCCACTCCCACCCACCTTCTGGGCCCAGAGGAACTCCATCCTAGTCTGTGTGCTCTGATGGAGCCTAGGTGCCCTGCCCTCCCCCATTTTTTTTCTATTTCTTTTTTCTGTTTTTTAGTTTGCTTGTTTTTGTCTGTTTTAAAACTACTACTATTATTATTACTTTTGTCTTTTTTACTATTATTCTTTATTCTTCCCCTCCCAA
>NW_006921590.1:5496859-5506441 GCF_000298275.1 Orycteropus afer afer | reverse complement strand
AAACATATGAAGAAAGGCTCATGATCATTAGCTATCAGAGAGATGCAAATCAAAACAACCATGAGATACCATCTTGCTCCAGGACTAGTAGCAAAGTTCAACAAGACACAAAATAACAAATGTGGAGAGACTGGGACACTCATACATGCTGGTGGGACTGTACAATGGTACAACCACTGTGGAAAGCAGTATGGCGATTCCTTAAGAAGTTGGAATTAGATATATCATTTGACCCAGTCATTCCATTACTAAAGAAGTGAGAGCCATGATAAAAAACAGACATATACACACCCATGTTCATCGCAGCACTATTTATAATAGCCAAAGGATGGAAACAACCTAGATGTCCATCAACTAAGGAATGGATAACCAAACTATGTACATACACATAGTGGAATAGTATGCAACCCTAGAATAATGTAGAGTCTGCAAAACCCCACATAGCATGGATGAACTTGGAGGACATTATGCTGAGTGAAATAAGACAATCACAAAAGGACAAATATGTATTAGTTCATTATTGTAAAAGTCAAGGAAAGGTTTATTTATGGAAAGAAATGTTCTTTTTTTTGATACCAGGAGTGGGAGGGGAGGGGAAGGAACACTGTTAGATAGGTAGAAATAAGTATTGGTTTGGGTGAAGAGAAGGGCAATGTACCAAATATGAGTGATCAACATGGTGGCATTGAGGAAGAGGAAGACATAGAGATGTACATGAGAGATACAGACAACAAAGATGAACCCATTTGCACATATAATAATGCATTGTCAGTGAAGCCAAACATGGGCATACGGGTGGATAGATGGGTGGACAGGCTGAACTATTAGGTATGTCTATGAAGCGGAGGGGTGTACCCAAGACCATGTATAGGGTTGGCAGACAGTGGTCCTATAAGTTTATTTGTATGATCTAAATTCCTAGGTGTATAGTAGATCTGACAAGGGGCAAGATTGTGTCACTTCTTGGTCACAGCCACCTACCCAGAGGGACTGAGTAGTTGAACCTGTGGGCTCAGGACCATAGTCGTAGGGGACATCAAGCTCAATTGGCATAACATAATACACAAACCTCCTACTTTGGTGAGTAGTAACTGGGATCTTAAAAGCTTGCAAGCAACCATCTAGATGTAACAATGGGTCTCTCCTCATCCAGAGCAAAGAAGAATGAAGAAAACAAAAAATTTATGGAAACAATTAGTCCTAGTGACTGGTACACCATGCGATCTGCAGCCTATACAACTATGAGACCAGAAGAACTAGATAGTGTCCAGCTACTACTATCAACCACTTGGAGGGGGATCTATATAGGAGATCCTAGATAGAGACGGAGAACAAATGTGGAACAAGACTATAGCCCCTTGCTGCCCTTCAGATCTGGAATTGAACCCACACCTGTGGCTTCCAGCCAAACAATAGACAGGCATATGAGTTGGACATTTACCTGAGGTAGGTACACTCCTTGTACACAACAATCATGGGAGAAAGAAGGGCTGCTTATGCACAGGGAGACAGCTCAGGGAGCAGGAGTGCATGGAGGGATGAACATGGGGAAGAGATAACTGTTGGGAGGAAGAGGGAGGGCAGCTGTTGATTTGGGGTAAATTGCGGTCAATGTCATTAGACAAAGTATATATGAACTGCTGTATGCAAAGTGAATTTGCTCTGTAAATTTTCACCCAAATCACAATTAAAAAAAAAAAAAAAAGATTACAGCCAGGAAAAGCCAATGGAGCAGTTCTACTTTAACATTAAAAAATAATAATAAAAATTAAAAATACTGTTTCTATTTTCTAAAAGAAAAGGAGCCCTGGAAGGCATTCAAGATTCTGGAAGAACTTGGAGTCAGATAGGGTTGGAGGTGCCTGGGGCTTAGACTGTACCTGACAGAGTTGGGTCAGGAAGCAACTTATGCTAAATGGCTTTGTAACAGAGTTAAGCAGAGATTTTACTTACCAGAGAAAGGTTGACTGCCTTCTCCACCCCCGTCCTTGGCATTTCCTATTCTACAATTTTCTAGTGCCAGCTAAATCCACTTATTTTTATTATTTAAATAAATAAATAAAACTACCCCTAAATATCATTTAAAAAAAAAAAAAAGTTCCTTTATCTTTTGGGAAACTACAGGTTAACAAGGCTAATTGTTCCTTTTTATTTAATGATGTTATTGACCCACACAGTGAACTAATTGTTTCTCCTATGTAATATAGCACCCTTATCCTTATAATAATGCAATGAGAATAACACAATTACCTCAGAAAATGGAGGTTCAGAGTGGCTAAGTCATTCAGCTCAGGACACACAGCCAATATATTTCTTTATTTTCCCCTCTGAAAAGAAAGGTTTTAGTTCGTTGACTGTTGGAGCCAAAACGCCTGATCGGCAGATATTATTTGAGCACTTATTACATGCCAAGAGGTTATATAAGCAAGGTTATCAAAATGCTTTGTGGGAAGTTGGATATAAAAAAACTGAGCCATACTATGAGTATTTGGGGGAAGGTCAGGATCCAGCAGTTACTGAACAATACTAAAATGGGAGTGTGGGCTACATTGTGTTGTTGAGAAGAATGAATAAAGCAGCTTCTTCCTACAACTGTTTAAGGTATTTATCACCAATGTACACAAAGTGGCCAATAGATCCTAAAACCAAGATACATTAAACAAATCATGCAGAGAATGAAAAAAAGAAAAATCCTGTAGTTTTAGTAATTTTAGCTCTATGATATAAACTAAGGGTTTTAACTTGATAGTAATGGGGAAAAAGAAAACCCATGGTATTGGACCCATAAAGAATCTAGGTTTTCTTCTGGGATTCATGTTTTACTTATTGATTTACTTTCATCAGCTACTAAATATTTACTTCACTGAACTCAGTTTTTTCATCTCTGTAACAGCAGAATAATTATAACATCTTATATATGGGAAAAAAAAAAAAAAAAGGAGCTCTGGTAGCGTAGTGCCTAAGGCACTTGACTGCTAACCAGAAGGCTGGTGGTTCAAACCCACCAGCCACTTCTCAGAAGGAAGGTTGGGCAATCTACTTTCGTAGTGATATCACCTCAGAAAAACAAGGAGGGGTCGCTATGAGTCAGATCTTACTCGAGGGCACACAACAACAACATATATGAAAAGTGCCTCACACAGTTCGTGGCATGTAGTAGCCACTCAACAAATAATCCTTCCCCAATAGAAAGGAAAGCCACTGATTTTGAAGTAAGAATTATGGAAATTACCCTCCTAAACTTACTGAACCCTATAAATCTAGTACTTCTTTAATTAGATCTGATTTCCCATTAAGTAAATGAGAGAGCTTTGATTCAAATGTTCAGCTATTCTTTAATCACTTATTTGTGTATTTGTTTTTTAATTCAAAGAACCTGACAACATATGTATAGCTCAGTAAGTGTTTTTCAAATAGAAATGCTAGTTAAAAATGAGATTGGAATTTTGTTTCAAAGTTCGCAATTCACTTCTATTGGTTCTAAGGAAAAAAACAAAACTGTTATAGTAAAAAATACTCTCCTAAGGCTATGTTGTGGAGTCTATAGGAAAACATGGGAAAACAAAATAATGTTTCCATTGCATTTTATATCCCTTAAAGTATAAATGCACGTGAAACATATTGAAAATTTAGGAGAAAGTGAAAAGGAAAAGAAGACAAGCTTCAATATTAAATAATGCCAACTGTTTTGACTCTGGAAGCCATTGTGTTATGTGGATTGATATTTTTCCTATTAGAAACAGAGTTGAGCAGAGTTGGTACATGAATATACATGCTTCAAATTCTAGAATAAGAAAAAGGAAAAAATGAATGAAAGAGTAGAGTAGGTATTTTAAAATGTGGCCAAAATTACACGTGATGCTGTCTCAACTGACCAAAGCTAACCAATTTGAAATGCAGTGTTGTTCCTGGGTGCCAACAAGTTGATTTTGACGCACAATAACCCCACCTGACACAGTAGAGCTGCCCCATAAGGCTTTCTAGACTGTAATCTGTATAGGAGTAGATCACCAGGTTTTTCTCTCACAGAGCAGCTGGGTGGGTTTGAACTGTCAACCTTTACAGTAGTGGTCTAGCACTTCACCATTGCTTATCTAGCCATAATAATTCTGTGTGTGTGTGTGTCTTATGCAGGAAGAAAAGAGGAGGATGAGTGCAGAGAGTAGAAAAAGGGGCAGAGAAAAAGTTTCCAATGGTAATCCTCTCATAGATTCTTATTAGGAACAAAGAATGGGGCAGAAGCAATTGCTGTTTCTCCTCACTTAAGGTCCCCCAGGGGCAAGCAGATGTTTAACATTCAGTACTTCACTGCCACTCCCTGCCTTTCTACCCCACTGATTTTGAAATACTCTTTCCAAACTAGAGCATCTGTTGTCAAAACATTAACAGTGTTACTGGTAAGACTCAACCAGGCATGTGATGAGAGGAACAAAACAGGATATGACAACCACTGAATGTCAGTGCAATGAGTGCCTAATGTATAACTGACCATAGATACTGATAAGCATTTGAACAGAATTAATAGTTTTTTGTTACATACTTCGTACTGAAAGTCCCATGGTTGCCATGAGAATTCATTTCCTGGAAAGGTAGAAGATAAGATCATCTGAAAAGTCCAGGGCAGGATTAATATGCATAATTCAAAAGGATTTTTAAGATAAATTAGCAGGATGCTCATTATTTTGGTTGACTTTATTTAAATGAAACAAACATCCTCAGAGGAAAGGCAGGTGGATACGTGAGAAAAGTGTTCTATTTTTTCAAGCCTAGATGAGATTAATCCAGCCTTTCCCTCCCTCCTGGGCAGCAGAGAGGTTTCTCCGTGGCTGAGATTATTCTGTGTTCCATGAGTGGAGTCAGGGGAGGACTACTCCTCCCCGCCCAGGAGGTCTCCCCACTTCCTGTGACATTGTCTCCTAGTTTGGTGTTCTGAGCCTACTCGAACTAAAAGGAAACAGTATAAGCCTAGAGCCTGACTCCCATAGAGAGGAAGGAATGCCCCCAGACCACTTTAGCAGGGTAAGGAGGGGCCATGGACCGCTGTGGTTGTGTGCCATCTGGCTGATTCTGCCCCATACTCACCCTATGTGACAGAATAGAACTGCTGCTATAGGGTTTCATAGACTGTAATCTTTACATTTCAACATAAAACAAAAGTCCTCACAACTGCATCAATAAGCAACATCATGATAAATGCAGAAAAGATTGAAGCTGTCAAGGATTTCATTCTACTTGGATCCACAATCAATGCCCATGGAAGAGGCAGTCAAGAGATCAAATGACATATTGTGTTAGGCAAATCTGCTGCAGAAGTCCTCTTTAAAGTGTTAAACAGCAAGATGCCACTTTGAGGACTGAGGTGCACCTGACCCATGTCATGATATTTTCAATATACATGCAAAAGCTGGACAGTGAATAAAGAAAAATGAAAAAGAATTGAAGCCTTTGAATTACAGTCTTGGCAAAGAATATTATATATCCCATGGATTGCCAGAAGAATGATTAAACGTGTCTTGGAAGATGTACTGTCAGAATTCTCCTTAGAAGCAAGAATGACGAGACTTTGTTTCACATACTTTGAACAAGTTATCAGGAGGGACTGGTCCCTAGAGTAGGACATCATGCTTGGTAAAGTAGAGATTCAGTAAAAAAGAAGAAGACCCTCAGCAAGACGGGATGACAACAATAGGCTAAACATAGCAATGATTATGAAGATGGCACAGAACTGGGCTGTGTTTCATTCTGTTGTATGTAGAGTTGCTATGAATTGGAATCGATTTGACAGCGCTAACAACAACAGCAGTCTTTGCTGGAGCAGAGCACTAGGTCTTTTTTCCTGTTGAGCCACTGGTGGGTTCATGGTGAGTTCCAACTGCCAACCTTTTGGTTAGCAGCTGAGGGTTTAATCGTTCTGTGGATTGTTAATCTCTCTTCAATGGGCCTGGGGGCACAATGGTTAAGAGCTTGGCTACTAACTCAAAGGATGGCAGTTCAAACACACTAGCAAGCTCTGCTAGAGAAAAGATCTGGTGATTTGCTCCAGTAGAGATTACAGCCTAGGAAACACTGTGGGGGCAGTTTCACTCTGTCTTATACAGTCACTGTGAGTTGTAATCAACTTGATGACAAACAACAACCCAAAACCATCTCTCTTTACGTCAATGATCTCTGTTAGTATGCTTATTTACATTCCTGCTTAAAGAAACACTATCCTAGGGGTTTTGGTCATCTAGTATCACTCCAACAGAAATACACAGTGGATGGCTTTAACAAATAGGGATTTACTCTTTGAGGAGGCTCGAAGTCAAAAGTAACAGGACAGGCTCTAGGAGCTGAATGAAGGCCCCCTGACCTTGGGCTTCAGCTCTGCCTCTTGCTCCTGGCCCACTGAAGCTAGAGGTTTCTCCTAACTCAGGCAGCTGCTGGCTGCTGAAGGTGACAAACCCAAGGTCAAATAAAATGGCACAGTCCCAAGATTATCAAACAACACGGCAGACCATTAGTTCAAGCCCAGAGACAGTCCCAATATTGGCAGACAACATGGCAGATCACTCACTGATGACGCAGCCAAATGCAGGATCCAAGCATGCAAAAAATCTCCAGAGACCTTCCTCCATACCTCTTCTTATATACTGGAAGCTAGACCACATTCCTAAGACAGCTACTCAGCTACTCCAGTAGATTCCACCAAGGAGTTAATTACCAGTCTCATCATGGGGAATAACTATATCCAGCTGCCCAGCCACTCAAAACCAGGCCCAATCAAGTTGCGACCCAACTTAACTACTACACCAGAATACAAGGAGCCATGGTGGCAAGTGGTGAAAGGTTTGACTGCTAACTGAAAGGTTGGTGGCTTGAACTCACCAGCTGTTACATGGGAGAAAAGACCTATCAATCTGCTCCTATAAAGATTTACAGCCTTGGAAACCCTGTGGGGCAGTTCTACTCTGTACCATACAATACTAGGATATTCCACAGAGACATCTTTCAATGAATCACTTCCTTGGGCACCATTTATCATTGAGAGACTGCCAATCCACATACCTTATGTTATGGATTGAATTGTGTCCCCAAAAAATACATGTTGTAAATCTTAGCCTCTATCCCTGTGGTTATACTCTCATTTGAGAATGAGTTATCTTTGTTATGTTAATGAGACAGGATTAGTGTAGGATGTATTTTGAGTCAATCTCTTTTGAGATATGTTGTTGTTGTTGTTGTTTGCCGTCGAGTCAGCCCCGACTCATAGCGACCCCTCCTTGGGTTTCCGAGGCAGTATCACTACGGAAGTAGGATTGCCCAACCTTCCTTCCGAGGAGTGGCTATAAGAGAGATTAAACTAGCAAGTCAGAAACAGAGATGGGGGAAGAGAGATGCTAAGCCACATGAAGATTACCCAGGAGCAGAACGTCAGAAGACACGGGACCTTCCTCCAGAGCTGACAGAAAGAGCAAGCCTTCCCCTAGTGCTAGTACCCTGAAGTTGGACTTCCAGCCTCCTAAATTATGAGAAAATAAGTTTCCATTTGTTAAAACCTCTTACTTCTGGTATTTCTGCTATAAGCAGCACTAGATATCTAAGACACTGTCACAAAATTTTGGGGTTTTTTTAATGTATAAAATTAATTCATGACATTTTAATCTTTATAGTATATTAGCAAATTAAATCTGCATCACTGGGGCAGCTTCATATAAGGAGTAAAATGAATATAAAATTGTATCATCAATCTTGAAAGGAAAGACAAAATCTTTAAATTTAGAAGCTATTTTCCTTTATTCTTTGCTTATGAGGTATTTTTTTAAGATTACAGTTTGTGGCTGTGTCAAACTATACTCTCTAATCCACTCATTTAATTCCCATTCTCTGTCATACAAACATAATTATGGAAAACACTCAATTTGTTCCTATTTGATAAAGGACTAAAATAAGAATAGCAGATTACACCACAATGAGTTTTAAGAACATAGGGGATATTTACTGTGATGCTACTGAAAGCTCTTTTGCTGCTGGATGAAGAATAATTTCCATTCCTATTTCTCATGGCAGTGACTGAGGTATTGGGTTAGATTTGATTTTCAAATAGTCTGGCAGAGACATCTAATTGAATCCTGGGATGGGAAATGGAGATGCCCTGGAAGTCAGGTCCAGCAGTCTGAGGGCATTCTCATGAGACTACTTCACATGATTCTTGTATCTGCAGAGCCCCTCACACAGAGTGCTCTGTCAGGGCTGTGGTATTTTGATTCCATTAATTTTTCATGCCTACTTTTATCTGTCCCTTTCGGTACGGCTCTCTGTGGTACACACATCTATAGTGACCTCAAATGATCCATGTCCTCGTATAATCTCCCTACTCACTTCAACCCCATCCCGCTTGAGTGTAGGCAGGACCTGTGGCTTGCTTCTAACCTGTTGTTCTTGTGTGCTGTGGACTGCTACTAACCCTTTAGGACAGAGTAGAACTGACTCATAGGGTTTCTTTGGCTGTAATCTTTGTAAGAGCAGATTGCCAAGTCTTCTCTACCAAGGGGTTGTTGGTGGGTTTGAACCACTGACCTCTAGATTAGCAGCGGAGCACATAACCATTTGCCAAAGGTGATAGGCTGGCCCTTCCCTGATTGGGTTATAAAATTCTTAATAGACTAGAGAGAGATGGAGACCGACTCTTGAAGATGTAATCTGCCTTAATAAGAACTTCCTCTTGAAGCGGCCACATGGGAAGGAGGAGGCATATAGTTGCTAAGATTCTTATTCCTACAAACACAAGATATTAAATTCTGCCAACAACCACAAGAACTGAGAAGAGGACCTCAAGCCTCAGATGAGACTCCATTCCTCGGAAACATCTTGGTTGCATCTCTAGCTAAGTTGTGCTCAATCTTCTGAGCTGCAGAACCTGGGAGAAAATGCATGGTTTCAAACTGCTAAATTTATAGCAACTTGTGCTGCAACAATAAAAATCTGATAACACCCTCTCACACTAACTCTTGGCTTGGGTATGCAATCTGCTTTGGCTAATGGGATAGGAGCAAAGTTGACATTAGTAGAGGCTTAAAAAATCAGGGCCTCCAACTCATTCTTCTTGGTCCAGTCATGGCCAACAAAATGAAATCATAAAATGTGGGTGTAAAATGTTTGTGAAATGTGGGTGAATGGGAACAATAACCAAAATGGGGAAAAGTGCAAGTCCACATCCTGCTAGAAACTTAATCTCCCTCTTAGAAAATATGGACAGCATGTGCATTGCCTAACAACCGAATATCTTGATCTGCAGAGTTCCAGAAAACAGTGCCTTTCTCAAAGATGGTGGCCAACAACGTCGCTTTGAATGTGTATTGCTTTTCACAGTCCTGGAAATAATCTAATCTCTAGCATCAGGCTACTAAAAGGGCTCCCCATGCCTCTTCCAAGTCTCCCATTTCAGGGCTTCAATCCATAATTTTTCTCATTTTGGTTATACTTCACCCAAATTTTTGAAATTTAGGTCTGTTCTGAATCCACTCTGTTGACCATGACTGAACCAGTTAGAAGCCCTGTGAAAAAGTAGTTTTGCATTTCTGCATTCTTTTTTTTTTTTTT
>NW_006921590.1:5456922-5494529 GCF_000298275.1 Orycteropus afer afer | reverse complement strand
GGATTATCTTCTGTGTCTGTGTTAATTGGTTTCCCTTTTCTTTGTTGAAGAGGGTCTGTGCAGTCTTTCTGCCTAGTCCACCATCTTGCCAGCCCTCTCTGCATTCTCTTTTAAGCTATTGCCATTGCCACAAAAATGCTTTTGAGGTGTGGGATGTGAGAGACACATGGAAAAGACCCAACTTGTCCCACACGGGCCATCTTAGACCAGCCAGGCCCCAGCCACTCCACCAGCCAAGCCACAGATTCATGAGAAATAACAGATGTATGTTGCTGTAAGCCACTAAATTTGGGGGTGCTTTGTTATGTAACAAGGACCTCTGATGGCATAGTGGTTAAAGCATTAGGCTGTTAACCAAAAGGTCGGCGATTTGAACACACCAGCCACTTCACAGGAGAAAGATGAGGCAGTCTGCTTCTATGAAGATTTATAGTCTTGGAAACCCTATGAAGCAGTTCTACTCTGTCCTGTAGCGTTGCTAGGAGTCTGAATTGACTCAATGGGAATGGGTGCATTATTATGAAACATTTGTGGCAATAGATAATAGTTACAGAGACCCATTAAAGCCAGGAGACATGTTTCAGCTTAAACCATATGATTGCCTGTTTGGAACTGTCTTTTGTTGCTTTTAGATAAAAGTCTCAAAAGAATGAAAGGAGAAATTGGGAGAGCTGCTGGGAGAATAGAGATGACCATTTGCTGTGAACATTTGACAAAAGAGAAATTCTTTTCCAATAAGATCGAAAATATATTTTTAATTTTTTTCTGCATTTTACAGGAGCATGTTTAAGCAGTAGCAAAAATAAAAGTGGCTTGCATCTTTTACATAAATATTTTACAGAGGCATTTCTCTTTTCTTCTCTTCCAAGGGTTCCAATGCCATTTTCATTTTAGAGTCTCAGCATGCTCATACAGGAAATGTTTTGGAGGTTTTGGAAGGGAAAAATCATGTACAGAGTAGTACATGGCCCCTCTGCCTTCCATTTCACACACCATCACAGAACCCCAAAGGTTCCCTGCAGGAAACCTTGCAACAGTCTGCTTCTCAGATAGGGTGAGGGAAGTGAGGATGCAAGACAGAGATGAAATCTTGGGGTGGTGGGTTGAACAGAAAAAGATACTATCTTAAGAACTGAGGGGGAAAAAAAACCTGTTGGGAATATTTTTCCATTCGATGGGTAGTCTATTGTCTCAGACACCTGAGGCTGTCCAGAAAAGAAGGTTCTTGACAGAACCTTGTTAGGTTAGGCGCTTCACTTCTTTTCAAGGGACAGCTTTATTCCTTTTTGATTTCACAACTCACCACCGGGAACAAAAGAATTCAGGAAGCATAATTCAGTTTGAACTGGGTAAATGTCAGTAAGCAAAACACACTGAGAAGATTTTTTTCTTTTAAATGATTTTTTGGAAAAGTAAAATGATGGAATCTTTCAACAGCCATGTTACCGACTACAAATAACTAACAAAAACTAAAATACCTGGGAGAACTTCTATAGCCTAGCTACATGGGTGCTTATTCAAATCCGCCTGCATTTAGTCACAGACGTTCCACGTATTTCTTATAAAAATTTACATTATCAAACAGACTGGCCATGGGTGAAAGATGGAGAAGAAAACATGGCCCCCAAGGTCAGAACCACATTCATTTTGAGGAGTCCAAGTATTTCTTTGGGATGCCTCATAGAGAATTCAAAAATGTCCTATGGACTCAACAAACAGGTTACCGGGGAGTGGATGAAGGCCTCCTGCTACTGCTGTGGGTAGCAGACCTACTGGAGACAGTGCTGGGCTAGCACAAATGTAATTGGACTCTGGGGAAGGATCTGGTCAGCTGCTTCCAGGAGACGGAGCAGCACAAATGACCTAAGTTCCTGGAGCCGTCTGGGAGCTGCCCCTTGCCGACAGTTCGCTACCCAGTGTGCAGCCTGCTGGCAGTGCCACAGGCTTAAGAACCACTTGCCTTCCACTTGCTCTCTGACTTCCCAAGGTACAGTTTCTACTCAGGAATGGTCCCACCTCCTTGAAAGATCAAGTTGCCTTTAACAAGTTGGGATTTCACCTCAGAGGACTTAGATTTATTCACCTTCCTGGGTGTGATGTCAGTTCCAATGTTCCTTCTTGCCATGAATTATCCCTTAACTGGCTCCATTTCCTCCAAAATTAACTAAAGTATGAGGTAAAGACAGAGTACCTGGAGAGCACGGGTGTTAGCTAAAATTTAATTGTCATTTGTAAGCCTGATATTCTTTTTCAGCATCCTGACTTAAATGGTGCTTGAAATGTAATCATGGCTAAGAATGTCATTTTATAAGTGCCCTCTGCAGTCTGACTTAAAGGTGTTAAGGCCCTCAGTCTTGCTTTGTTATCTCTGGCACAGACTTCTTTATACTTATTTTATGGGACTAGTTCTTAACATGTTTGCAGACACTTTGGCTCAATTTTCATCTGTGTGCCCATCAGATCAATTCCAAGCATCTGTCAGACTGCTTGATTATCTCCCCAAAATGACAGTGAGTCATAATTTTCCACAAAGATAAAATTTCTGTCTCTGTCAGGAAACAAAGGTAGGCTACTTCCAAACAGCAGCATTTAACAGTCACATGGTTCCTATAACTCACTTTTGCTATCTTTAAATATGGTATCTGGGTAAAATGCAAAGGTTTATAATTAAAATAAATAAATAAAAAGGAAGGAGGGTAAACCTTCTTACATTTGTTGTTGTTGTTGTTATGTGCCGTCGAGTCGGCCCTGACTCATAGCGACCCCTCCTTGGGTTTCCGAGGCAGTATCACTACGGAAGTAGGATTGCCCAACCTTCCTTCCGAGGAGTGGCTGGTGGGTTTGAACCGCCAGCCTTCTGGTTAGCAGTCAAGTGCTTTAGCCACTATGCTACCAGAGCTTCTTACATTTAGGGGAATAATATTCAATTTTCAGTTAAGAACAGAGTTTATCTACCTTTCTGATGAAAAGAAAAAGGTATATTTTTAAAATATTGTGTTATTTGTTAATGGTTGCATATATGTAGCAAAAACTCCAGCAGACATCATATGCCAAGAATGCTGCTGTGATTTTAAGGTGCATGATCTTGTTTTTTTATTTTTGAAAAAAAGTTGCCCATGGACTCACAGGGCATGTGAATTTGCAATATCTATCATCACCTCACTAGATTCATAAAATTGTTCCTGTTCCTCTTGCAAGTCTCAAAACAACATCACAGTGGGAATGTAATCAACCGTAACAGTCATATTTACAATACACAATTCAACTGTAATGAGACACATAAGAATTCTTTATTACCAAGTTGTTTTCCTGAGACATTTCTGTCTTCCTATCAATCTGAAAAATAGCATACAAGGGTAAGCATACTGTTAGCAGCACATTTCAAATGAAAAAATAATCTATCCAAAACAATGTTAATTTCCACTAAAGGATAATAAATAGAATATGAAAGATAGCATATGTGTATATATAAGATGGATTTATGATCACATTTTGATATTGAATAAGAAAATTTTCATGTTTGTATAGAATTGCTCCCCAGCAGCAAAGGTCAATATATAGAAGCATTAAAGTCCCTTGTTTCAGAGCCCATCATAGGTGAGTACCCAGGGTGCTGCTGCGAAGCTGTTTCAAACCCGATTCCTTTGCATTGCCTCTCCAGTTGATTTCTGTGCTCATGAATTTACACCATAAAAAAAGTAAAAGGCAAACAATAAAAATAGCTTAAAACGGAATTTCTCCTGCCTTCAGACAGAAGCCAAAGCCATTTTTAAAGGAATCCAGCAAACTTACTGTGCACTGTCCCTTCCTATTTCAAAAAAAGAAACAGATAGTAACAGCTTTCAATTCAGCAAATCAATGAAAGGGATGTGTGTCCTGTGCATGTTAATACTGATAGAAATGACTAAGCAATATTAAAATATAAATGGTGATTAACTGATGATATTGCTGAAATTGCATGTAACCAGCTAGACCTGTATTTGTTTTTAAGCATCAAAATTCATAACATACAGTGAGTTTTAGATGGTAACTACAGGAAGACCTTAACTCCCAATCAGTTATATCATTTGGGTAAAGTTCCTAACAGTGATTCTTCATTACATTCAGCCTTAGAATGTCTAAACAGACTCTGTCCATACTGCCCAATGCCACACCAGTGTCCACATTAAACCCAAGCAGCATTTCTTTCTGAGGTTTCTGAAATTCAAACCTGAGCACTGAGCACAGTGACCATGTTATTACTCACTGAATGTCTCCAAGTAAAGATTACACACGTGGAAGAAGGCAATTTTAACAACCAGCAAGCAAATATCTGTGCTGCCATTACTTCCCTGAGAGTGGAACATTTTGCTTTTAAAAAGCAACTTAAGGTTTCAAGTACATATATTCAGATATATGGATCAAAACAGAATTAACTGAAGCATTTGTGCATCAAAAGTGATCTGAAAAGTCTGATTGATATTCTGTACCATGTAAATATTCAGTCATTGGGAATTAGATGAGTTCACAGGGGTTTCATCGCACAACAAATAATTAAAAATTTGTTAGTTGTTGTTGTTATGTGCCGTCAAGTCAGCCCTGACTCATAGCGACCCCTCCTTGGGTTTCTGAGGCAGTATCACTATGGAAGTAGGATTGCCCAACCTTCCTTCCGAGGAGGGGCTGGTGGGTTTGAAATTAAAAATTACACAAGAGAAAAAAAATGAAATGCAATAAATAAAGGATTTTGAGGCCTTTTAAGCTCAAATAACTTCTGTGCACTAGAAAACAGTTCAGAGAGTCAAAACAAAATGTTGATTCTTGTCGTCTTATGAGGGGATGCTCCTTGTTTGAAAGTTAGAGAGTAAGTGCTTCTGAAAAGCTTACTTTATGTTGGGATGCAACTTGATGCACAAAATGGTGACCGTAGGAAAGCCTTACTTTCTCTTGTAGATTTGGTCATGCACTGGGAGAATGCTGATAAAGTGATTGTGTTAGTTTAATGAAGAATCCAAATAGCCGATTTTATTTAGATTTCTTTTTATCAGAATATTCTGATTAAAAAAATTCTCTATTTTATCAGAACAATGTCATTTATCATTATAGGGCTGATGGCCTTGAAGCTGTGGCTGAAAAGGAAATTTATTTGCCTAATTATGCTCCTTCTGACTGACTTCTAGCATATTAAATGCCAACTGCAAGGCTTCTAAGAGTCAGATAGGACATTTTGCCTCTTTTCTGGTTCAGAAACATAACTGTATGCATTTAAAAATACCTTTTCTTTTCTTACCAACATGTGACCTCTGAGCACTATTCTTTTCTAATATTTGTTCAATATATGTTGCTACTTGAAAAAGGACTTTAGTGCCCAGTTTTTCACCTAATAATTTGTTCTGTTTGGAAAGTTCAGAGTACGATCATAATTAGAATGTGTGCCCCTCTAGGCCTGTGTATTCTGCATGATGAAGAAATGTGCATTAAAAGTACATAGAATGATATTGCAGGCTCAGGTTAAGTTGGTATAGCAGTAAAATTTTGCCTGAGCAAATCAATAAAATCATAGCTTTTTGATTTTGCATGTGAATCTCATATCTGCATGGAATAAAAATTGGTTCAAAAACTGAAACTTAAGTTTTTCCTTATCCTATTTGATCTTACAGTGTATTTGTAACAACTAATTTGTTTTAAAGACAAAGAAAGGTTCATTGGCAGTCTTTGAAGGTATTAGTGCAAAGTTAATTTGAAAAACATACCAATTTTTAAAATAGTGCAAATTTTTCATTCAGAGATTTTTCCTACTATACTAAAGGCTGTGTTTCAACCAGTCAATATATTGAGCTAGATTCTATTCCAACCATGCTAACAATGTATCAATGTAAATAAAGATGATGAAATGCAGGGAAAAGTAAAACCATAACCTCAGCTTCCAGATTACTAATTAGTTAGAAGGAAAATTGTTCTTTAAGTAGTTAGCAACACAGTCTGATTTGGCAGCAAGGGCATTTCTTGGCATTACACCAGAAGCCAGTTGAAGAAGGAATTTTAGCCTAATAAGCCTAACAGCAAATTACCATTATAAATTCTCCCTACATCATAATGGGACACTGTCTGGCATTCTGGTTTCTCTTTCTTAGGGCTCTTTCAATGAATAAAGAAGGAATTTATACTTTATTACATAACTTATGTTCATTTCACATTCCCAAATGATAAAAATGTTAAAACAATGCAGGTAATTTTAGTAAGGAGGGACTTAGGATAAGAAATATTGCATCTCTTTCATAGATTCTATGAACTCTTCAAAGTGCTCTATAAACACTATTAATGTTTGATTAGCAGCAAAGCAGTAGCCTAATCAAAATTTCCCTCTGCCATATATGTATGTGCATATACATACAATGTTCATCAATGTATTCTATTAGTCTCACCTAAATCTGACCATTAGACAGTCATTCCCAGAGGCTGTGCAAGGTTACAAATACTGTCTGTGCTGTATCACGGTTCAAGACTACTAGCACCCAAGTGGTTAAGAGAGCCAATGCCTTCATTTAAAACAAGAAGAAAAAGAAGAAGAAGAAGATCTATTGCATATGTTAAATTTCTTTTTAAGATTTTAAAAAAAATGGGGGATACAGTGAGTTACCCAATATTCTATTCTGGGTCCTTTAATTTTCTTTACCTAAAGCTATTTTTTATACATAGAAGGCTAGATGTCTTTAAACATAGTTTCAGCAATCCTGAGTATATTCTTTTGAAAATATGATGGTTTGGGCTTTTTTTTTTTTTTTTTGCATAACTTGGAAGAAAGTTCTGAGGAGTGGGTTTTCCTCCCAGAGAAGAATTCTGCAGCATCTTCTCCCAGGAGCACACCGAGAGCCTTGTCATCAGGTATATAACGTGCCCTGGGAATGGAGGCTCCGGGCACTGCAGCCATCACAGAGCCTATCACATCAGAAACCCTGACCGGGGTCCTGCAGGCACTGCAGCATCTTGGTCTTTCCCCTTCCACACTCTTCTAGCAGCACCTGAACCTTTGGGCATCCTGCAGGAGTGGCTGAAGTCCGTAGCTTAACTTCACTAGGAAAAAAACAAGTCCGTTCAAATGCAGCATCTTCATCTTTTGGCCGGGTGGTTCTTGGTCCCCCATGGATAGGAGTGATACCTAGAGGATTCAGAAGTAGAAAGAATTCCCTGTTGTCACAATGTTTTAGTTCACACATTCAATTTCAAAAGCTGTAGCTCAAGTATATGAATAACAAACAACAATGAATAATAATAATAATAATAATAAAAAGATTCTAAACATAACAGGATATTTTTACAAAACTGCCTTTTACTATAGTTCAGTGCCAACAGGGTCTTTCTTAAATTATGAACTGAACAGAAACTAATACTCCTTTATGGTGGGAAAATAATACTCATTCAAAGTAGCTTGCAAATTTAAATGCCTCTCTCTCTCTATATATATATATATTAAAATATCTATTTTATATAATCATTATTCATTTAAGGAGCCCTAGTGGCACACTGGCTAAGCACTTAGCTGTTAACCCAAAGGCCAGTGGTTCAAACCTACCAGGGGCTCTGCAGGAGAAAAAACCTGGTGATCTGTTCCTGTAGATTATAGCCTGGGAACTCTATGGGGGCACTTCTACTCTGTCACACATGGTAACTGTAGTTGGAAGTTACTCCACAGCACACTATAGCATTTGATTCAAATTTCTTTTTATCTTGTATATTGTTAGTTGTTGACATATATTTCAACATTATAAAATAAAATATTAATGTGAAGATGATATGTTCATCATCTATTCAGTCAGATGGAGTTCAATGTTATTCTCAAAACAGCAATGATAAAATTAAGACATGTCAGTCTTTATCCTTCTGGTAAGGCAGCTAAATGTTTATGTATATATCATATAATTACTAATCATAAACCAAAACCAAACCAATTGTTGGTGAGTCAATTAGGTCTCATAGGGGTCCCAATCAACCTTGTAATCAAGAACAGAGCCCACTTTGGGAACGCTTATGAGGCTGCTTAGGTGTGTTTGCCCTTCTTTCATCTTATTTGCATTACTTTCCTCCTCTCAACCCAGCCAGCCCTACCTCCTCTTCCCAGAAGCCCAGAAATAAGGGAGCTCCCATTTTGGTCAGTGTTTTTTGGTGCTATTTCTGTTTCTGTCACTATTTTCTTTTCCTAATCAGCATTTTATGCCTGGGACATTCATCCTAATCAATTTTCAAAGTAGTCTCCCCCATTATTTCAACAGTTCCAGAAATCTTCCCCAAAGACAAAGAATAGCTAGCTAGATAATGGCTTTATTCTAAGACTTTCATTCTGAAAATGGCACTTGTCTATGCTCTTCCCTTACTAAACACAGATGACACGTTCTAAGCTGAAAATGTGCCATATCTTGGATTACTGCTTTAGTTGCAGCCTGGATGCTTTGGAGATGTATGCACAGGTTTGAACTGACAGTCTCAGGTTGTCAACTTGTATAATACAGGAATTATGTGTGGAATTCTCCGTACATAGTGCTTTATCAAGATCCTTTAATAAGGTTTGGTAATGATGACGCCAATGACAATTACAATGATGAGGGTGACAATGAAAACAATAGCAGATCTGCTAAAGTCTGGTAACTAAAACCAAAAACCAAACTCACTCTTGTAGAGTTGGATCCAATTCATAGTGACTGCTCCTTGGGTTTCTGAGGCGGTGTCACTACAGAAGTAGATCACCCTATCTATCTTCCTTCTGAGGAGTAGCTGGTGAGTTTGAACCACCAGCCTCCTGGTTAGCAGTCAAATGCCTTAGGTACTATCCTACCAGAGCTCCCCTAAAGCCTGGTGGAGGAGTTAAAATATATTTCCTACTTCTAACCATATAGCTAGGGCAGCTTTTCTCAACTGGTGTTCCATGGAAAAAAATGGCAAATCCCTGAAGAAAAAACAATCAACAGATTTCTTTCATGTAGAATACCTGAGTCCTTAATGCTAATCACGTTGGGAATCCCCCAAAATGACAAACTGTTCAGTGTTTTCCAAATCTATTTGGTCATGAGGTTTTTTTTTTTTTTTTTTTTCAGGGAACATCTATTAACATCTCTGATAATACTGGTCATTCCATGGAACCTATTTGAGGAAATACACTCTTGATTCTAAATACTACCCCTCCAAGTCCCATGACATCCACTGATCTCCATCCTTTGACTATGGAAAATCATGAGAGTAACAGCTGACCTGATTTGTATTAGTAATTAGGTGTTTCCAGTTTGGGGTCTACTGGGTACTTCTAAGTGTTATTTCTCAGGCAATAACTTGGAATAGTAAATAAGTAATGGCTTTAGATACCGTCAAGGGTTATTTTTATTGGTAAACTGGGAAAGTCTTTCTCCCATGATTTATACTCTCACTGTTATTAGAAGCTAAAGTCATGGGTATGTGCATTTTTAAATAGGTGATTCATTTTTAATTTGGAGGATTTGAAGAAAATTGGATGTGATAGCTAACTTATGTTGCTTAAATTTGACTGTTTAAATCATGCCTTCTTATTCTATTCACAATTCCAAATATAACTATAAACAATTTTGTATCATCTTTATCATGCATCTGATTTATCTGTTTATCAAAATAAGAAAATTTTAAAATGTCTTTTAATAAAGGAATTATGTGTTTGGAAATAGAACTAATATTTGATTTAAAAAAAATTAATGCTGGTAGAATAGTAAAAGGATAACAATTACAAAGAATGACTGAAATAATTACTTTAAAAAGGGGGGAAGGCAGAAGAGCTCTTGCAGAGCTCCCCTGAGTTCTCTGTACAGCTGGTTTCCCATTGATATTTACTTGATTTTCAGCAAAAAATATAAAGCCAGGCATTGCCCATGAACGTGAGTCTCGTAGGAAATGCTGAAAAATTAAAAGAATGATCTCTGCTCCCAGTACAAGCCAAGGGAATTTGAAATAATCAGATGTTGAGAGTCAAGAACATAGACATTCATACTGTGCATGGAAGGCTGGATGGATGCAGCCTTGAGTAGAAAATTAAAATTTAAAATCTCTGAAGGGATAGTAGGAGGAGAGCAGTTGTGGAGATGGTAATTTCTATTAATGATATATACCTTCGGAAAAGGAGAATTACTCATCATTTCTCTGCAGTTACAAATCACAACAGAACTAAATTTATAGAGGTAGTATTTTGGAAATATATTATCCAGCTAAAAGAGCAAGCAGTTGAATAATCCTTTGTGTGATTCATAAGAACCACCTGTTGAAACAGGAGGAGAAGAAAAATTGTTAAGAAAGTGAACTAACCTCAAAAAAGAATCTCATTTCCATATAATGACTGAAACAGGCTGTTTTTGAGACCTCTTTCCCTTTCCAAGGCTAGTAGCCATCTTCAGGAAATCATTTACATAATGGTCATGAGCTGGCTTTGCTAGTTGGAAAAAGAGTCAGTTTCTCCAGGCATACAAGGCTACTTTGGATGAACATACTCCAGTGGCGTGTGCTTCCTAAGACAACCCTAAGCCGTACAGGAGGAGACTGTGTATGTGGATGCTTAAGATCAGCTTGATGATTCAGTTATGAGTGGGATCCTTGGAAAAGTCAATTTGCATGCAGTAGGCACGGTTGGTGCCTATATCCTCTCACCCTTACCAGCTCAAGGCATCCAGGCCTGACATCCAACTGCCAGCACCTGTATTTCTTTTCCTGAGGACTTCATCTACTCTCTAGAGACTGCCTTGTCGACCTTTACAGCAGGCCAGAAACACCAGGAAATGAACACCCCCCTGAGAGCAGGCCTCAAACAGTCACTGACAAACATTGGAGGATAAATATTGCAGCTCCCTTCCTTCCTCCCCGAGAAGGAGAACTCTGAGGTACATGTTTCACACTAGCTCTCTCTCAGATTTCCCGAATGGGATCAAGCTTCAGTTGCCCACAATGGTAACTTACTTGATGTTGCTGTGTGCCATTGAGTCAATTCCAACTCACAGTAACCATAAGACAGAGCATAACTGAGCCATAGGGTTTCCTAGACTGTATGTAGCCTTTATAGGAATAGATCATCAGGTCTTTTCTCCTGTGAAACAGCTGGTGTGTTCAAACCACTGGGCAGCTATGTGCTTAACTATGTTGCCACTCCACTGCCATCAAGTTGATTATAACTCATTGCAACCCCCATTGGGTTTCCAAGGTGATAAATCTTTACAGAAGTAGATGGCCCCACCTTACTTCTCTGGAGCAGCTGGTGGGTTTGAACTGCCAACGTTCTGGCTAGCAGTCAAATGCCTTAGGCACCGTGCCACCAGAGCTCCTTGTGGTGCCACTAGGACTCCTTTTAACTTGCTTAATACTGAACTCTTTATTGAATTACTTCCTCACTCCCCTACCAATACTTGCAGGAATAACTCCAGATAAATTCATTCTACTGGAATCCTTGTGCCCAACAATGTACCCAATAGGAATAATTACAAAATTCCAGAGTTGAGTGAAATTGATAAAACAGAGTATAATTTTAGAACACCAATAATGATTATATTACAGGATAATATACCACCCCAGGGAACCAAGGTTTCTTACTTAAGGTAAGCAAGTGGCAACACATAAAAGCAAAGTTCCATTCACACAGACACATTTTAATTCACCAGAAATGTTTCTTTGTTTGGACACATCTTTCTTTTTCCTCCCTTAACATTCCACAAAAATAGTAGATCAATTTCAGCACTGGAAACCTGAGTTTCCAGCTCTTCTAGAATGGTACAAATGTTTACTATTAAAAAAAAAAAAATCATGGATTATTTGTCATTCAATTTTCTTCATTATTTTTTGTGACAGTCAAGTAGTACTAAGTGATCACCCTTTCTGTTTCAAGAGAGAGCAGTGGTATCCACACAAATGATGGACAGCATATATCTCACCTATTATTGTGTCTAGTCTAAGTACACATATTTTAAAAAATTGTTTAAAATAAAATTGAAAAAAAGAAACCAATAAAACAAAACTCTGGAATGAAGGATAAAGAAATCAGATCTTATATTCAATTATCTCATTCATCTTTCACAATTGAAAGCAAACTCTGGGTTTCACCTGTTAGAAGTAAAATTGTAATAGCCACTTTCCTCTAGGACTTCTTCAATCACAGTCTAAATTTGGGGGAAAAAAAAAAAAGTCAGTATTGAATCAGAAGCAACAACATAAAATTGTGAGAGGTACTGCAAAACCCTCACCTGCATCTGCTCATATGTTATTCCTTCCTCCAAATCAGAGCTGCTGGATAGACCTGAAATAGATAAATTATGGAAAGCCTGACATTTGGTTCACATTTTCTTAGACGTTATTGGCAATTATGGCTGAACTGCAATGAAAATAGGTCAGTTTGTTAATGATGAAGATGAGTACTTGCAAGCAAATTAATTTGGCTCTGAATATCCAAAGTCTGTTTTTCTTCCTTTAATCATTGCCTACTTTTTGGATGGCCATTGCAGAATAATATGCAGAGATTTAGGAATATTGCTTATGGTATAAATTGGCCAAGTAAGTAAGTTAGGGTTATATCTGTGTGTGTATATGTGTGTGTGAGAGAGTGTGTGTGGTGTGAGAGTGTGTGTGTGTTAGGGGCTGATAGGGATGGATTCCAAACACAGCTGCCTGATGGGTGACTTTTCTGATTAAGAAACTCTCTCTAGGCCACAAGACAAAAAGAGTAAATATGCATTAGAAAGAAAAATTCTGAAAGAGGGCAAAAAAGAGACAGTGAAAGACAAGGGTTCCTTCTGTGTGCCTGCCTAGCGGAAATAAATTATACTTAATATGAAAAAACAAGACTTCTTTTGATGGTTCATATGAGTATGGGATACCAGCACCTTAACCCACTCCCACCAAAGCCCACTGCCATTGAGGCAATTCTGACTCACAGCTACTCTATAGGACAGAGAAGTACTGCCCCATGGGGTTTCCATGTCATTGCCATATGGAAGCAGATTGCCACATCTTTCTTCCACCCAACAGGTGGTGGATTCAAACTGCTGAGCTTTCAGTGAACAGCCAAGCACTTTACCACTGTGGCACTAGTGCTCCTATAAGCTACCCCAGCACTGCTCAGAGCCATTTTGACCAGCTTGCACTCAAACCAATCAACACTGACTCAGTTGGAGGACCAGGGGTTCCCCTGACACTTTCGAGACAGAAAAGAGAATGGGGCAAAAATTGAGGGGAAATGTGAAAATGTGAATACAGGCGGCTCACTGTTAAAGCCAAGCTTCTAGTTGTTTCTCCAAAGGGCTGGCAGTCTCTGCTTTCTTTACCTGGGTCCCCCTGCTAAGATAAGGCCCAGCTTGGTCAGTTCTGAGGTGAGGCATCCAGATGCCCTGGGAGGAGTGTCTCACCTCACTGTCAACCTCTGAGAGACTTACATCAGAAGTCTTCATTTCATGGGAGCTGCTATTTTAAGAAATTTGGCCTGAGAACTAATTTACTTGCCCTGGGAGATGCTTTTAAAAGTAAAAGACTTTTGACCACATTTTATCTTTATCTCATGGATTTCTCAGGCACAACTTGAAAAGAAATTGTGCCGAGACAGGTTTGCTTTATCCCAGGAGTCCAAGACTTAGGGAAAGTTTGGTAATTAAGAAATAATGTGATTTGCCTAAATTAGACGACAATGAAAGCACAACAAAAATGAGCACTTTTCCAGGCCATCATAATGACAAGTCTTCCCTTAACTATAAAAGCTTCATTTCCATGCACTCCACTGAGTGACCTAACTATAGACTACAGAGATTCTAAAGTTATTTAGGAACTCTGAAACTTGAGAGTACTCTAAAGCCTCTTCTTAGAGCTCAAATATGGTAATAAGAATTAAAACTAAACTAAACCCCTACTAATAGCCAAATACTTTTCCTATGTTTACACTAATCTTCAGTGTAACCCTCTAATGCAGGTACTATATTTAGCCCTCATTTCATAGGCAAGGAAACTGGGGTTCAGAGAAGTTAAATAACTAGCCCAGAATCAGCTACTAGAAGTTTTAGCTGAGATTTTAATCTAGATATTCCATGTTTCCAGAACTTGCCCCATTAATCTCTATGCTATACTGCCTCCCTAAGTAAAATGGATGTACAAAGAACTGGATGGATGGATGAATGGATGGACGGATGGATGGATGGGTGGACGGACAAACAATTATCTGTTTAATATGGATTCCTTAGGTAAGTTTCAAATTTTCTCCATTGTGAGTATTCAAATGTTTTGCTTCTACTTTTTCTTTCACTGGATGCTTTTGAGCATTTGATTTCCCATCATCAGATGAGCAAGAAGAAACAAAAGGAAATCCAATTCACCCACATATTTTCTGTTGTTACTTATGGTGTTAATAAATGATGAAGGAAACTGCCACACTAGGTAAGATGAATATTGGGGAATTTCTAGATTTTTATCAGATGCCCCTTCCAACTATTGCCATAGATAATGGAAATAGGCTGTATTTTTCTTTTAAATTGAAGATTATCAGGGATAATTGACTGTTGATCCAAACAATGTATTTGAATTTGAAAGCCCAATTTCCCCGCACTGATGGACATTACCTGTTGGGTCATTTGGGGACAGGCTATTTCCACCTGACGAATGACGTAATAAATGGTAATCTGCTGTGAAAAAGTTGGGCTCAATTGGCTCTGGAGATCCCTGAGATAACTAAAACAGAAAAAGCAAAACCACATCTTATTTTAAACTCAGAAACAAATGACATGAGACCTCTGTGCGAAGTTTCTATTTCCCTATGTCACTGTACAGAAAAGTTAGTGCTCTGTGGTTTTCAATTCCTTGTAAATAGACAAAGAAACATCTTCTTCCTTCCAAAATAATGTACAAATTGAAGGCAGCCAAATTACAGCACAAACAAGTTAGATAATTCCCTGGCCACAGGGAAAACAAGCAAACAAAAAACCCCACAACCCTCTATACTTTACAGCTTTACAAGAGCAAAATAAAAATGGATACAAAAATAATGGCATGGGGCCTGGGACATCAAAATGTTATTTTTATCATGTGTAGGAGGAATACACTCCAATTATTCAACAGAACAATATGTTTAGCTCAAATCACAATCTTTTTCATGTATGCTGCTTTGAACAATGCCTTCTTGTATGACCAAGGCTAACTAATTTCTTAATACGTTTTTCTAAATTACTATTAATTAATTTTAATCTCTAAACATTTCTTCCCAATCCTCCATAGTAAAAAGTAATTCACCAAATAGCAGAATTAAGGTACAATTGCTTAATGGCCTTCTTTATAGCTGAATTTTTAAAATGAAATTTTAGGCTATGAATGTTTTTTACCCTCCTTTTACTTTAATTTCAACCAGTATTTGGGCTGGCCAAGTTTTTGTGCCTGAGTTAATATACTTTTAAAATGTTAATATATATTAATAAACCAGAAACATGTGGCACAATTTGGACTATGCAATAGTAGTTTACCTTGTATGCATATACTCTAATTTATGAATTAAAAACACATCATTGTTTAGCTGTGTATAAAGCTCACTCTATGACTCAGCAATCCCACTCCTAGGTATTTATTCAAGTAAATATGTCAATCAAAAGACATGAACAAGGATATCCATAACACGCTTATTCATAATAACTAAAAATCAAAATAAAAATTAGACAGAAAAACAAACACAAAGTTCCATGGACAGACCACTCATCTGTCAATGTGCAGTACTGTGGTGGGTTGTGTATTTCCGTGATGCTGGAAGCTATGCCACCTGTATTTCAAATATCAGCAGGGTCATCCCATTGTGGACAGATATGAGTGGAGCTTCCAGAGTAAGGCAGACTAGGAAGGAGGACCTGGCAATCTACTTCTGAAAAGTCTGGCAAATGAAAATCTTATGAATAGCAGTGAAACACTGTGTGACATAGTGCTGGAAGACAAGCACCTCAAGTTGGAAGGCAGTCAAAATACAACTAGGGAAGAGCTGCTTTCTCAGAGTAGAGATGACCTTAATGACGGAGATGGAGTAAAACTTTTGGGACCTTCATTTGCTGATGTGGTGTGAAATGAGAAGAAACAGCTACAAACATCCATTCATAATCAAAACATGGAGTGTATAAAGTATGAATCTAGGAAAATTGGAAGCTGTCAAAAATGAAATGGAATACATAAAGATCAATATTCTAGGCATTGTTGTTGTTGTTGTTGTTATGTGCCGTCAAGTCGGACCTGACTCATAGCGACCCCTCTTTGGGTTTCTGAGGCAGTATCATTATGGAAGTAGATTGCCCCATCTTCCTTCCGAGGAGTAGACTAGTACTGATTATTATGAAGCAGGCAATCATATGGTTTACTATGCTAGAATGACAAACTGAAGAGGAATGTTCATCATTAAAAACAACATTTCAAGATCTATCTTGAAGTACAATGCTGTCAGTGAAAGGGTTATATCCATACTCCAACAAGGACGACCAGTTAAAAAAACTATTATGCAAATTTATGTACCAACTAAAATGCAAAAGATGAAGAAATTTAAGATTTTTACCAACTTCTGCACCCTGAAATTGATCAAACATGCAGTCAAGATGCATTGATAATGGTGACTGGAATATGAAATTAGAAAGATATAAGAAAGATCAGTAGTTGGAAAATATGGACTTGGCGATAGAAATAATGCCAGAAGTTGCATGATAGAATTTTGCAAGACCAATGGTCTATTAATTGGAAACACCTTTTTTTCAACAATATAAATGGCAGATATACATGTGGACCTTACCGCTTGGAAAACATAGGAGTCAAATTGACTACAGCTGTGGAAAGACATGATGGAGAAGTTCAGTATCAGTCAGAACAAGACGAGGGCTGACCATAGAACAGACTGTCAACTGCTTATATGCAAATTCAAATTTAACCTGAAGAAAATTAATACGCCATGTTTTGGTTCTCCAGTGCCACTCTAACAGGAAATACAAGTGGATGGTTTTAACAAACAGGAATTTATTCTCTTACAGTTTAAGAGTCTAGAATCTAAGTTCAGAATGCCAGCTACAGGGACTAGGTGAAAGGCCCTTGACCTTGGGCTTCAGCTCTGCCTCTTGCTCCCAGCCACTGAAGCTAGAAGCCTCTCTTAACTCAGACAGCTGCTGGCTGCTGAGGCTGCCAAACTCAAGGTCAAAAAGTAAAACACCACAGTCCCAACCAACACACCAAGCCACTAGTTCAAGTCCAGAAACAGTCTCAAGATCAGCAGACAACATGGCAGTCCACTGAGATGAAAACTTGTCCAAACGCAAGATCCAGATGTGCCAAAAAGCTCAGAGACCTTCCTCAAAGCTTCTTCTTATATACTGGAGGCAGACCACATCTCCAAGGCAGCTACTCAGCTGCTCACAGTAGATTCCACTATTGAGTTGATCAGCTCACCATGGGGAATAACTATATCCAGCTGCCCAGCCACTCAAAACAAAGCCCACCCAGGCTGACACATAAGTTTAACTACCACAGTCCTTAAGAGTCAAAGCATAACCTGAGTATTTCCCATTTGAATTTAGAGACTGTTTGAAGAACAGATTTGATGCATTGAAAACTAATGATGCAAGGCAGATTAATTGTGGGATGACATCAAGGACATCATACATGAAGAAAGCAAAAGGTCATTAAGAAGACTGGAAAGAAAGAAAAGACCAAAATGGATATCAGAAGAGACTTTGAAACTTGCACTTGAATATATAGTAGCAAAAGGAAATGGAAAATATGATGAAGTAAAAGAGCTGAACGTAGGACTTCATAGGGCAGCTTGAGAAGATAAAGTAAAGTATCATAATGAAATGTCCAAAGACCTGGAGTTAGAAAACCAAAAAGGGAAGAACATGTTCCACGTTTCTCAAGCTGAAAGAGCTGAAGAAAAAATTCAACAATACAGGAAGCATCAAAAGAAGATGGAAGGAATACCAACAGTCACCGTACTAAAAAGAATTGACCAACGTTCAACTATTTCAGGAGGTAGCATGTGATAAAGAATCAATGATAGTGAAATCCAATCTGCACTGAATGCACTGGAACAAATCAAGTCTCAAGAATTGAAGAAATACCAAATGAGATATTTCAACAAATGGATACAATGGTAGAAGCATTCACTCATCTATGCCAAGAAATTTGGAAGACAGCTACCTGGCCAACTGACTGGAAGAGATCCTTATCTGTACCCATTCCAAAGAAAGATGATCCAATAGAATGAAGAAATTATCGAACAATATCATTAATATCACACACAAGTAAAATTTCACTGAAGATAATTCAAAAATTGTTACAGCAGTATATTGACAGTGAACTTCCAGAAATGCAAGCTGGATTCAGAAGAGGACGTGGGACAAGGGCTATCACTGTTGATGTTAGATGGATCTTGGCTAAAAGCAGAGAATATCAGAAAGATGTTACCTGTGTTTACTGACTATGCAAAGGCATTCAACTGTGTGGAGCATAACAAATTATGGACAACACTGTGAAGAATAGAAATTCAAGGACACTTAACTGTCCTCATGAGGAACCTGTACAAAGAAGCAGTCGTCTGAACAGAAGAAGAGAATATTGGGTGGTTTAAATTACGAAAGGTTTGCATCGTGGTTGTATCCTTTCACAATACTTACTCAGATCTATATGGTGAGCAAACAATTCAAATAGGTGAACTATATGAAGAAGAACATGGCATCAGGATTAGAGGAAGACTCATTAACTATCTGTGATATACAGATGACACAACCTTGATTGTGGAAAGCAAAGAGGATTTGAAGTATGGATTCAATAATCTATACTTAAGTATGCCTTCAGTATGGATTACACCTCAACATAAAGAAAACAAAAATTCTCACAAGTGGACCAATAAGCAACATTTTGATAAATGGAGAAAATATGAAGCTGTCAATAATTACATTTTACCTGGATCCACAATCAATGCCCATGGAAGTAACAGTCAAGAAATCAAATGATGTATCGTATTGGACAAATCTGCTGCAAAAGATGTCAACTGGCAGACTAAGGTGCCCATGACCCAAGCTGCAGTATTTTCAATTGTCATCTGCATGCAAAAACTGGACAATGAATAAGAAAGGTCAAAGAAGAACTGATGCTATTCATTTATGGTGTTGGAAAAGAATATTGAATATACCATGGACTGCCAGAAGAACTTCCAAGACTGTCTTGGAAGAAATATAGACAGAATGCTCCTCGGAAGTGAGGATGGTCAGATTTCATCTGTTGTACTTCGGGCATGTTACCAAGAGGGACCCGTCCCTGAAGAAGGACATCATGCTTGGTAAAGTCGAGGGTCAATAAGAAAGAGGTAGATTCTCACTGAGGTGAATTGACAGTGGCTACAACAATGGGCTCAAACATAGCAATGATTGTGACAATGGCATAAGACTGGGCAGTTTTTCGTTCTGTTGTATATAGGGTTGCTATAAGTTGAAGCCTAACCAGAAGGCTGGCGGTTCAAACCCACCAGCCACTCCTCGGAAGGAAGGTTGGGCAATCCTACTTCCATAGTGATACTGCCTCAGAAACCCAAGGAGGGGTCGCTATGAGTCGGGGCTGACTCGACGGCAAATAACAACAACAACATAAGTTGAAGCCTACTCTACAGCACATAACAACAACAATACCCATCACCCAGCTGAAATATTGCCAATCTTGTATCATTTATACCTCCTCCACTTCCCTTCTTTCTACTTCTTTCCCTCCAGGATTTGGAAGCAAATCATCTATGTGATATTATGCCATCTGCAAATATTTTAGCATGGCCCTTTAAAAAATAAGAGTTTCTTTAAAAAAAACACACACAATTATTCAACCTAAAAGAAATGATTAATTCCTTAATGTAATTAAATATACAATCATTGTTTAAATTTTCCTGATTCTCTTATAAATATATTTAAATTTTTTTTAAGAGTTTCCTTATTCAAATCAGGAGGAAGGAAGGGCATATATTTTAAGTGATTAATTTTTTCCCTAAGATTCTTGATGTTTTCTCTTCCTTTTCTCTCCTCTCCTTGCAATTCACTTCTTTAATAAAACAAATCATTTGTCCTGTAGGATTTCCTAGCTTGGAGACTTTTCCGATTATTCCCATGGTGTGATTTAACATGTTCTTTTGTTTCCAGTAATTGTTGCAAACCAGGAGCCATAGCTAGAGCAGAGGTCTTTTTCTTCAAAGGGCCAGATTAAACATTTTTGGCTTTTCAGGCCATAGAGTCTCTGCTGCAACTACTCCATTTTGTCATTGTGGTGGTCAAAGTAGCCACAGGCAATATGTAAGCAAAGGAGTGTGCCTTTGTTCTGATAAGTTTATTTACAAAATCAAGGAGCAGACTGGATTTGGCTGAGGGCCATAGCTAACTGAAATCTAATCTAGAGGTTTGATTAATTTAGGTTCAATATTTTGGCAAGAGTACTTCATAGATAGTGCTGTGTGCTTCCATTGGGAGGCAGATAATGCCCAATTATCTCTCTTTTTATAATGTTAGCAGCTATTAGTGAATATGTCTTTTGTGTTGTTGTTGTTGTTGTTGTTGTTGTTGTTGTTGTAGGACATGGAGTTGATTCCCACTCATAGCAACCAGGTCCATTATTTTGTTAGGGGCTGAAAAACTGGTTTTATTCTATTATACCCTAGCATTTATTAGCTGAAATATTTCTAGAATGAGAAATCCCCTCATCAACCATCAAAGACAGAATTCATAAGGGAAAGGAAAGATAAATCCTTGATTCTCTCCTTTTGGAAATAATTTTCAAAATAATAAGTTGGTTACCTATCACACTCCATCAATAATTAATAATGGATTACTTTTTAGTATCATCATGAACTCTCGGATTTGAACATGTTTAATGCTTTCAATTTACTGCATTTATTATTCTTACTGATGCTCCAATTATCCCAATGGGCTAGCCAGTGGAAGTCTCTTCAAGCCGGCTCCTGAGTCTTTTGACACATGGCTCAGTTGTCCTTGATAGCATCCTTGCTCTGCAGTTATGCCAAGATATTCCAGACTCATCTTGTACAGTTCCTGCCCAGAGTTGCAATCAACTATATCTCTGTGGGTTCTGGGTGCTGGGGTTGCTCATTGCTACTTGATCAGTTTCTAGACATCTTTAGTGAAAAATTAGGAAATCTGTATATTTTTAACATGTAAGACTCACCATGAAATCAGATTCTTCATACTAACACTTCCAATTCCAATTTGAATTAATTTCTTTTATCTTACTTCTGTCTGCCTTTCTTCCCTGCTGAAAATCCCAGTTCCCAAAGTCACAAATAGGACTGTACACTTGCTTTACTCTCCTCTGCAACTCTAGCCAAGGCTAAACATCACCAGGCTGAAGTCCACTTTGGTGAGATAAAGAACTTAATTTCTTAGAAAAAAACCTTTCCATTTTGCAACACCTTTCTATCCTATATAGTCCCTGGGTGCTGCAAATGGCTAACGTATTTGGCTGCTATCACCGAAAGGCTGAAGGTTCAAGTCTACCCATGGTTGCATCAAAAGCATGGGCTGGCAATCTACTTTTGAAAAATCAGCCACTGAAAATCCTACGGAGCATAGTTCTACTCTGACACACATGGGCTCTCTATGAGTCAGAATCAACTTCATGGCAGCCTTTTTTCTCTTCTTTTTAAACTCAATTATTCAGAATCTTATGAAAAACAGGCAGAATCATTCCATAACACCTCTAGCTCCTTCCAATTGGAGATATGGGGTTTAGTTTAGGAGCTGTTTATGTGCTATCACTGCTTACTGCTTCCACAGTTCTGGTGTGAGGTGAATGTGGATAACTGGCTACCCCACTATGACTTAAAAAACAGAATTGACTCAATGGCAACTACATCCATGTCAAAGTAGAACTGTGCTCCATAGAATATTCAATGGCTGATTTTTCAAACATAGATTGCCAGGCCTTTCTTTTGAGGCACCTCTGTGTGAATTCAAACCACCAATCTTTTGATCAGCAGCCAATCGCGTTAACCATTTGTGCCACCCAGGAACTCCCTGCTATGACTAAATCCATTGCCAACAAGTCAATTCTGACACATAGCAACAGAGTATAACTTCCCCCACAGTGTTTCCTAGGCTTTAAATCATTACAGAAGCAAACTGCCACATATTTCTCCTGTGGAACAGCTTGTGGTTTTGAACCACTAATGTTTCCATTAGCACCTGTGCACTTAACCACTATGCCACTGGGTCACATCCTATATGACTGAACAGGGGACCATTCCTGAGTAAAAATTATCTCTAGCTAAGGATTATTCCATCAATGGGGGCGGGTGGAGGAAACAAAGGCCACAAACTGTTCTTGTTTAGGTTTAGATGGGGATAGGGGCTTCTTTCTTTCATTTATTCATGTTATTCAATGACCTCCTACTGTGTGTCAGGCACTGTGCAATGCTTTGAGGAATCAAGGATGAAAAAAAGACACACTGCCTCTGAGGAATCAGAAAAGCAAGGTAGCTAAATAGCTATTTAAAACATAGTAAGGGAGCTCTGGTAGCATAGTGGCTAAAGCACTTGACTGCTAACCAGAAGGCTGGCGGTTCAAACCCACCGGCCACTCCTCAGAAGGAAGATGGGGCAATATACTTCCATAGTGATACTGCCTCGGAAACCCAAGGAGGGGTCATTATGAGTCGGGTCTGACTTGACGGTACATAACAACAACAATATGAATGAAAAAGTGATTCAAGCATACTGAAAGAAGAAATTTATTCAGGACAGGGTAAATGAAAGAACTTCATGGAAGAAGCTTTTTGGTTTAGTGGTGAAAATTAATCTCCCAGGTTAGAGCTATCATTAGCACACAGGAGATAAGGCTGTCTCCTTGGCTCAGGAGAGTCTACACCAGGATGGTATGAACAACCTTCATGGGAGAAGACCCAAGTCAAGGGCGTGCTATGGAACACTGGGACTGCACCTCTGTAGAGCCATCTGGAGCTGAATGTTTCCCTGTCACCACTCCTAAATCCTAAGCCCTATACAGGCCCTTGCCCAGCCTGAGGGTCCACATGAGATGGTTCCATAGACTGCCATGAGCTTGTAATATCAGAGCAGGGGACCAATAACATTCTTCTGAGGAAAGTTTTATCTACTTCTTAACCAAGTTAAAAATGAAGCTGAGTCTATCCTCTCTTGAATTCCTTCACCTGAGCTCCCCTAACACCCCCTGCCTACCACCCCATATATCTCTGATTTTACTTCTCCAGTCAAGAGGAGGTTCTTTTGCTTGTGAGAACTGAGATACTCTCAAATGACTCAGGAGTCCCTGAGTGTCACAAACAGCTAAGCATTTGGCTGCCAATCAAAAGACTGAAGGTTCAACCCAGAGGTGCCTCATAAGAAAAGTCTGGAGATCTACATCTGGAAAATCAGCCACTAGAAACCCTGCAGAACACTCTGACACACTGGGGTTATCATGAATCAGAAGTGACTTGAGACAACTGGGGGAAAAAAAACAAGAAGAAAAAGGAGAACAGAAGGAAAGAGTTCTAATAAGAGATGCAGGCACAGTGCAGAGCAGGACAGATCGAGAGGGAGGTAGGCAATTTAACAAAAGAAAGTCATTTCCCTGTCAGGGGGGAAAGAGAGACAGCAAGGGTGGGATACAAAACTGAACTCCTAAGTAGTAAAAGAGAAAATTATTTTCTTTAAGGACATGTTGTGGTGGAAAAGATCACTGAGTTGGCGAAGAGTTGCAGCCACCTTTGTGCATTAGGTAGTTGGCAGCAGGCACTTTCTTCCCATAAAACTGGGATTTTGGTTAAAATAAGTGTGTGTACACACTGCATTATTCTGAATATTATTTTAATAATAACAAAAAGAAAACCTAGCTACATAGAATCTTTGCACAGGAGATGTGAGCCTCTGTCTTTTTAAAACAAATGTATTGGTATTCACGATAAGTGTGTAAGTATGAGATGAGTATCAGCGTCTCTTCCACTTCTGCTTTGACCTCCTCTAGCTTTGTTGAAGGTTGGGCAATCTACTTCCGTAGTTATACCACCTCAGAAACCCAAGGAGGGGTCGCTGTAAGTCGGGTCCGACTCGAGGGCACATAACAACAACAGCTTTGTTTCTTGGTCCTTTTTTGCTTTCTAATCTCTGCTGAAGTGGGTCTATGTTTTGTTCGTCCACAATTGTCTTCCCTCCCCCTTCTCCTCTGGGTGTATGTACAGATACCACTGATGTAAAGCAATACAGCAAAAATATACTGTTTGCATTTTGTATCAAAGAGTCCATCATATTTCTTGAATGACGAATAGGTTCCTGCTTAAGAATGGGTTCATGAGGGGAAAAAAAAGAGAACTTAAAGGACAAGTTCATTGCAGCATGACTAAGCCAAATTTAAGCATATGACAAAATTTTAAAATATTAAATTGGAGTGAGACCAAGCTTCTTTACCCAAGGAGGTCCAAATTGCTTGCGCTTAGAACTTTCAGGAATGAGAGAATCAATTTATGACTATCTTCAGGGTCTGTATCACACATGGCTACCAACCAGGACAAAGGCATTCTGGGTCACCAAGTTGTGCTGACCAGAGGTAAATAATTTTCCTCCTGGCTGGTTGATTTACCTTGTTTTGATATGCATGAACAGAAATATTTACTGGTACCCAAAGTGTAGCAGGCTGTAGAAGTCAAAGATAGAAAGAAACTTCAACCCCCATTGATGATTAAAAAACAAAAAATCAAGTCAAGATGGTGAAATGATTTCTCCAGAGTGGCAAAGCTTATTAGGGGCTAAAATTGAGCCCTTAACTTTCAATTTAAGAGCTTGCTGAATACTATTCTAATAAAACACTGGAATAGCATCTTCTAAAGGATGTTAAAATACATTTAAAAATTAAAGATATTTAAATAACAGTTATTATTAGGCAAACATACAATAATGCTCAGAGGACGCCCTATCAGTCTTCTGGAAATGACAGTTACAGAAATAAAGATGAGATAATTACAGGCAAAGATATATCTCCAATTAGGTATCTTAAGCAGTGATAATATTCCTTAATAGAGACAGGGCTTAGTCCAAAATAAAAGAGGTACAAAATATAACTCTTATTTTGTTAACTAAAAGAATTCCTATAAAGAGAATACTGTACCTTTTTAATTTCAGATTTCAAATTGCAAGGGTTACTCTGCTGGCTGAAGAGGGATTTCTTGAATCTCTCTATAACCCTTCTTTTCAAATTGTGGTGCAAAGCCGGAGGAAGCTACATGGAATGAGAAAACACTCATTATAATTAAATTGTTAACACTGCATAGCAGATTCCCCGGAAGCATTCACTGATAGCCAATGTAACAAAATTCATTCAACAGGACGAAGTAAGAATTTAGGTTTTACTCCAAATGGCATGTGGCTATATGCTACAATTCTTCATCCTACAGCCTAGAAGGAGTAAGATACATTATTTTGCTCTCTTTCCAAAGTCTGCTTCCATTTATCTTATTCTTTCATTTTATTGATATTATTTTCACCTAAAAACTAAATGTTTTATTAATTGCACACATAAATTGAATTTTATAGCCTTGAGATAACGTAAGACACATTTTATCAGAGCTTTAGGTACTTATAGCATGCCCAGAACTGGTTAAACACACCAGCCCTTGCTCTTGTCCTCAAGGATTTGTTAGTTTCAAGTAGAAGACAGAGATCTGCATTAGCTCATAGTCAAATTCCTGCCTGTGAGTGTCCCTGAAAATTCAGCTTGAGAGAGAACTGATTTTAGGGACAAATCTTCTCCAGAAGCAGGGAATGAATTAGGATATACTAAGGCCGAGCCCACTGTTCTGTCAGTTATTACCCTGTGCTGACTTGTGTAGTGCTATGATGCTGGAAGCCACAGCATTTAAAATACTATCAGGGCCACCATGGTGGACAAGTTTCAGTGAACCTTCCACACTAAGACAATCTAGGAAGAAGAGAGTGGCAGTCTACTTCTGAAAAACTGGCCACTGAAAACCTTATGAATAGCAGTGAAACATTGTCTGATTTAGTGCTGGGAAGCTGAACCCCTCAAAATATGACTAGGAAAGATCTGCCTCCTCAAAGTATAGTCAACCTTTAATGAAAACAGAGGGTCAGTGAAAAAGAGGAAGACTCTCAACAAGATGGACTGGTACAGTGGCTGCAAAAAATGAACTCAAGCATAGCAATGACTGTGAGGATAGTGCAGAACCATGCAGCATACACAAGGTCTCTATGAGTCAGAATTGATGTGACAGCACCTAACAACAACAACAACAACAGACCTGAGCCAAAATGGGTTAGGTTAGCTTTAATAAAAAGTCACTGTAGAGGCCTAGAAAATAGTGACTGGAAGAAAATGAGGATTTCCAAATATCAATTTTGTAATGCTTTGCAAGTTAGATTTATATAAAGAAATAAAAGATCTTGGGAAGAAAAGAAGGAAGAGGGCTGAAGTAACGTTTGGGAGAAAAGTAACAGAGAAAGAAAATGAAAATTGCAACAGTCCTCAGGGTTCAAATGATGTTTGGTTTTGTTAAAAACACAGAGAAGGCATGAAAGAGAGGAAAAGGAACCAATTGTAAAAGGAAAAAAAAAAAAAAAAAAGATGGAAGAGGCTAGAATGGAAAGAGAAACGTGGTAGCAGGAACTTCCAAGATGAAAACCAGAATAGAACTCAAAGCTCAGAACATAAGAAAGAGAAAGATGGCAGACAAAATTATTCCTATCACTACCGCTGCCATCACCCCCCTCCATTCTCACCCCCACCCCTCAGGTCCCTCTTCCCCTCCATTTTCTATGCTCCCTTACAGGGTAATTGGTACCCTGTGACTAGTTTGGGCTAGTGTGGTGTACTAAATTACCTGGTATGGCTTTTCTAGCCATAAGTCTCTGTAAACTCCTTGGCGGAATTTGCCATGAGTGACTGAGGAGCTCCTGGTTGTTAAAGTTATCTACCTGGGGTATTTCTGTTGAGAATGGCACAAAGCAATGTTCTGGGAAGTTCGCTCTCTCTCAGGTGCTTAGAATTCTGATGTTATGACTGGTTAGTTTGGTCACTCTGCCAGGCTCAAAAGGAGCCCTCCTAGGGGCAGAAGAAGTCTCTCTGTCTGATTGCTGGCTGAGAAAGACATGCTGTTGAGAGAAATGCACTCCTGAGAGATGCGCTGCTGAGAATGAGACACCAAGAGACATGCACTGTTGAGAAAGGGACATCGAGAGACGTGCATTGCTGAGAGAGAGACACTGAGAGCCACGCATTGCTGGGAGAGAGACTGTTGGCTGAAAGATGGCAGGCTGAGAGAGACTGAGCATTGTTCCAGAACTTGAATTGTAGCCTGGTGCTTCCCTAATAAATCCCATAATCTGTGAGTTCTGTGTGGCCACTGCAGTGAATTATCAAACCCAGCAGAAAGGTAGTGGGTGCTGCGGGAGGAATGGTTGGTGTCAGGGTTGATGAAAAGGCTGGAGGGAGGCAGTATGTTTGGCCTCACAGGAATAGGCCTTGGGCTATTGATGGTGATTCTGTCCTTCTCTTGTGGGGTTAGAGGAGGTCAGAAGATGTGGCCTCCTTGCCCCTTTGGCAGCTAGTGAGAATGATATGTGTCATACAGAGGACAAGGCAATAAAAATGCAGTGTACTTTCTGTATCTCTGTCCTTGCTCCTGCAGGGAATATGGAATCTACTTTTCCAAATGGTACAGCTACAATATGGAGGAGGGCCTTCTGACTTGCCAAACTTTAACTAAGTGAGAAATAAATCTCTACTGTGTTAAGCCAGAAAATTTAAGGGTGTATCTGTAAGTGCACTATAACTTATCTTACCCTGAGTAACACAGGAACATGGGAATATACAGTAAAAAGTAATAGCAGAGTGGATAGAAGGGTCAATAGGGATCTTATTTTACAGAGAAAGCAAAACTGCCCATCATACCAAACATAATAGAATGTGGGGCCCACCATGAAGTACTATCATAATACAAAACAGAAAAATAGTGCACTTGGCTTTTTAAATGCATCTTTAACCCTAGTGTTTAAGTCAAAGCAGGTTTAACTAGAGGAGAATTAAAAGTGTTCTGGAGATTCTGAAGAACTTCAGTGTACGTTGAAAGGTTTTGTAGTTTGACAGCAATGAATTTCTTGTAATCTCTTTTTAAGTCAATACTTATAGTTCTCTTTTGCCTTAATCAAAATGTGATTACTACAACCATGACCCTGCTCTAGAATACAGTCATAATTACTGCTGTCCTTTGGCTCACACACTGAAAGAAAAGGAGAAGTCAAGATATAGGAAGAAACAGAGATTCCCCGGCTTTAACAACCAAACAGTAAAAGACAGACGAGAAGGAAAATGAGGATAATGAAAGTGTGCGTGAGAGATTAGCAAAAGTGGAATGAATTTAACTTAGGATATAAACAGACAATTAAAGGAGCATATGTACACTTTCCTTGTAAGCTATGGGTTGCAGTGGTGAGGGGAAAACCAAAAAGCCAAACTCAGTGCCATCGAGTGGATTCCAACTCACAGCAACCCCCATGTGGTTTCCAAGGCTGTAAATCTTTACCAAAGCAGACTGCCTCATCTTTCTTCCACTGAGTGGTTAGTGGGTTCAAACTGCTGACCTTTTGGTTGGCAGCTAAGTGCCTTAACCACTGCACCACCAGAACTCCTTTATTCTAACCATCAGTGGTTGCCATTTTCCTGTATCAAACACCAGATGGCAGTGATGCTCAAGACCACCAAGTTGGTCTCTGTGTGGTTTTGATGTGGTTCTCAAGTTGAAAGGCAACAAGCCTTGTGTGAAATATCTGACTGTCTGGTACACAAACTCTGAAGGTTTGCAGTGCCAGTGGGTTTAGAGGTTCCTTCAAACAGGGCTTGCCCCAGCATTGGAATTTATCAGTATTAGATTTTTTGACTTGATGGCAACAAGTTGTTTTGTTTTGTTTTGACTCAGAACTGCTTTTACAGCTTCTAAGGGCCTAAATTAATCCTCATAAAAAATCACTTAAATTAATAATCAGTTAACTTAAGTTTCATACGTAGAACAGTCTTAGAAAGCTATTGCATCTTTTTGGAACAATCATCACTATGGACAGCACCTCATCTTCAAAGTTTTCAGGTAAGATTTTAAATTTTTATACAGAATGATGACTCCTGCATAATTTAATTATATGTAAGTATAACACCAAAAATCAAAGCAAACCCATTGCTGTTGAGTTAATTCTGACTCATAGTGATTCCATAGGGTAGAGTAGAACTATACCATAGGGTTTCTAAGGCAGTAATCTCAATCTACTTCTGTAGTGATCCCGCCTCAAAAACCCAAGGAGGGGTCGCTATGAGCCGGGTCCAATTCAAGGGCACATAACAACAGCAGAAATCTTTACAGAAGCAGACTGTCCCATCTTTTTCACACAGAGTACCTGGTGGGTTCAAACAGCCAACCTTCCAGTTAGCTGCCTAGTGCTTAACCACTGTGCCAGCAGGGTTATATAAGTATAATAATACATATAAAGACTATAATATTAATATTACTACCTGCGATTTGTATGTTCCAGGCACTATGATTATTCCTTTAGATACATAGTTCATTTAATCCTTCACAACAAGCTTATAAAGCAGGTAGTATTTTATAGGTGAGAAAAATCGAAGTTGAAAGATTATGTAACATGATAGGATACTTTCTCAAGTGATGAAGCTTCTAGCACCACTATTATGCTAGAGCAAACACTGCTGCCACTAGTACTACCACAGAATAGTACTTAACAGTTCATAAACATTCTCAAACCCTTTATTTCATTTGACGCTACAACAGTTCTTTAAGCCACCCCCTCGGAAGGAAGGTTGGGCAATCTACTTCCGTAGTGATACCGCCTCAGCAACCCAAGGAGGGGTCATTATGAGTTGATCCGACTCGATGGCAGTGGGTTTGGGTTAGTTTACTTATAGGAGCTCTGGTGGCATAGTGCCTAAGGCACTTGACTGCTAACCAAAAGGCTGGTGGTTCAAACCACTAGTTACTCCTCAGAAGGAAGGTTGGGCAATCTACTTCTGTATGATACTGCCTCGGAAACCCAAAGAGGGGTTGCTATGAGTCAGATCTGACTCCACAGCAGTGAGTTTTTTTTTTTTTTTTTTTGGAGTTTACTTATGAAAGGAGCTTTGGTGGCGCAGTGCCTAAAGCATTTGCCTGCTAACCAGAAGGTTTGCGGTTCAAACCCCCCAGCCACTCCATGAAAGAAAGAGGGGGCAATCTACTTCCATAAAAATCAACAACCTCTGAAATCCAATAGGGGTCACTATGGGTCAGAACCGACTCAATGGCAATGAGGTTTTTTTTGTTGTTGTTGTTAGTTTACTTATGAAGGAACTGATTCGGGACAAGTTAATGACCTTCTTGATCTAAAGATTTCCTTTTTGTTTGTTTGTTTTTACTATACCTCACAAAGTAAAGAAGCAAAATCTCAGTATGTCTTATGCTAGTTTTTTCTCAAACTTTTATAATATATGGGTTCTTTCTAAAGAACTGCATTCTTTTGTATCTTCAAAAATACTTCAACAGACCATATGTAGTCCACAAGTCCCCAATTGATAGAGAGACTTAAATTAATATCTTATTCTACAAAAGATGTTGATAAGTAGCCATATTACCACTTAAAAGGAGGTTTCCCTGAATGTTATTAAAAAAATAAATAAAGATTATCATCAAAATACACAAAATATTAAATTTCTCTTAGAATTTATAACCCTGAAACATGAGTCAATTTGAGAAACACAGCTTTACCTCAATATTTTATTAGTTTTAGTCTTACTCTTGCCATTACTAAACAAGACTTTCAGATGAGAAGGTATGAATGGTTCCAATCTCATCCATCCTGTAAGAGAAATTTTCCTGAACCTTGCACCAAAGTAGTATGCCTGAACTAAATCCATTTTTCTGCCACATTCAGTAGAATTAAAACCAAAGGTAAAAATGCCTGCTCTTTAGGCTCATTGCATGGCTAGTAACCATGGCTGGCTAGGGAGAAATCTGTGCAGTCAAGTCCGGGTGTGGTAGGAATGCACCCTAAGGAGAAGCTCTTAACACAAATGCATTTGTGTAAAATGGCCTTAAGAAATCAATCTTTTGCAATAGAAATGTAGAAACAACATCTCAAGAAAAAGACCTTGGGCTCCAACCTGTTCTCTAAATTCCTCAGCCAACTGAAAAGATTTTGCTGAAGCTAGCAGTTCTAAGGAAGGTGCGTGCCTTGATGCCAACTGTTACTCTTATCACCAGTCTGGCTACCAGGCAGCTCCAAGAAATGTTTTTACATCAAACCAGACATTTTTACAGCCTGTTCTGGAAGGTATGCATTATAAGCATCTTGAAACTTTGATTGTAAATTTGAGCCTTACTGAATTTTTGTAATTAACCCTTGCAACCAATCTTTGTAGCCCACCTAACATACCTAAGTATATGTATCCAACAGAAACCCTTTCCCCACTATGATTGACCCTCCCTCTTCTTATCTCAAGAAATCTTTAATCTATCAGTGGCTTATGTTGTAACTTCTTCTGGCCCTATGTTGTTTCTGCCCAAATCTCTCTCTGGAGTCATTGTGTTTTCACTTTTGTGAGCTGATGATTCCCCTCCAATTAAACGGATTGTTAAGGCTGAATAAATCCTCTGAATTTCATTTTACTGTTTGAGTGGTTTCTTCATTATGACAGTCCCTGGGAGCTTTGGTGGTGTAGTGACTAAGGTATTTGCCCGCTAACCAGGAGACTGGCAGTTCAAACCCACCAGCTACTCCTTGGAAGGAAGATTGCGCAATCTACTTCTGTAGAGATACTGCTCTCTGAAACCCAAGAAAGAGTTGCTACGAGTTGGAAATGACTCCACGGCAGTGAGTTTGGTTGTTGTTTTTTACTGCCAAAGAAACAGTATATTTTACTAATGACAGTCAACAGTATAATTTTCATCTGAGGACAGCATATTTCTATTTCTTATCACATTTTTTTTTTCTCTGTTGGCAACAACTGTGGTTGTTAAAATGGTAATATGAAGGAGATCCAACCCTGCTGCCTGCCTGTTCTCTAGGAGGCAGATGTTATGAGTTAAATCTAATGCTTGAGTTGGCTGCACAAGCCTTCTAGGCAAAAACTACAAAAATTAACATATGTACTTTGGTCACCTTTTAACCCAAAGATAGATTCTGGTTTCCAGCAAATCTAAATGAATTGCTGATTTTGTTCTTAGCTTGCTGGTCATTTCTGTCTTGATGAAAATGGATGTCAAACCAGTCACGTCAGGTTAAGGATTTTAACATGCTGCCTTTTAAAATAGATGATTTTCAGAGATCTATGCTCTGGTGGTGTAGTGCCTAAGGCATTTGACTGCTGGCTAGAAGGCCAGTGGTTCAAACTCGCCAGTCACTCCTCAGAAGGAAGGTTGGGCAATCTACTTCTGTAGTGATACCGTCTGGGAAACCCAAGCAGAGGTCTCTATGAGTCGGGGCCGACTCGACGGCACATAACAACAACAACACCACCACCACAGTATAAGTCTGTGAGAGTTGGAACTAGTAAATTCATATGTGAACAAGAAGGATTGGTTTGCTTGTTTTATCAATTCAGTTTTACTTGTAGCAGTTTTCTTATGCAATTGCAGAGAAAGAAAAACAGATCTTGGTTTTCCAACTATGGCAAATACACTAGTATAATTTTTTGACTTTCATTTTTCTCCTTTATTTGAAAGGCACTGACTTTGCTTTGCAGTGTAAATTAAAGTTTTCCAGAGAAGAATCATTCCTTACCACATGCAATGTTATAAACTTTAAAGCATTCTGAAAATGCATTTTAAAACTCACAACGGCTATATCTAAACTTGCTGGAGTCCCATCTTGCCAAAAAATAAAATCATTTCTTTTATTGGCAGTTTAAAGGTATAATAATAAGATATTTATAATAGCCCCATTCTTGCTTTAAAAATACTTTGAAATCCAATAAAGAAATGGAATGCATCCATAAAATTTTTTTTGTTCTACAAAATTAGCCAGACAGTCATATGGAAACTATATGGAAATTTCAAAGGATATTTTCTTTCAATTCAATAGTTAATTGTAGAAGTAACTATTTAAAGCTATTTCCATAACACTAAAGTTAAGAATGCATTTCCAATATTTCTATATGAGTATTTAAATGGAAATGCATTCTTAATATAATACCATTACTCAATAAGGTATAGCCAAATCCTATCTTGATTTATTAACTAAATTTTTTCCTTACATTTCCTTGTACCTCTTCACTCTCTTTCATTTAGTCATTTAGACAATTCTATGTGATTAAGAGAAAAATTGACATTAGAACATAGAGGAAAATCTAATCAATTTTAGACTTTTGAGTCTCAGAAGGGTAGCCTTTGGGGTGACTGAAAAGAACACCAGATCTGGGAGAAAACTTGATGGATAAGAACCAGGCTACTGGAACCCAGGATAAATAAAAACTCCCTTTACAGGGGGGAGCCCTGGTGGCGTAGTGCCTAAGGCATTTGACTGCTAACCAGAAGGCTGGTGGTTCAAATCCACAGCCACTCCTCAGAAGTAAGGTTGGGCAATCTACTTCCATAGTGATACCGTCTCGGAAACCCAAGGAGGGGTCGCCATGAGTCGAATCAACTCGATGGCAATGAGTTTGGTTTCTGGTTTGGAGGACACAGGGAGGAGTCAGAGGATGGCAACTAGGACTCTGATAAGGGTAGGCCTCAGAGAAGAGAGTTCCTTGTCCTATTTACCAGGCTAAATATGCCAAGTAAAAATGTATGGCCTTTACGGTCCAAGCCTATCTTCATTGCCTTGCTTGTGATACTAAAACACTTTTTCCTAACCAGCTAGCAGGATGTTAAGCTTTATTAGTGGAAAGCATTGGGACACTGGAGGAAGATGAGGCTTTTCTTTCTGCTCCCATGTTGCTCCTGTCTTGCCTTGCTCCTACAGTGCTTAGTGGTCAGTAGCATGTGGGACATCTCGTGGTGCTAACTCTGACTTTCATCCTTTATTAGTTTGATTTGATGGTACCAATCCTGTAGGCTGTTTCCCAAATTGTTCCAAGGTATAGCACCTACCCATGGCAGGTTCTTCTGGCCCCATCAAGGGTGACTTCCCAGTGCAACATCCTCACAAAATGATTTCCAGCAAGTTCCACAGAGATGGCTTGCCCTCCCTAGAGTGAAGTTTCTCTGCAAATTTCCTTAATTTAACTTCAGAACATTTCTTTACCCTTTTTAGTGAGATCTGGAGAACTCCACCCAAGAGGAGATTACCTTCTTCTATTTTGTTCCTTTCTTGAGTTTTCTTCCTCAGTCCTAGAAGTAGTGGGGTTTCCCTATAGTCTCCCTATATTTAGATTTTTCTCCTACCACCAAACATTTGGAAGAAACACATTCACTTAATTCAATCATCTGTCCTGTGCAGAAATTGTGACCTCATTTTGAAGGGCTATTTGTGTCAAAGTGTTTTCTTCTTGTTTTGTTGGTTAGGCTGTTTACAAACAGTGACAGAGCAGGCCAGGAATCATAAGAAAAAGCTGACATCTGTGGTCTGGTCTTTTACCCTACTATCTCCTCAGCTCTGCCACTAAGCCAAAGTGTCCCCACATATACATAGCTGAGAGAATGAAGAACAAAGCATTCCTTCTAATTAAAATTTCTCATACTAATTCTTCAGAAATATTGGCACCAAACTTATATCCACAATGGAAAGAAAGAAAAACTGGAGCACTGACCTGTGTGATGTAGATGATTTTATGGAGCTGAATTAAGATCTGCTGAATAGGGTCGCTGATTTGTCGTACTTTCCTCTGGGACACAGCAATCCCCGCTGAGGCTGTGGATGATAAATTCTGCAGTTAGTTAGGAAATCCAGTTTTCTCTTTCAAAAGTGGTATCAGTGGAAAATAGGGTAAAATTTGAAAAAAAAAAACCAAAAGTTAAGCAAACACCTTTATCCTACCAAAAAGAGGATATGCAGAAATCCTGTAACACTTAAATATTTTATGGTATGTGATACACAATTCCTTCCCTTTACTAATCAATACTTTAAGTAACATAATGACATCACCTGTCATGACATTTGAAAGTATTTGTACTATATTTTGATAAAAATGTACTATACAAAGTACATTTGTACTATATTTTTACACAAATAATGTGTGTGTTATAGAACTTTTTGCAAACTGTGCAACCCCCTCATTATATGCATGTGTGTGCCATTTACCTGGCACATTAAATGCAAAAAATATGATACATGTCTTTGATACTCTGCAATGGCAGGAGCCTGCTACCAGGAGTTAGTGGTGTCTCAGATATTGTGACCACTGAATCCCAGGCTTCAGACAGATATATACTTAATAGATGAGTATTTTTTAAGTTCATTATTCCCTTAATAACATACTTTAAAACTAGTTTTTTTTTAAAAAAAAAACAAACTATATAATGCAAACTCTAGGTAGTCAGTCTTATAGAGTATATCTTACTGAGGGGGGAAAAAGTCTTAATTAAGCAACTTTCCAATTCCTGATTAGTTCTAATAATAATTTTCACCCAATTTCTCTCCATGTCTAAGTAGGACACATTTATAATTTATCCTGAATTTTCATCAAGCCAGACCACAGGCTCAGGCTAGCTCAGTGTGGAATTGCATTGTAAGCTCCTTCTTCAGCTTCATATGTTATAGCCACATGCAGTTCATTCTTAACCTTGAGGAATGTAAAGTATTTAAAGGAACAGTCTTGACCTAGAGATGTGCCACAAGGGCCATCTCTGCCTCCCTTTGCCCTCATATCTCCACAGGAGCAAATGGGAGAGAGACTTCAGATATGTGAATGTATGTTATCCTCCTCCCTCCCTGTCTGCTTCCTCTTCACTCATTCTCCTCTTCCTGTGAGCTACAGCTCTTTCTGGAATAAATTTTTCATGCCAATTTCCCCTGTTAGTAGAAAAGTCTCAAAGTCTCTCTTTTCTTTCCTCCACTTAACTTTGAATTTATATGGAATTAAATTTGGATACAATCATCACTGTAACAACAGCTAAGATTTTAAAAAATTCTCATGTAAGTGCTTTCTGAGAAGTTTGCATATTTTACTATAAAAATTCTGTTTCCAAAACATTTAAAGTGAAAATTTAACATGGTTGTTTATTATAAGCATATGAAAATCTATATTTAAGACACAAAACATACAAAATGGATGACAAAGATAAACATAAGGAATTTTTTTGTCATTATCTTTACTGAGTTGGTTCAAAAATTTGCTTGAGAAATAATCTTGCTGTAGTTCATCTGCAGTAAATACCTCATTTAAAAGTTTGAGGTTAAAGGATCTATTTCCCCTAGACACTGTGTCTAATTCCTTTTATACAGTAATATTTTACCATTAAAATAAGCTTTAATAAATTCCCCTTTTAGCAAAAATGTAAAAAAAAAAATCTAAGAAAGAATTAATGTAGCTGGAAGCTAGGAGGCAGAGAACTGGAGGTGTCTGCTTCAGCCTGTGGGGGTAGCCACCTGTACATTTGCCATCTTTTCTACAGTAGTGCTTTTTCCAGAAATAATTCTCAAAATATAACTACTTGTCTAGATCTACAGCCACTCAGCAGGAAAGCTCTGGTAGCCTAGTATCTAAGGCATTTGACTGCTAACCAGAAGGCTGGTGGTTCAACCCCACCAGCCACTCCTCGAAAGGAAGATTGGGCAATCTACTTCTGTAGACATACCACCTCAGAACTCAAGGAGGGGTCGCTATGAGTCAGATCTGACTCTATGGCAGTGAGTTTGGTTTGATTTATAGCCACTCAGCAGCAGAAAAATGAGGCAGTCTGCTTCTGTAAAGATTTACAGCCTTGGAAATCCTATGGGGTAGTTCTACTCTTATGGATTCCCTATGAGTCAGAATTGGCTCAATGGCAGTTGGTTTTTTGTATGTTTTGAAAAACAAAAATTAGAGACTATGTAATATAGCCAAGTTCAGGTAGGTACATTAACTTTGCATTTTGTAAAATCGGAAGGGTTGGATTTCAATGGCTTCTATGTTGACTATGTTTTTGATTTGTAGACTTAACATAGGTAATGAGTTAAAATCTCACAGCACGGCAGACAGTTCTTAGGTTTGTGATGACATTTGAGTGGAAAATCACACAAGTTTGACTCTACCTTGCCACAAGAATGTGCTCATCTGTGGCCCTAGATACAAAAAGAGATAGTTAGCTAGAATGCCTACCTTCTGAACGACTTACTTATGCAATTTATCTTAACAATTATTTTTCGTAAAACATTTTGACTACTATCTCCTTAATCCCAATAATGACTTGCCTTTTGAAAACAGTGTAATTCCTCACTGTCTAAAAAATATTTTGAAAATGTTTAATTACACATTTCTTGTAAAATCAAAACAAAACAAAAACTAAGTATTATCACAGGCGAGGCTCAAGGCTACTTCTATCAAAGTAACACCCAGAATCAACTTGATGTGTAGACTTGCAAATGTGTAGTACGTATCTTTAGAACAGTATTTTTCAAAATGTGGTTGAAGCTTGAAACCAATTTAATGTGTGAGCAGCATCAAAAAAAAAAAAAAAA
>NW_006921590.1:5455352-5456768 GCF_000298275.1 Orycteropus afer afer | reverse complement strand
TTTTACATTCTTTTTTTTTATCCAGTCTGTCATATTCTTTTTTGCCAAAACACATAGTTCTAGTTCATTCTTTATACCATCAAATAGCACTGCCAGCATGGATGCACCATAGTTTACTCAGCCATTTCTGACTTGATGGGCATTTCGTTGTTTTCAGCTTATCATGATTGTAAGTGATGCTGCATTGAGTATGTATATCTATATACCTCACTGTGTATTAGAGTTCTCTTAGGGTAGATAAGGAGAAATGAAATTTCTGGGGCTTAGAATATACATATTTCTTATTTAACAAATGCATTTTAAGTGACTGACTTAATTAACTCTGATCAAAGAGAGATTCATTATTTTACACCTTAGTCAATGGTATATATCACCAAGCTTTTCAATTTTGCCAATTTGATTTTACTTTAATTTGCATTTCACTGATTGCTAGTGAGATTTTTGTACATTTTCTGTGAACTTCCTATTTGAGGCTTCTTTTTTTCCTTTTTTATTGATTTGTAAATGCTCTCTAAATAGACTGAATATTAATTCTTTCATTGCATTTTAAATGTAAAGACATTTTCTATGAATTTGTTAATTTTTTTCTATGTAAAAGGCATTTCTCACCCTGACTATCCAGACTAGAGGTAATTGTTACTTTCAAGTATCAACAGATCTGTCACCGAGGTACTTGCTTGTACCACGGTAATCGGGGGGTTTCATCATCCGTTTAGCACTAGCAGAGTTCTGTGGCAGTTGTGGTGTGAGTGAGGATTGGAGAGAGAAAGGATACTTAAGACCAGGAAAGATGTGAGGGAAGTCTGGCTATACCATTTGCAAACTTCCCTGATTTCCCGGACAACATCACATAATATGTGGATATGGGAATTTTTATTCTTCCTTTTCTACCTGATCAAATCCTCACAAGTTTTTATAGTCACAGAAAAAAAAAAAAAAAGTATATTTATTTAGCTCATAATAATGTTAGGAAAATAAAATGATAAAAATGCAAATAAATATCCTTTTTTATTTTTATTCATCATGAACATAATAACAAAAATCACTAAGTACAGAGTTCATGAAAAGCATTAGCCATATCATTTTTCTGTAGTTGTAAATATTCTCTCAATAAATTTTTAAGACTAGCATGTTAAAAAATACTTTACTTCCTGTTCACAAAAAAAATTATGAAAATGCACAAGAAAATGTATGAAAACTTGTTTCAAGAATATTTTTATTAGCGTGCTCGCTTCACCAGCATATATACTAAAATTGGAACAATACAGAGAAGATTAGCATGGCCCCTGTGCAAGAATGACGCATAAATTTGTGAAGTATTCCATAGTTTTAGGGAACGCTGTTAGATAGATAGAGATAAGTATTGATTTGGGTGAAGAGAAGGGCAATGTACCAAATGTGAGTGACCAATATGGC
>NW_006921590.1:5450842-5454397 GCF_000298275.1 Orycteropus afer afer | reverse complement strand
TCATGAGACAAAGTGTATGTGAACTGCTATAGGGAAAGTGAATTTGCTCTGTAAATCTTCACCCAAATCACAATTAAAAAAAAAAAAAAGCAGAAAAAAAAAGTATTTTTATTAGAAGTTTTTCTATAAAAAGAGTTGAATGACACTGATCATATTTCATGTATATGTCATAGTACATACATAGTACATATATAATATGGTCATGATTCATATCTATATGTTTCCTACTAAAAAAAAATTGTATTTAACCTCATTAAAATTGAAAATTTTTAAGTAAGATTAATGCTTAAAATATGGGAATACTTTATACTTTTTTAAATAGTTTTTGTTTAAATACTGAATGTAGTTCCAAAACCAAAACCAAATTCACTGTCGTCAAGTCAGTTCCAACTCATAGTGACACCTCCTTGGGTTTGTGAGGTGGTATCTCTACAAAAGTAGATTGCCCAGTCATCCTTCCAAGTAGTGGCTGGTGGGTTTGAACTGCCAGCCTTCTAGTTAGCAGGCAAATGCCTTAGGGACTACACCACCAGAGCTCCTGAATGTAATTAGTGCTATAGAAGTAGGTTGCCCAACCTTCCCTCTGAGGAGTGGCTGGTGGATTTGAACCACCAGTCTTCTGGCTAGCAGTCAAATGCCTGAGGAACTACGCCACCAGAGCTCCTTTACAAAGTAGAAGTACAACATTTTTTTTATAAGAAGCAAATTATTTAAAAGTGACAGACATCAAAAAAAAAAAAAAAAAAGGAATTAATTATATTTGCTAGCTTTCTCTGTGATGAGTATGACTCACCTTCCTTCCAAGGAGTGGCTGGTGGGTTTGAACTGCCAGCCTTCTGGTTAGTTCTCAAATGCCTTAGGCTTTACACCACCAGAGCTCCCACCTCAACTCCCACCCTGCCCCACTGGGGTGGTAAGCAGGAGCAGAGGAGAGGAAAACCAGTGCTTTATTAGCAAAATTTAGGGGAGACATTGGGAAGACTTTTACACACTTGTTGTTGTTAGGTGGTGTCGAGTTGATTCCTACTCATAGTGATTACAGTGACTCCACGTGACCGAGTATAACTGTCCCATAGGGTTTCTTGGCTGCAATCTTTACGAGAACAGACCACTGGGTCTTTCTCCCGCAGAGCCACTGGATGTGTTCATACTGTACACCTTCTGGCTAGCAGCCAAGCACTTAACCCATTGAAAGTTTAACTGTTGTACCACCAGGGCTCCTTTTTATACACTTATTCTCATCTAATCCTCACCACCATTCTGACAGGTAGTTGTTTATATCCCCATTTTACAGGTAAGGAGAATGGGCCTTAGAAAGATTAAGGAAATTGTCCAGTGAAGATCACAGAGAAAGGGAAAGCTGGGAGTTGAGACAAGGTGAGCCCTGAAACTGCACTGAATCCAGCTAGATGGAGAGGAGGGGCGGCTCCCAATTCTAATCCAAGAACTGTGTGTTCTTGGACAATCTCTCTGGTTTCTTGAAATATACAATATCTATAGTCCCTCCCAGACCTGAAATACTTTTTCTCTTTTTAACAGGGTTGCTACTTCTAACATGATGTCCTACCTATACCTTTGAACATGTAACTGATGAAATACTTTTGGAAAGCATAAATGTGTAATAAACTGGAACTCTCAGGTCTTTGTACCTTGTGCACTACACTACATTCTGCTGCTTTATCATCTCATTGTACATTACAAGTTGCTGGCCCATCCCTGGAGCTTTAAGACTTGATTTACACCAAAAACTAAAATTCACAGTGCAAGCCCTGAAGCTGTTAATTACGACAAATCGAACAAAAGATGGATTGCACTGCATTCTCCAAATTGATCTAGATATAGTCTCAACCTACAATTTTTCTGAGTTCTCTCTGTTAAGAATCAGGAGTTTTTAGACAGTTGGAGAAAAGAAAAGTTCAGAGGGGCTCCCTGAAGAAGTAAGAAAGTATATTTCTTTAATGAACAGAAGCAAAGCATACATGAGCTTCTCTATATCAGACTAACTGCTCTGGTCAAAAACAATACATTTTCAATTCAAGTGTTAGTGAACAGATTTCCTCTCACATCTTACCTTTACTTTTATAAAAGGAAATAAACTACATGGGTTGTAATTTAAATCTACAAATGTTGAGAAATCCACCACTGTGTCTAGCACTGTAGAAGGCACCAGAGGAGACAAAGGCTGTTATACTTAAAGCAGTTCATGGGAGGCTCATCCAGAGAACCAGGAAATGGGGGATTAAGAGTGACTTGATTCAATGTGACTTTCAAAAGACCATGAAGACTTAGTAGGACTTTGAGACACAGGATATGGATGTGGTTTAACAAAAATTTCATTTGAGTGGTGGCTTCTGAGTAGAAAGAAGAATTACAGCAAAGCCAGGAGTCAGATAAGTGAGGGACACATTTGGAGAACAGCAGAGTGTCCAGTTTAGCTGATGTGCAGTACCATAAAAAGGATTAGTGCGGACTACAGCTGAAGAGGTAGCCAGGGACTCTACATGGCATTGGGAAGTCATAAGGGTGACTATATTTCAAGAAAGGTGATCTCATGAGAACAGGCCTAGAGTTGAAGTCAGAAGGCCTGACTTGTATATTCTTTCTCTGCTAGATATGTTTCTGTCACAACCTTTTGGGCCTTGCTTTCTTTAAATGAAATGAGAATGTGATGAAAATAGGAATAAAAAGAAGAGCTGAAATGATGGACACTGAGGGGCAATCTAGAGCATGTGGTCAGTGCATGGCTGTGGAGAGTGGGGAGCCAAGGAGGTTCCTGAAGCTTGGACCTAGGTTTAGAGAATGAAGTTCCTTTTGAGAGAGAGAGAGCAGTGAGAGAGAAGATGACTGGGGAGCTTGGGCATGGAACACGATCTACAGATAGATAAACAATCAGGAAGACATTGCTAGGAGGGGGCTTGACAGTCTGGGCCCCATGTTCTAGGCAGAATCTTGTCTAGAATGTCAGGAAGCTGGATCAAAGCCTCAGTCTTCTCACCCCCTGAGTAACCAGACAGCAAGCTTCCTTTCATTTGAACCTTCAGAAACACGCTGCTTTAAGGCATAAGAATCAAGGTTGTTTTGAAGTCCTTTTGTTTTGAATTCTGGTGGAATCACTTTTATGTAATGCTCCTCACATCCTGATCAGGTTAATATTGTGTGTGTGAGAGCTGGGATTTCCCTCAATTCCAAAACTGCCATCTCGTCAGTTATTTTTTTAAAAATATAAAATATAACTTCAGGATTTTTGGAAATAACTTCCTAGAAATGATTACACAGCACACACGGCAGTATGCTGTGTGAAGAATGTACTGCTATGTTATTCTCTACACTTAATTTTGACCCCAGTAGCTGTCTCAGCCAAGCAGCAGGTGGGAGGCCGGGACTGCTACCAAAAAAGGGTGGCAGAGGGGAACCAGAGGGCATGGGGAGGAAGTTCCTGGGCTTTAAAAAGCAATGGTCTGAGGCAGGGCAAGATGGCGGACTAGGCAGAAGGATTGCACAGACCCTCTTCAACAAAGAAAAGGGAAACCAATTAACACAGACACAGAAGATAAT
>NW_006921590.1:5439677-5443674 GCF_000298275.1 Orycteropus afer afer | reverse complement strand
AGGGGAGCTGCTGCATTGTAAATTTTGGTCAATGACATGAGACAAAATATATGTGAACTGCTGTATGAAAAGTGAATTTACTCTGTAAATCTTCACCCAAATCCTAAAAAAAAAAAAAGCAATGGTCTGGTGAATATGGTACCTTAGATACATGTACTATAACGGCCCTTTGACAACAAAGATTTGAGAAACTAAGTAAAACTGACATGAAAAGAAAATGGCGTATGATCTCAGAACATCAATCAGAGTTCAAAAAAGAGACAGAGCATTGAGTGGAAGGACAAGCAGAACAAGGCCACAGGGAAATTTGATTTGTGAAAAACTACACCCAGCCAACTGGCATAGAACAGTGTGGTCATTTTGGGACAGCATAGAACAACAACTCAGAGTGAGGAATCCAGGAAAGCTATTTTAAAGATAGCAGAGCTGGTAGCATATGTTATATGCAAACAACCCTGGAAAGAAATGACAAGGTAGAAAGGACACGACCAGGGACAGGGTACTTCCACAAGGAAGTGTCACTAGAGCAAGCATAACAGATAGAGTCATCCAAGCTTTAGAGAAAGAGAAAATGTAGTCAGGGAGCACACAACTGCAGGGGAATAGAGGGGTTGAATAGAGGGGCAGAACAGACCCAGCCCCTCTGGTGAATGAAAGAGAAGGAGCTAGGTATTATGCAGGAACCGTCTGTCAGTGGCAGCACTCAGGCATTTATATGCAGTCACCCAATTGGGAATCTACTTCCTTAGTGATACCACCTCGGAAACCCAAGGAGGGGTCGCTATGAGTCAGGTCCAACTTGATTGCACATAACAACAACAATGAAAAGTAAATTCACAGTGTAACAACTAGAGTCCTCTCCCAGAAAAGACCCTGTGCAAGCAATCACCCTGCCTGCCATCTGCATTAGTGTGTGCTCTGAGACACAGCAGATGAAGCCAAGGTGCACAAGCCTAGCTCTGGTCACCACTCCCTTCCTGTGGCACAGGAGGACAATGCTAATGTTCAAGCCCAACCACACCCATAATCCCCTGCATGAGGTATAGGTGATTTGAACTTGCATGCCCAAGCCTGGTTGTGGCCACCAACTCCTCCTGGAAGCAGGCTATTCACACTTTTGCTTGCAAGGCTGGCTATACCCACCACTACCCTCCCTGAGATTCAGGTCCCAAACACTCATCAACTGGTATTGTACACACACACACACAGCACCCAACTGAGTGACCAGTAAGAATGCCCTCTGTACACACACACCACTGAATGGCTAGACAGACACATCACATCACAGCAAAATCAGTCACATCCTCACAGGAGCCATTTGTACCTCTCCCTAATAATGAACAGGAGAGAATTAGGGAAGGCACCAAATTGTGCACATAAGATACAGACAACAAAGGCTAATACCAATAGATCTACAATATTGCATTACCATTAATACCAAACACCAGGCTACAGATAAACACATAAAGATCTGAGAAGATCAGATAGGGGTCATTGAATAGGATTATACTCTAGACCAAGGATAGATTCAGCTGAGGCTAATCTTGCACAGATACCAATGATACAAAATATCAGCAATCCTTACAGAAACAACAGAAGACAGACGTAGAGTAATCCCTCACAGACAGCCAGACAGTGTGGGAGAGAGAGCCAACAGATCTACTGACTCAGGACCATAGTATTGGGGGACACCAGACTCAATTGGCACATCAAAATAAACAAAAATCTTGTTCCACAACCTACATTGGTGAGTAGCAACTGAGGTCTTAAAAGCTATTGAGTGGCCATCTAAGCTGCAACTAATGGTCTCCTATCACCAGAAGTGAAGAAGAGTACAAAAAAAACAAGGGCATTTGGAAGCAATCAGCCCTAGGACATGATGGACTTCGAGACCAGAAAACTAGATGGTGCTGGGCTACCAATGCCAACCACTTGGGAAAGGATCAAAATTGGAGATCCTGGATAGAGTGGGAGGAAAAACATGGAACAAAATCCAAAAACACAATAATGACCAGAATTACTAGTTGGATGGAGTCTGATGGGACCCCCCAATACTATGGCCCTGGGATACACTTTGGGCCCAGAATAAAACTCACTCCCAGGGGCTGGCTCTCAGCCCAATAGTACAAAATATATATACAACAACAACAACACAACAATTATATGGAGCTCTGGTACCGTAGTGACTAAGGCACTTGACTGCTAACCAGAAGGCTAGAGGTTCAAACCCACCAGCCACTCATCTGAAGGAAGGTTGGGCAATCTACTTCCGTAGTGATATCACTTTGGAAACTCAAGGAGGGGTCACTATGAGTCAGATCCAACTCAACAGCACATAACAACAAAACAAATATATATGTGTGTGTATATATATATATGTGTGTGTGTGTGTGTACACACATATATACATATGTGTGTGTGTATATATATATACACACACACACACACATATACATACACACACACGTATATACACATATACATATATGACCAAACCAAGGTTACTGCCATTGAGTTGGATCCAACTCATAGCAACCCCTCCTTGGGTTTCCAAGGCTATATCATCATGGAAGTAGATTGCCCAGCCTTCCTTCCAAGGAGTGGCTGGTGGGTATGTGTATGTATGTGTATGTGTGTGTGTGTGTGTGTGTATACAACTAGAAATTCAGAGTATTAACAATAAAATATCAGAAACAGGTAACTCAATGGAAGGACACAGGGCCAGAATTGAATCAATGGAAGAAGGAATCAGCCAAATAGAGGGCAAATCCTTTGTTTGAGGAACAATCAGAAAAAAGAAGGAAGAAAACTTAAGCATTGTAGGGTACTATCAAAAGGAAGAATTTATGCATAATTGGAATTCCAGAAGAGGAGGCAAGAGGCAAAGAGCACAGAGAGAATATCTGAAGATTTCTTGACAGAAAATTTCCCTAAAATCATGAAAAATGAGGTTTACATGCAAGAAGCTCAAGGAATCCCATACAGGATAAACCCCAAAATAAAGTCACAAAGATGTATCATAATCAAACTTTCTAAAACCAAAGACAAAGAAAGAATCCTGAGAGCAACTCATGAAAATGAAATATGATTTACAAAGGGACATCAAAAGGATTAAGCACTGATTTCTTGGCAGGAACCATGCAGGCAAAAATACAGTGGAATGAGATACATTAAATCCTGAAAGAAAATGACTCTCAACCAAGAATCATATATGCAGCAAAATATCTTTCAAATAGGATGGGAAAACCGACATTCCCAGATAAACAATAATTAAGAGAATTTTTAATGACCAAACCAATCTTACAAAAAATATTGAAAGGAATCTTTCAGACAGAGAACCAACAACATCAGACAACAATCTAAGATTTAAACACATGACAGCATTACTCAGATACCAACCCAGATAAAGAATTCTTAAAAGTAAAATAAAGCTTCAAAACTGAAAACTAGAAATGCCAATCTGTAAATGATGACAACTTCAAAATAAAAAGGAGGATTAAATGGTGTACTTATAGAACTTCCCTATGGAGAAGAAGTCAGGGTGATATCAAGATATTAACAGTTTTAATCTTAGGAAGATAAGGGCAAACTTCAGAGTAAACTCAAAGAAAGTTAATTAATCTACTCACCAAAATAAAGAAGAAAATCAAAGAGATTCAGTAAACACAATATCAACAACAGTGAAGAATACAAAAAGAAAATCCATTTTAAAAAAGACCTCAGCACAGAAAATTAAGTGGAACAAAGAAACTGTTAACACCACACAAAAAAAGCATAATAAAATAGCAGTATACTGATAATCACAGTGAATGTAAATGGTTTAAATACAGTAGTCAAGAGATAGAGAGTGGCAAAATGGGTTAAAATAATTACCCATAATTATGTTGCTTAGAAGAGTCACACCTCAGACACAAAGATAAATAGCTTAAAAATCAAAAGATGAATATATATATATATATATACACACACACACACACACACACACACACACACACAT
>NW_006921590.1:5433933-5439577 GCF_000298275.1 Orycteropus afer afer | reverse complement strand
CCACTCCTCAGAAGGAAGGCTGGGCAATCCTACTTCCATAGTGATACTGCCTCGGAAACCCAAGGAGGGGTCGCTATGAGTCGGGTTTGACTCAACGGCACATAACAACAACAACAACAATACACACACATACATATAAAGCAAACAGTAACCAAAAGAGAGCAGGAGTGACAATAATAATCTCTGAGGAAACAGACTTTTAGTTCAAATCCATTATAAGAGACAAAAAAGGGCATTATAAAATGATGAAAGGGTCAACCAACCAAGAGGATATAACCATAATAAATATTTATACACACAATGACAGAACTCAAAATACATAAAACTAACAGAATTAAAGAGAAACAGACAGCTCTACAATAATAGTAGGAGATCTTAACATACCACTTTTGATGATGGATGAACAACTAGAAAGAAACTCAATAAGACAAGGAATATCTAAATAACAAAATCAACCAACTTGACTGCACAGATATATACAGAACATACTACCCAACAGCAGCATAGTGCACATTCTTCAACACATATGGATCATTACCCAGAAAAGACTATATTTTAGGCAGCAAATCAAGCTTAATAAATTCAGCAACACCAAAATAATACAAAGCATCTTCCCTGATCACAATACTATAAAAATAAAAATCAATAATAGAGAAAAAAAAAAAAGAGAAAAATGTTCAATACATGGAAACTTACTAACACCTTGCTTAAACACTATCAGGTAATAGAAGAAATTTAAAAATTCTTAGAATCAAATGAGAATGAAAACAACATACTAAAATCTTTGGGACAGCAAAAGTAGTGCTCAGAGGAATATTTACAGCAATGAATGCATACATTCAAATAGAGGAATGGACCAGAATCAATAGCTTAACCCTACAACTCAGATAGAAAAGGAGCAGCAAAAGAAGACCACACTTACCAGAAAAAAGGAAATAAAAAGTTCAAAGCAGAAATAAATGAAGCAGAAAACAGAAAAACAAGAGAAAGAATCAACAAGACTAGAAATTGCTTCTCTGAGAGAATCAATGAAATTGAATTGATAAAACACTGACCAAATTGACAAAGGAAGAAAATAAAAAGTGCAAATTAACCATAATTAAGAAATGAGATGGGTGGTATTACAATAGAATCAATGAGATTAAAAGGATAACAGAATATTGTGAAAAATTATTAAAAACAAAAACAAAACTCACTGCCATTGAGTTTATTCCAACTCATAGTAACCCCCTGTGGGTTTCCGAGGTGGTAATTCTTTATGGAAGTAGATTGTCCCATCATCCTTCTGTGAAGTGGCTGAATGGGTTTGAACCACCAACCTTCTGGTTAGCAGTCAAATTTAAAAAAAAAAAAAACACTCACTGCTGTGGAGTCGATTTGACTCCTCGCAACCCCTCCTTGGGTTTCCAGGGTGGTATCGCTATGTAAGTAGATTGCCAACCTTTCTTCTGAGGAGTGGCTGGTGGATTTGAACCGCCAGCTTTCTGGTTAGCAGTCAAATGCCTCAGGCACTATGCCACAGTCAAATACTCTAACAAATTTGAAAACTTAGAAGAAATAGACTTGTTTCTAGAAATGCAATACCTACCTAAACTAACACAAACAGAGGCAGAAAACCTAACTATATCCATAACAAAAGAAGTTAAAAATAACCTTTAAAAAAAAAAACCTCCCAACAGCAACAAGCCCTGGCTCAGATGGCTTCACTAGAAAGTTCTACCAACCATCCACAGGAGAGTTGACACTAATCCTACTCAAACAATTCCAGAACATAGAAAAGGAATGAATATTCCCTATTTCTTTCTGTGAAGTCAGCATAACCCTGATACCAAAGCCAGGCAAATACACCACAAAAAAATAAAATTACAGACAAGTATCCCTCATGAATACAGACACAAAAATTCTCAACAAATTCTAGTTACCAAATTCAACCAAATCAAACCAAGCCAAACCCACTGCCATCGAGATGATTCCATCGCGTAACAATCCTAATAGGAGAGAGTAGAACTGCTCTGTAGGGCTCCCAAGGCTGTGATTCATTATGGAAGCAGCCTGCCTCATCTTTCTCCCATGAAGCGCTTAGTGGGTTCTAACCGCTGACCTTTTGGTTAGTAGCTTAACGCTTTAACCACTATGCCACTAGAGCTCTTTAACACATTCATCAGCATATTAAAAAAAAAAAAAATCACAATTAGGTGGGATTCATACTGGGGATGCAAACGTAGTTCACCCTCAGAAAAATCAACCAAGATAATCAAGCACATAAATAAAACAAAAGAAAAGAATCACATGATCATCTTAATCAATGCAGAAATAATATTTGATAAAAACTCTTAGCAATTTTGCTCTGCAAGCTTTCACCCAAATCACAATAAAATAAAAAATTAAATAATAAAAAAAAAAACCTCTCAGCAAAATAGGAATAGGAGGAAAATTTCTCAACATAATTAAGGACCTACACACAAAACCAATAGTCAACATTTTTCTCAATGGAGAGAGACTTAAAGCATTCTCTTTGAAAATGGGAACAAGACAAAGATGCTCATTTTTACCACTCTTATTCAATATTGTACTACGTATCCTAGTCAGAGCAATAAGTTAAGATAGGGCTATAAAAGGTATCCAAATCGGAAAGGAAGAATGTGGTAGTTATGTTTGTGTGTCAACTTGGCTGGGCCTGGTTGAGTGGCTAGGCAGCTGGTGGTAGTTAGTCCCCATGATGAGACTGCCAACCAACTCCATGGTGGTATCCACCACAAGCAGCTGAGTAGCTGCCTTTGGGATGTGGTCTGCTTCTTGTATGTAAGGAGAAGCCTTAGGAATGGTCTCTAGGTTATGGCACCTTGAACCCTACATGTAGCTGTGTTGTTGTTAAGCAGCCTGCCATGTTCTGTCAACCTTGGGACTTACAATGAACTTGAATTAATGGCCTGCTGTGTGATTTGGTAATATTGGAACTGTGCCTTTTTACTTGTCAACCTAGGGCTTGGCAGCCTCAGCAGCCAGCAGCTGTCTGAGTGAAGAAAAGCCTTTAGCTTCTGTGTACCAGGAGCAGGTGGCAGAGCTGAACCCCAAGGTTGAGGAGCTTTCACCCAGCCCCTAGAGCCTGGCCTTTTGAACTTGGACTTAAAGCCTCCAAACTGTAAGAGAATAAACTCCTGTTGTTAAGGCCATCCCATTTGTGGCATATTCTTGTCAGAGCATCACTAGGTAACCAGAACAAAGTAAAACTATCCCTATTCACAGATGGCATGATATTATACATAGAAAATCACAGAGATTCCACAAGGAAAGTTACTGAAACTAATTTACTAAGTTTACTGAACAGATCGTCTCTAACAAATGGTGTGGCAAAACTGGTTATCAATTTGCAGGAAAATAAAGCAGGATCTATACTTCACATCATACACATAAACTAACTCAAAATGCATAAAAGACCTAAGTGTTAAACCTAAAACTATAAAGTTCCTGGAAGATTACACAGGGACAAAGACAGGTGTCCTAATCTATGGTATAAATATACTATCAAACATAACTTAAAAATGCACAGAGAACAGAAGATAAACTAGATAGCTGGGATCTCCAAAAATTAAATACCTATGCTCATCAAAAGATTTTACCAAAAGAGTAAAAAGAGAATTTACAAGCTGGGAAAAATTTAACAATGACATATCTGACAAGGGTTTAATCTCTAAAATGTATAGGAAACTTCAACACTTCAAAAACAAAAAGACAAATAATCCAATCAAACCAATAGGCAAAGAACATGAACAAATACTTCAAAAAAAGGCATTCAGACAGTTAACAAACACATGAAGAGATGCTCAGGGTCATTAGCCATTAGGGAGATGCAAATTAAAACTATAGTGAGTTATCATCTCCCTCTCTAGTAAAATGGCACTGATCAAAACAAACAAACAAACTAGAAGACAATAAATAATGGCACAGTTGTGGGGAGACTGGAACTCATACACTGCTGATGGGATTGTAAAATGGTACAACCACTACAGAAAATGGTACTCCCTCGTAAAGTTAGAAATAGAAACACCATATGATCCAGCAATCCCACTTCTAGGTATACATCCTAGAGAAATAAAAGTTGTTACATGAATAGACGGGAGCTCTGGTAGCACAGTGCCTAAGGCACTTGACTGCTAACCAAAAGGCTGCCGGTTCAAATCCACTAGCCACTCCTCAGAAGGAAGATGGGGCAATCTAACTCCATAGTGATACTGCCTCGGAAAACACAAGGAGGAGTCGCTGAGTCAGGTCCGACTCAAGGGCACATAACAACAACAATAACAACAACAACATGAATAGACATATGCACATCTGTCATGGATTGAATATCGTGTCCCCAAAAGATACGTGTTCACTCGGCTGGGCCATGATTCTCAGTGGTCTGGTAGTTACATAATGATGTAATGTGGCAGATATGTAATGATTCTCCATGATGTGACTAATTGTAACAGGATTAGGGTGGGATGTAGCATCCTTAATCCTGCCACAGCCTTGATCTGATGTAAGGATGAATTTTCCTGGGGAATGGCCTGCAGCACCTTTTATCTTATAAAAAATAAAATGAGAGAGAAGTCAGTAGATAGGGAGAGACTTCCTACCAACAAGAAAGGAGAGCCAGGAGCAGAGTGTATCCTTTGGACCCATGGTCCCTGTGCTGGGAAATCCCTTGAACCAGGTGACATTGAGAGAGAAAGCTTTCCTCTAAAGCCAGGATGCTGAATGCAGACTTCTAGGCTTTTAAACTGTGAGAGCTCTGGTAGCATAGTGGCTACAGCACTTGACTGCTAACCAGAAGGCTGGCAGTTCAAATCCACTAGCCACTCCTCGGAAGGAAGATGGGGCAATCTACTTCCGTAGTGATACTGCCTCGGAAACTCAAGGAGGGATCGCTATGAGTCAGGTCTGACTTGATGGCACATAATAACAGCAACAATTTTGTTTAAGTAATAGATATTAAGCAACCTGCCTGTAAGTCTCTAATATGAGCTTTGAATGATAAAATGATGAGGACAAGAATGAAGTGAAGTATATTGGTTTAGCAAAGTTAAGTTTTGACAAATCTAATATTTCATATGATATTTTACTCTGTGATAAGATATGTTACAATAGAAAAAAATGTTACAATGAAAAAAGGAATTAAAAAAAAAGTTTATAACCCTTCCTAAGATTATCACACAATTATACTCGAAACGAAATACGAAGTCTTTCAAAATTCACTAAGGAATTAACAGGTAAGTTTTAGAAAACACATCTGGAAGAATTATGAAAAGTTAAATAGGAACGTGGCAGGTAAATTGAGGTGTGTATCTGATCTAAGCACCATTCTATTGAGACCAATTTTGTAACACAAAACAATGGTGGAAAATAGTTACAAAGATATACTATTTATTTATTTATTTATTTATTTATTTATTTATTTATGAAGAGACCTAGTGGTGCAGTGGTTAAGCACTCAGCTGCAAACTGAATGTAGAACTCAAACTCATTAGACACTCCTGGGGAGAAAGATGAGGCATTTTGCTCCCATAAAAACCAAAGCCTTGGAAACCCTATAGGCAGTTCTATTCTGTACTATAAGATTGCTATGAGTTGGAATTGACTTGAAGACTTCTTTGGGGGGGGG
>NW_006921590.1:5408029-5433833 GCF_000298275.1 Orycteropus afer afer | reverse complement strand
GCCACTCCTCGGAAGGAAGATGGGGCAATCTACTTCCGTAGTGATACTGCCTCGGAAACCCAAGGAGGGGTCGCTATGAGTCGGGCCCGACTCGACGGCGAACAACAAACTGTGAGAGAATATATGTCTGTTACAGCACCTCTAGATAACTAAGACATAATTTCATTCTGGGAGAGTGAAATGTTGTACCAACAAATACGTACAATATGGAAGCAGTTTTGGAATTGGGTAATGAGTAGAGGCTGCATGAGTTTTCAGGCACCTAACAGCAAGAGCCTAGGTTGCCTTGAAGAGACTTTTAGTAAAATTATGGAGATCAAAGGCAATTCTGATGAGGACTCAGAAGGGAAGTGAGGAGAGCTGTAACACTGGAGATGGTAGAGATAGACAGAAGAAGCAGCAAAGAAATGGTGACAGAAATTGTTCTACAAGTTTTTTTACTTGCTTGATGTTCATTATCCTTCTTTTCCCTTCAATTTCTCTGATTTCTAATGTAACTGTCTGCCTTTTGCCTGTTCCACCATTACACTTTGGAGACAGGTAACTTGTATTCTAGATTCACAGATGAAGAATAATTTTTCTCCAGGATGGAATACAAACTTAGAGTTGATTTAAGACTTTTGGAATGGTATGATGGGGTGAACGTGTTTTACATGTGGCAAGTACATGAATTATGGGGGCAAAGGGAAGAATGTCATGGATTGAACTGTGTCCCTCAAAAATATGTGTCAAATTTGCCGGGCCATCATTCTCAGTGATTTTGTAATTGTGTTATGATGTAATTTGGCAGTTATGAAATTATCTCCCATGATGTGATCTGATGTGATAAGCCAATAAGTTGTAAGAGGGTCAGGGTGGGATGCAACACTCTTAGTCCTGTCATAGCCCTGATCTGATGTAAGGGGAGTTTCCCTGGGGTGGGGCCTGCAACACCTTTTATCTTACAAGAAATAAAAGAAGAGAGAAGTGAGCTGAGAGTGGGAGACCTCCTACCACCAAGAAAGAACAGCCAGGAACAAACAAACTCACAGTCCCTGCACTGGGAACCTCATAGAACCAGGAGACACAGAGAGAGAAACCCCTAGAGCTGGCACTCTGAATTGAGACTTCTGGTCTCCTAAACTGTGAAAGAATAAATTTGTTACAGCAGCCATAGATAACTAAGACACCACTCACATTCACTGCAACATTATTCACAGTAGCCAAAAGATAGAAACAATCTAAGTATCCATCAATGAATGAATAAAATGTGAATATTATGCAAAGTAAAGAATGATGATGAGTGTGAAGTATTTTATAACATGGAGGGATCTGGAGGACATTATGATAAATGACCAAAGTCAATCATCAAAGGACATATATTGTATGATAGCACTTTCATAAAAAGTCAAAATAGTTTTACACACAGAAAGCAATCTTCTTTTATGGTTACCAGGGAAGGGAAGAGAGAGGGAGAAACACTAAATAGTGGACATGTTAATTCTAGTGAAACCAACCAACCAACCAACCTCACTGCCATTGAGTCAGATCCAACTCACAGCAACCACTCCTTGGGTTTCTAAGGCAGTATCACTACAGAAGTAGATTGCCCAACCTTCCTTCCGAGGAGTGGCTGGTGGGTTTGAAATGCCAGCCTTCTGGTTAGCAGTCAAATGCCTTAGGCACTACGCCACCAGAGCTCCCAATTCTGGTGAAGGGTAAAACAATTCAAAATATGGGGAAAGTCAACACAATATAAATAAAGATACTGACAGGTTCATAAAAATAAAGGACAATAATAGTAAAAGCTGTAACATATACAATTCTGTAACAACAGTAACAACACCCAAGAATTTGTGAATGGTTACATAATTAAATACATATTCTATAAAAGTATGGGAGGGCATATGGAAGTACATGTGCATGTGTATATATAGGTATAGTTGTGGCTATTTGTAGATACTTATTTGTGAGTGCTGCATATATGTATATATATAGAATAGAGCACATGGAGGGCACAGTTATGAAAAACTCTTAGACATATCCAAACACCTTGTAAGACTCAGTTAATGGGCTTGAAGGCTAAGGACCATAGTCTCAGGGGACATCTAGAGGGATATAACGTAGTTCATAAAGATAATGTTCTACATCCTAGTTTGATGAGTAGCGTCTGGGGTTTTAAAAGTTTGTAAGCTGCCATCTAAGATACAGCTACTGGTCTCTTCCCATCTAGAACAAAGGAGAATGAAGGAAACCAAAGACTCAAAGAGGCAATTAGGACTAATGGCCACACTCCTCTAGCTGAGACCAGAACTAGATGGTGCCTGGCTGCCACTACTAATCTCTCTGACCAGAGACACACAGAAGGTCTTAGATAGAATGAGAGAAAAATATAGAACAAAACTCAAATTCATAAAAAATACCAGACTTAAAGGGCTGATAGAGATTGGAGGAACCCCCCAGACTATAGCCCTAACATACCCTTTTAACCTGGAAGTGAAACCACTCCTGATGGTCACCTTTCAGACCAATAATAGCTTGGCCTATCAAATAAACACTAACACCCATGAGGAATATGCTCCTTAGAACAATCAGCTACGCAAGACCAAATGGGTAACATTTGCTGAAAAGCAGAGACGAAAGGCAGGGAAGTACTAGGAAAATGCAGAGATGGAAATGAGGAAGGAATAGTGGACACAAGGAGTGCTGACAGACAGCAACAGACATCATGGAACAATCTGTATATACATTGCTGAATGGGAAACAAACTCACTGGGTAAACTTTCACCTAAAACACAACAAAATGTTAAAGAAAAAACAACAGCAATGGTCTATGCAGAAAGATTTGGAAAAATTGTTGTGGAACAAATTCTTCTCCCTATTCCTCTGAAATGAGATACATCTTCTCTGAGGAGAGGGGAAGAGGAATGTAAAAATGAAGAGTCTTTGAGAAGAGACCCAAATTTCAACTTACTTTGGGCAAAGTCTGATTCCAGAATGGTAGGGTCCCATTCTCGTTCCCATGGGGAACTCTGGAAGGGGAGAGCTCTGAGAGGCAGTAGCCACACAGGTGTTCCTGCCCAAATATGGCATGAAGAGACAGGGCAGGAAAGGTAGCATCATGGGGTGTCAGAAACAGAGATGCTCTGCTGTGTTTCCCAAGTCTCAAGGTCCAGAGATGGTGGAAAGAGCAAGTCAATCTTCCTCACACCCCTAAGGTTAGCCAACAGAGAGAAGCTTACCCTACAGAGCTCTTGCCTTTCTGTCAGGAGAATGAGTAGCAGCATGGACTGGCAACTGGAGGTCAGGAAGGGCTGTGACACTTCTATGGATGCTAATAAGAAATGGTGCCACACTCAATAATCAGACCAAACGCCAGCACTGGCAGTTTCAAAGCTCTAGTACCACAATGTGATTAAGCCCTTGGAACCAAAATCTCTCCCAGGAAAGGAGAGAGAGAAAGGCAATACTCAGTTTGATTGGCTTTAAGCCTACTAAGATAAATTACCAACAGGTTGAAATTTACCTGTGGACTGATTACATTTTCTGATATCATTAGACTGGGGCACAATATAAAAATTAAGTTCAGTTTTAGGTAAATACATAAAGTTACATTTTTGTTACTGAATCTATGGCCTAAAAATAGTATATACTTTGGTCTCATTAAAACCTGACAGTTCTCCACTGACTCAATTATTTCTTATGCTATACTATAATCAGGAGCCAATTAGGAATGACTTCCCTTTATTCCTCCCAGAAGAGGGATTATCTTTTTTCTCTGTAAGTCAATTCTACTCATGAAATCTGTAATTCTCAAAAAATACATATCTTGTGGTATAGAAAACACATCATATTCACCACTATGGATGGAAAGGCTAACCAATCAAACTAAAAGGGACAGGAAGAGAAGATGGCACACTTCCTCATTCAATTATCAGGACAAGACAATTGCCCCATTAAAGAAAAATGTACTCCAAAGGGGGAAAAAATAAAATGATGATTGCTTGATTCTCCACCATCATGTTGGGCGTTTTCTAATAACACTAAGCCAAAAACCAAACTCACTGCCATCAAGTTGGCTCTGACTCATAGCAACTCCTCCTTGGGGGTTTCCAAGGCTGTGTCTCTACAGAGGTAGATTGCCCAGTCTTCCTTCTGAGGAGTGGCTGGAGAGTTTGAACCTCCAGCCTTCTGGTTAGCAGTCAAATGCCTTAGGCACTGCACCACTACAGCTCCTTCTATTAACACTACTTGATGCAAATCTAATACTATCAGGACATGTTACAGTATGTTAAACTAACAATCCACAACCATAAAGGTGCAGAGTTTACAACACTGCAGTGTTAGAAGTTAAGCTGAAGAGATTCCTATGTTGTTGAACGACAGTGAGGTTGCTATGAGATGAAATCAATTTGATGGCCATGAGTTCGGTTTTGGTTTTGCTTTATACTTAAATCAGGAGCCCTAGTTAATCAATGTTTAAGTAGTTGGTTGCTTACTGAAAGGTTGCTGGTTTGAACTCATCCAGTGCCTTTACAGGAGAAAAAGACCTGGTAATCCACTCCCATAAAGATCACAGTCTAGGAAATCAAATGTAGAAATAAAAAAACTCCAGTGGGGCCATTCTAATCTGCCACATGGTGTTGCTATAAGTCAGAATCAACTTGATAGCACCAAAAAAAACATACTTAATGTAGCAATTTTATTTACTTTATCTTTCTTGCCTAACTATATGGATTTCTGGTCTTCAAAAGCTTCTGGAACCTGCTCTTTTTTGCTCTAAAGGGTTCCATCATTAATGTTAAATATTAAGTTAAAATGTTAATTTATTAAGTTAAGTAAAACTTTGACGCTTGCTAAAGAATAACTTTAAGAATTGTGGTTTTAAAAGAAAATGCAATTAAAAAAGTCAGTTGTTAGATAAGTAAAAAATGTAATTGATACAGAATCTGCAATACTGTGTTTTGGACACAACCAATCTCAGCTATTTCATCATTGTTCTAGAAGAAAGGGAATTAATAGAAGTTTAATAATCATTGTTTTGGTTCTCTAGTGCTGTTCTAACAGAAAATACCACAAGTGGGTGGTCTTAAGAAACATGAGTTTATTCTCTTACAGTTTAGGAGGCTAGAAGTTCAAGTTCAAAGTTCCAGCTCTAGGGGCTCACTGAAAGTTCCTCAGCTTTGGGCTTCAGCTTTGCCTCTTGGTCCTGGCCCACTGAAGCTTGAGGCTTCTCTTAACTCAGGCAGCTGCTGGCTGCTGAGGATGACAAACCCAAGGTTGACAGATAAAATAGCCAAGTCCCAAGATTACCAAACAACATGGCAGGCTACTAGTTCAAGTCCAGAGAAAGCCTCAAGACTGGCCAGAAATAATCCAACTGTCCATGCCCACTGAAGCTTGAGGCTTCTCTTAACTCAGGCAACTGCTGGCTGCTGAGGATGACAAACCCAAGGTTGACAGATAAAATAGCCAAGTCCCAAGATTACCAAACAACATGGCAGGCTACTAGTTCAAGTCCAGAGAAAGCCTCAAGACTGGCCAGAAATAATCCAACTGTCCATCAATTGGCAGGAAACAGGGAAGGCTATTGAATGAAGACTTGGATATATCAGGATCCAAGTGTGCTGAAAAACTGCATAAATATTTCTCAAAACTTCTCCTTCAATACTGGAAGCAGACTGCATCCTTAAGGCAGCTACTCAGCCATTCCAGTAGATTTCACAACAGAGTTGATTACCAATCTCATCATGGGGAAAAACTACATACAGCTGCCCAGCCACTCAAAATCAGTGCCAGCCTAGTTGACACATAACCTTAACTACCATAATCACCTCAATGGTTAGAGACAGTACAAATGATTTAATAAATTATCCTCTTGTGGGCTAAATGTTCTCTGAAGTTCTAAAGAGTTAAACTATCCCAAACAGTAGCCAACACATGGATAAATTCTTGGCTGTTAGTGTTCCTTTTCTGTAAAGGCATGATGTATTTGTTGTTTAGATGACCATATATATATACAATAGCATCATTCATGTGCAAAAGATTCCATGAATCTGAGGTCTTTGATATCTAGGTTTCTCATTACTATTGGCTTACTTGCCACCATCCTCAAACAGTGTTATTGTGTTAACAAACCAACCCAAAAGGTAGCTGTAAATATTCTGAAGCATTAACAATGGCAATATGGAACTTGTGATTCTTACTTTCCTGAATTGACTCAATTGTTTTTCAGCCTATGCTGCAATCACCACCTCGGTCACACTGACCTCCCTTCACTCCTATCAGAAGGAGGAGAACTTTCTGCTCTCCTTTCCATTTAGCCTTTCTCCTAGTGCAGAAACCCACAGGGTAGGATGGTGAGTGGTCCACTTAATAGCTGATTTGATTTTGCACTTGGTCTTGAATTGGGGCCATCAATAACTTTTCTTGAGAGACCGAGAATCTCTGTGACAAGCTTTTAGCCTACAAAGAAGGCTACATACATACACACACAAAAAAATCTACATCTCCAGGCAGCATCTTCCTGGGATCTGATTTCTTCAGGGCTCTCTTTGGCATGAAGAATTAGGAAGCAAATCATAATTGGTTCAAGAAATTTGTTGTTTCTTGAACTCAATTTCCCAAACTCAATTCTAGTATTTAAAAGAAATCATTGTTTCCCTACTGTTTCAGATTACTTATGCAGTTGCTCTCAATAGAAAATAGTTTATCTCAAGGGTAAAAAAGGGTTTATACAGAAGTGGGTCTGTAGCAACTACTCAGTAAGTCATTTTTTAGGTCATGCTCCAGAGAAAACTCTCTCTGTGTATGTTGTTGTTGTTGTTGTTGTTATGTGCCGTCGAGTCAGCCCTGACTCATAGCGACCCCTCCTTGGGTTTCCGAGGCAGTATCACTACGGAAGTAGGATTGCCCAACCTTCCTTCCGAGGAGTGGCTAGTGGGTTTGAACCGCCAGCCGTCTGGTTAGCAGTCAAGTGCCTTAGCCACTATGCTACCAGAGCTCCTATGTGTGTGTGTGTGTGTATATATAACATATATATTATATAGATATAATATTATGGTGTACTTATGGTGTACTAAATTACATGATATGGCTTTTCTAGTCATAGTCTTGGTAACTCCTGCTTTTCCCTGAGCAACTGAGTACCTGATTGTTAAAATTATCTACCCGGTGGAGCTGCAGGAAGTAATTTTCTGGAAAGTTCCCACTCTCTCAGGTGTTTAGAACTCTGATGTTGGGATTGGTTGGTTTTGGCCACTCTGCCAGGCTCAAAAGGAGCCCTCCTAGAAGCAAAAGGAATCTCTCTGACTGCTGGCTGAGAAAAACATGCTGCTGAGAGAGATGCAAGAGACATGAACGACTGACATGAACGTGCTAAGGAAAGAGACTGAGAGACACTGTCAGCTGAGAGACGGCCAGCTGAGGCTGAGTGTGTTCCTGAACTTGAACTGTAGCCTTTGCCTCCCTAATAAACCTCATAATCTGTGAGTTGTGTGTGGCCACTGCAGCAAATTACCGAACCCAGCAGAGAGGTGGTGGGTGTCACAGGAGGAATGGCTGGTGTCAAGGATGGAAAGAGGGCTAGAGGATGGTGGCATGTCTGGCCTCATAAGAGCAGGCCTTGGGCTGCTGATGGTGATTCTGTCCTCCTCTTGTGTGGTTACAGGAGGTCAGAAGGTGCCACCTCCTTGCCCCTTTGGCAAATATACATACAATAAGTAATATCTCCAGTGTACATATATCTATATAAAAAAAATCACTGCCATTGAGTCAATTCTGAGTCATAGCAACCCATCCTTAGGTTTCTGAGGCAGTATCTCTATGAAAGCAGATTGCCCAATCCTCCTTCCAAGGAGTGGTCTGGTGGGTTTGAACCACCAGCCTTCTGGTTAACGGTCAAATGCCTTAGGCACCATGCCACCAGATCACGTATAAACCTATATAATATCAAATAACTATAGCACTTACTTCCACCGAGTCGATTCCAACTCATAGTGATCCCTACTGGGTTTCCAAAGGCTATAAATCTTTATGGAAGCAGATTGCCTCATCTTTCTCCAATGAAGTGGCTGGTGGGTTTGAATGAGTGATTTTTTTATTATTAGCCAAATACGTTAAGCACTATACCACCAGAGCTCCTTTTATATATGTAGTATCTATATAATATCTATATCTATATACCTATTAATGCAATTTTATTGAAGATGTTTACAATCTGGTTGGGAAATATAACTACTACACACCAAATCTCAACAAACAGCACAGTAACGTATTATACACCAAATTGAATAGCACAGACTAGTATCATAGGAGTTTTGATTAAAATCTGCTGAGTAAATTTTTGTATGCTAATGGACACTTTATAAAATAAGAGAATACAAGTATTCAAAATCACTTCGACTATCATGAAAATAAAGTATTTTACATCAATCACTATCTTGCAAGGAAACTACTAGAAGGATGCTCATAGTAAGGGTAACTAGAGTATTAGCTGTGTTTTCTGGAATATTTGGATGAAACATGGAGTATTTAGATTTGACCTTTACGTACAAAACACAAGTGTAAAAATAGATTCTCAGTCATCTAATACAAAAATGTAATTAAGAGGCCAGTTATCATGAAGTGACTATTTCTATTCAAAATGCAGAGCTTATTCTCATACATCAGTTCAGTGCCTTGGTGTCAGGTGCTGTCTAAATGGAAAACTGAGCAATAGAGCTATCTTTAGGATTTTGTTAATTCAAGAAACATGTCAATGTAAATCCAGTCAAATTAGGCCATATTCTCAGTTGACATTACATATACATCTAAAAATTTTAAAACACTAGAACATGAAATACTTAACATTAAAGTGTATTCCATTTACTACATAAAGCACACATTTTCTAGATCATGTTATTGTATGATTTAATTTTCATAAATATATATTATCTCCACTACCTTCAAAGGAAAGCACTATTCCTTTTTTATCTGCAAATGACCCTACACTTATTTTTCCCACTGAAAATAGTAATATCCAGTTTTCCGACTGATTTGACTCTACAGACAACATAGCAGATCAATTATTCTTAAAGAACAGAATTTCCCTAGGTATGTGACATTTTTATACAGAATAATTTTACACAGTAAGTAGAGCAGATGTGAAACAGCCTAGGAGGAAATTATACTTTTTCCAATTTTCTTTTCTTATATCTAAAGAAAGAAATTATATCAAGGGTAGTTTCAATTTGGTACAAATATGTCTTGACCATCTTTCAAATAATAGCTAGTATTTTTTTAAACAAACACAAAAGACCTCCTGATAAACAAACACTATCTTCTTAGAATTTAATAATATTTCCTTGCTTACCTTTACATTTATTTTTAGAATTACCATCTATTTATGGCAAGCAGTACTATTCTGGTTTCCTGATTTTAGCAATTATATAAACTTTCCCTTTAAATAAATTTAAGTTGAAAAAGTGAAGTCATTTAAAGAAAAATATTAGGACAACAGTAATACATATGGGATACAGATATAGTCACATTTGTGGGATGGAAATCACAGTGACTAAAGTGGGATAAATAGAGGTAATCAATCTGTTAAAAGTACTTATTCATTCATCAATTCCATGTTGCTTAATGTTGTTATTTTTTCATCCACGTATTACAGGAATGTTTAAATTTTCATTTCTTTTAGGAGCTATGGTGGTATAGTACCTAAGGCATTTGAAAGCTAACCAGAAGGCTGGTGGTGGTTCAAACCTACCAGCCATTCCTTGGAAGGAAGACTGGGCAATCTACTTCCATAGAGATACAGCCTCTAAAACCCAAGGAGGGGTTACTATGAGTTGGAATTGCCTCAACGGCAGTGAGTTTGGTTTGATTTTTTGTAGGACTGGTAGAGACCTCTAGTCTATTATCTAACCTAAAGAGTATGTGGGAGCTCTGGTGGCGTAGAGCCTAAGGTACTTGACCAGTAACCAGAAGGTTGGTGGTTTACACCCACCAGCCACTCCTTGGAAGGAAGATTGAGCAATCTACTTCCATAGTGATACTGCCTCAGAAACCCAAGAAGGGGTCACTATGAGTCAGAGACAACTCAACAGCACATAACAACAACAACAAAGAGTAGGTATATAGTAGATCATTTATAAGATTTAGTTAGTATTGCAAGAGGAAACTTAAAATATTTTAGTGGTTATTTGTTTGGAGATGCCATGAAAAGTGCTGTATCACCACATGTCATGAGAAACTGATATTTCACCACAATATGAACCTGAAGGTCTACATTTTTGGAGTACCACATAGGCAAGACCATATTCTAAGCAGGTACTTTACACTAAAATAATAGTGTTCACCCTTTGTTCTGCCATAACAAAAGCAGATGATGTTCACATACTAGATATACTCCTAGGGGCAAATGTAAATTTTGACAAAATTCTCCCCTCCCCGCCAATCCCCCCACCCCCGCCCCCAGAACATTTAGGCAATGAATGGCTGTAGTTGTTGGTTATGCTATTGGTTTCCAGTATGGTTTCCATCCAAGAAAAAAGAAATCAAGTGTTAAGTAAATGCAAATACACCAATATAATCTGCTCAGGTGGCATACTGCGTAAGGCATTTGGCTGCTAATCAGAGGTCAGCAGTTCAAACCCACCAGCTGTTCCATGGGAGGAAGATGGGGCAATCTTCTTTTGTAAATATTTACAGCCTCAGAAACCCAGAGGGGGTTGTTATGAGTCAAAATTGACTTGATGACAGTGATTTTTGTTTTTGGTTTTTATTTTATTAAATAAATCATTCACAAATTTCAGTATTTACCTATTGTTTTAGTAACACATACTTAAGGTGTAACTAATAACTGACCAAACCAACAGTATCTCATGAGACTTTGGTCCTAACTCTTCCCTCATATTGTACAGCTGTGTTATTGTCACTTTTTATACTTACTTAGGTTAGAAATACAGAGGTAACAATTGGAACAAAGCATGATTTGCAGATGAAGTAACCTAAGTGAATGGGGACGGTACTAAGTTGTTTTTCACCTGATAAAATAACCAATAGTCCAAATTTACATGCAGCACTTTAAAAAGTAAGCCTTTTATAATATGTTGAAAAACAACTTTGTAAAAAGATGGAGAAAAACAAAGATCTAAGCTTTTTACTCAAAAGTAGAATAATCCATAGATGATAACATAAAATGTCTCATATGTATTAATATTTTCTACAATATCAGTAGAAACTAATTACTTCTTTTATGAGTAAATTTTAATATTCACTGACAACACTTATAGTGCTATAGTATATTTTATTTGAAATTTTAAAAATAGAGGTGCAAATCAGTAAGTTCTTTAAGTTAGGTGGTATAACCAACTATTGGCCTAAGGAATATATTACAGTTGATCTTCAAACAACACAGGTTTGAACTGCATGGGTCAACTTATATGTTTTCAGGATATGGGTCTTGGAGCGAGCTACTAGACACCACACCAGAAGAATTAACAGATGACTCGATGGAGACAAGTGCTTCTGAACCAGTGTCAGATATGAGGAAGAAGATGGAAAAGAAGTAGTGCCAGCAAACAAATTGACATTAGATAATCTGACAGAAGGGTTCCAATTATTCAAAACTACTTTTATGACATGGACCCTTCTATAGTACAAGAAATGAAACTAAAGCAAATGGTAGAATAGGGATTTGTACCTCATAGAAACATTTTTAGAGAATTAAAAAAGTAAAAAATCAGATAGAAATGATGATGGTATTTTACATAAAGTTATAATGAGTGTGCCTGCCTCTCCTGCCTCCCCTTCTACCTCCTCCAACTCTTCCATCTCTGCTACCCCTATGACAGCACAACCAACCCCTCCTCCTCTTCCTCCTCCTCAGCCTACTCAAAGTGAAGACAAGGAAGATGAAGGCCTTTAGGATGGTCCACTTCCACTTAATGAATAGTAAATAATCATCATGACTACAATTAAGAAACTTATCTGTTGTCTATGTGTGTGTCTTCATGTGAAAATCTAGTAACTATATGGTAAGAACTGCCCTAATCAACTGCTTATGTTATTGGTAAGGTCAACAATAGGTTATTAATAGTTATTTTGGGGGGCATCAAAAGTTATACACAGATTTTCAACTCCATGGGTGGAGTTGAACCCCCAAGTTGTTCAAGGGCCAACTGTACATGTGATCTGTGCTGTAATATAAGTAGTTTGCTTAAAGGCCCAGAGATCTGCTCAATTTTACTGACACAAATATAAGTCTTAAACTGGACTAACACAACATGCCTTTTAGGAAAAATAAACTCTATTCTGAATTACAACAGACCTGTGAATTCCTTAATATATATGTGTTTTGCTCTTGCTGTTATAAAAAAATCATTCAAGAATCATTTTTACTTCATAATTACATTATGAACTTACCTACACCAAAATAACAAGACTAGAGCATGGTCAACATGAAGTTTTATACATCATAATAACAAAACCATCCTTTTTTTTTTTTTTTGCATTTCTACTGATTATACAAATGGCCCAAAACTGTCAATAAAGCTTGTGAAACAAATTTGATAAATGTAGAGACATGAACTAATATTATAGTAAATCAATTCACATTGCCTATGTTTACAGTGTTTCTATAAAAGAATGTGAATTAAGGAAGCCAAAGTGAAAATAACACTTAAGCAATAATTCCAAATTAAACAAAGTAGAAAAATAGAACTTTACGCTCAAGAACCATTCATATACACATTAAAAGATACTCACACATATACTAAAAACACAATCATTGTTTTTTTTTTTCCTGAAATATTCAGAATTATCTAATAATTTTACTATTACTTTTGGACTTCGGTCCTCTTTAATAAAACTTAGAATCAGATTCTGTTCTTTCTAAACCATTACTATAAAATTTTATAAGAATCTACCTTTCTTAAGTAATTAAAGAAACAATGTGATATAATATGTTAATCAAATACAAATGGAGATACCCAAAAAGAACTTTCTGTGTCAGAGTAAAGGAAGTAGAAAAAAGATACATTTCACTCTCTTGCATTACAGGACTACAGAGGTTACAGAAATATCTGTGTAAAACAGTTCCTATTTTTGCTTAGTAGTAGGCACTGTAAGCATCAATAGCTCAACTGATTAATATTCCCAATGAGGCAGAAATGCAAATTTTAGGAAAACAGCCTATAATATTTCAATCAAATAAGTGAACACAGAGTGTTTTGAAACCATCAAATTGCCAAGCTTATAGTGGCAGACAAACAAAACAGACGTCTCCTGTTTGTTGTATTAAAATTACCTCCCAAGTATCCTTCAGACATTTCAGGCCCAACTGTAATTCTGTGTTCACTTATTGTGTGCTTGACAGTAATGTGATCTAATAAGTACTACCATGATCTTTGAGACTGCGAAGAATCACAGCGGGAAGGCTATGGGACTGCCACCCTGTTACTAATTCGGCCTCTAGCTCCTTAATGTGGGCCCTGAGCATGAGGGGTGGCACTTTCAGGAGCAGCTCAAAAGGCAGCAAAGCTGAAGAAATAAAAGGGGGAAAGATATGAAACTTCAACATCAATTACAATGAACATCAGTGACATATGTGTGATTTTATGGCTGCCAATACTAAGTTACCTGGTCTGGGTCTTGATCCTATTCCACCAGTGAAGTCTCTGAAAGCAGAATAAGAGGCCATTAGAGTGACTTATTAAACTTTGATTTAACAAACATTTACTGAGGGCCTACACTCTGCTGTGGTCTACATTATAAAAATAAATAAAGGTTATTCCCTCTCAAGATGTTCTCAAGAGTTTAACAGAGAAGGAAATAAACACATTCCAACCCAAAGCAGAACTGACATTCTTCTGAAAAAGGAAAGAAACCCTATCACAATCCTTTATGAGTTCTAAATATGACTGAGGGGTCTAATTGTTAATGCTCTGAATGGTTTTCTTACACTTAAAATCAAAATCCTTTTTTATATTTTGAATGAATTAACATTTTTATCTTAATGATATATTTGTTAAAATTCAATACATCTAAAATATTATCATTTCAACATGAGATCAGTATAAAAATTGTGAACAGGATATTTTACATTCTTCTATTCATACGGTCTTAGTTCACCAGTGCTGCTTTAACAGAAATACCTCAAGTGGATGGCTTTAACAAACAGGAATTCATTCTTCACAGTTTAGGAAGCTAGCAGCCCAAATTCAGGGTGCCGGCTCTAGGGGAAGGCTTTCTCTTTCTTTGGCTTTGGAGGATGGTTCTTGTCTCTTGTGAGCTTCTGCTCCTGCCTGTCTCTCTTGCCTTGGCATCTCTTCCGTCATCTCTGCTTCTCTGGATTACTTATTTAATCTCTTTTATATTTTATAAGAGATTGATTTAAGACACATCTTATACTAATTCTGACTTATTAACATAAAAAAGACAACTCATTCCCAAATAGGATTACAAACACAGGCTTCCAAACCAAACAAAACCCATTGCCATAAAGTTGATTCTGAATCATAGTGACCCCCCATTGGGTTTCCAAGGTTGTAAATCATTATTCAAGTAGATTGTCTCATCTTCCTCCTGCACAGTAGCTGGTGGGTTTGAACCACCGACCTTCTGGTTAGCAGCCAAATGCCTCACCCACTATGCCACCAGAGCTCCTTATAAACAGGTGTAGGGGTTAGGATTTATAACACATAATTTTTGGGAACATAATTCAATCCATATTACATAATACTGTTGCTGTTCAGTGGCAATGAATGTGGATTTTTCACTTAAATGATATCTCAATTTGTACTAATCCCATTGGAAGTGCTCAATAGCCACATGTGGTTAATGGCTACGGCATTGGATGGCACATGTCTATGGAGGAGGTATTTCTATACTAATCCATACACCACTGGCCAAAATGAAAGCCTAGAAACTGGACCTGGGAGCACAGGGGAGGGGACAATTCATCTCATCTTGGAATTGCTTCCAAATGCTTCCCAGAGGAAAGGATTCTGAGTAGGGACTTGATTTCATCCAGAAGGGAAGAACAACAGTGATGAAGGTAGGTGCATCTGTCTAAGGGCTGGTGAAAAGTAAAGACCTTCTTCCCTGAGCTGGTTTAGTCTCAATATTCTTCAGGATGACTTGACTTTTGCAATGGGATTTGAGTTCCAAGAAGCATAACCAGTTTTCAGTACTGGTGTTTGCTCAGAGCTCAGTGCTTAGAACTGAATAAACCAATTCCTACTTTCTAGGAGTTCATCTATAGACCAAAAACAAAACCAAACCAAACACTGCTGTCAAGTCAGACCCACTCACAGCGACCCCTCCTTGGGTTTCTGAGGCAATATCACTACAGAAGTAGATTGCCCCACCTTCCTTCCGAGGAGTGGCTGGTGGATTTGAACCACCAGCCTTCTGGTTAGCAGTCAAATGCCTTAGCCACTATGCTACCAGAGCTCCCATCTATAGACCAGTATTTTTAAATTCAAGTGAGCATCACAAAGATCTGGAAGGCTTCCTTTTTTTTTTATTTTTCCCCCTTATGAAGCTCTGGTAGCATAGTGCCTAAGGCACTTGACTACTAACCAGAAGGCTGGTGGTTCAAATCCACCAGCCACTCCTTGGAAGGAAGGTGAGGCAATCTACTTCCATAGTGACACTGCCTCGGAAACCCAAGGAGGGGTCTCTATGAGTCGGGTCTGACTCAACAGCATATAACAACAACAACATGTTTAACTTAAAATAAATAACATTTAAAATTGTAAATACAGTATCTTCCCAGGCTCTGTTCCTGTTGTCTTTAATAAAAGCTATAACTCTTCCTATGAAATGAGATGATTTTTACATTTCTGAGAGTTTCGATTTTTCTCAAGTTCCTAGTGTTGTTAACATCTCTTGTTTTCTCTGCTCTAAAATTCTAAATTGTCTTGTCATTTTGTACATTGATCTCAGCATTTTCCCCCCTTAGACCACATCAGGGACAGCCAAAAATAATCTTCAACCTTGTTTCTTCCACTAAAACCTTGAACAAATTTCTTAACCATTTTCTGGAATGAAATAAGAAACATGTGTGCCCTGACAAATTATAAGAACTGTACTTCGATTTAAGACAATCCAACAAAAATATATTGGACATCTATTATGTATAAGGTACATGCTATCATTTTATTGGATATGAGTCAATGCAGGGATTCACATACAAATAAAAATAGGTAATAATTCTCTTACCCCAACCCTTTCATTTTCTAATCAGAATTTTCATTGCATACATGCAACACATATCTAAGTTATTAAAATTATCCAACTTAAGAACTAGAATAATACCAAAATCTTTGTAACCACCTTTGAGTTTCTTCCCTTTTGCCTTTCTCCCTTGTCTCTCATTGAGCCAGCCCTCTCAGATACCTTTATTTTCTGTCCAATTTCCAGCCCATGTTTACAGAGCCTTCAAAATTAAATAAAACTCATGTCTCACAGTTTATATACTCTCCCTAGCCCTGGAATAAGGGGAATATTTAAAGAAAGGAAAGCAATGACCCCTTCCCTCAGCAAGTTCAAAGAGGAGTATGATCAGAGCAGTGTCTATGCCTGGGTGGCATAGCCTCAGGCTGAGCTGAGGAGCAGAGTATCTGTTCCGGCACTTCACATCCTTGCACACATGCTACTCCCTAGAAAATACTTTCTGAAGAACCTTGTCCTTGAACCTTCTAGACTTGTCCAGCACTGTCCAACAGAGACATGATGCAAGTCACAACATAATTATAAATTTTCTGGTAGCGAGATTTTTTTAAAAAAAGTGAAATTAATCTTAACCTATTTTATTAACCCAGTATTTCCAAAATGTTATCATTTCAACATGTAATCAATATAAAAATTAATGAAATATTTTTACATTGAGGTTTAACATTTAAGTTAACATAAAACGTAGCCACATTTCAAATGTTCAATAGCCACATATGGCCAGTGGCTACCATATCTGATAGTGAATTCCAGACTCTTCTTTAGAAAGAATTGATCATTGCCTTTATATACAGATTACCACTGAGGTTGATAGTCAGGTGACGTAGCTGCTAAACCTGCAATTCCTGATGGACTCTATTATCTTGAAAAGAGAATAAAAAATGTAACTTAGAGAAAATATTTATTACTAAGTTTATGGGTAGGAGCTCTGGTAGTGTAGTGCCTAAGGCACTTGACTGCTAACCAGAAGGCTGGTGGTTCAAAACCATCAGCCACTCCTCAGAAGGAAGACTGGACAATCTACTTCTGTAGTGATACTGTCTCGGAAACCCAGGCAGAGGTCACTATGAGTCAGGTCCGACTCGACAGCACATAACAACAACAACAACAAGTTTAAGGGTATTCTTGACATGCTGATGACTATTAATGCCTATTCCAGTTGTCCTAAAGAATAGAGCATTTCAAACATTTTGATGTACTGAAAGTATTGTGCACAGCAGTACTAATTGCATTTGTGTACATGAAATAGATCACCCTGACAATGATGAGTTGCTGCCAACTTGGTTACTCTTGTATATAATTCTAAATTCTTTTTTAAGAAACTTCAGGAAGTACTTAAAACTAACCATCACAGTCATTCATTCATTCAGCCAGCAAGTATTTATGAAATGTCCAGTATGTATAGGGACTGCGCTAGGCACTGAAGATGACGGGGTAAAAAGAGATGGTCCCTACAGTTTTGGAACTTAGAAGATCACATGAGTATAGGAGGAGTATTGATATTTTTCTCTGGAAAGTGTATCTCAAATCACAAGAAAATATAGTCATCTAAAATTTCAAAATAAAACAGACTCATTTGGACTATAAGTGACAATTTTTAACTATGCAATTGTTGGTCCATAGATAGACAAAAGATTTAAATTATGCAGAGCCTGGAGGAGTCTGCCTTTAGATTAAATGACACTGAATGTTTATGTCCAACAGAACATTAAGATTACAGAAGATTGTTTTCCCATATCTGAACAAGCAGGAAAATACAAAGAAATGGTTTAACACAAAACAAAACATTCCAGAAATAATTTCTGGTAAAAAAAAAGTTAACATATTGAAGCTTTTGTGCTCTGAAAGCTTTGAAACAGCCATTGACCAGTAACATTTCAAAGAAATACAGAAGTTTGAAAGGATTCTAAAAGGTTATTACTTCCAACTCTCTTCAGAGCTGGTATGACCTCATCCAGAATTCCTAAGCCAAAAGAGAAACTGAAGTGTTAAAAATGAGTGTTGTTGTTGTTGTTATGTGCCAACGAGTCGGACCCGACTCATAGTGACTCCTCCTTGGGTTTCCAAGGCTGTATCACTACAGAAGTAGATTGCCCCATCGTCCTTCCAAGGAGTGGCTGATGGGTGTTAGCCTACAATTTCCTGCCAAAATCACTAACAGGTAAGGTGGAGAATGGAGGTAATTAGCTTTATAAGTTTTGAATTGACCTTTCACTGAATTAATTCAAGCACTGGGTGAATTATCTGGACAATTATTTTGTCAGAGGAGTCCCGGCCATGAAGATGAAACTCTAGAATTTTTTCTCTAGAAGAATTCCTTTAAATATATCTCGGAACCAAGGAAATATTTTCACATGCATTGGAAATGTATCACATAATTTAATTCAATTGTGAAAAGTTAGCCACTATTACTTGATGTTGATAAAAAGAGTATTTAGTTTTATCAAATAACAGGCTTTCAGATGTTACTGCAACCACCTCATCTAAATTAACGTGCATCTTACCAAAGAAAGCCTCTTTAAGGCAGTGAAATTATTCATAAACATGCCCTGGGTGAATAAGCAACATTATGTGTGGTTGTGTTTCCATAATCATTAAGGACTTCTCTTTTATTATAATGTTAATGGAGTGGGTATTAATGTAGGAAAGTGGTATAACATTCCTGTGGCTCTCCATTAATAACCCAGTAACAACACAGCAATACGTCAGAACTGTCACCAAGAAGGAATAAAGCAGGCAGTGCCAATATAATTTTTTGGGATGATTATTGATTGTATTGTGACATTGGTAAATAGCCCAGATTGATCCTTGCAAGTAGTGATCAAGTAGTATTTATTCAATTTAAATAAAATTAGACATAAATTATGGAAAATGGGTAGGAGAGAATGGCCAGAAATAAGAATAAGCAAGAACTTCTGCTAAAAGGAGGAAGGTTCTAAGACCACACAAGGGTCTTTCCACTCACAGCTATGAGGCTGGATGGTCACAAATATCCACAATCATCTTTATATCCAATGACTAGAGTCAGGCACACACTCTCATGTATAATTATGCACACATAAATTTATCAAAGAAGTTGTGAACCACAGGCATCTCTGATACCACTAACATCAGCTTCCCAACTACACCCTGTTGCCTTGGCAACAGGATGCAAGCAGATATGGAGAAATCCTGTTGCCTGGGCAACAAGAACTTTAAAAAAGGGGGGGGGGGGCTTAAGCTATGGCTATCATTAAGGCTGGTTCAGGCCAGCAGGTAAGATTTCTGTCCTATTATAGTGAGAGGTATAGAATTTATTCTAAGGTTATTATTCATCTATTAATTAACAAGTACTTATGGACAGGCTCCTATGTGTAATACACTGTATCCAGGGGAATGTAGAGATAGACCAACCTGGCACATGCCTGGCATTCAGTAACAAAAGTCTATCTACTGAATGAATGAACAGATGTCCTTAAGAAGGTTATAATACACTGATCAAAGCTCACCAGGATCTAAGCATATGTAATAGTTAAAGAGATTGAACTCCTTAACAGGGACATGCAGTATCGCATTCCAATATAAAGGATAATTTATTTGTAAATTGAAATAAAATGCTATGACTCACTGGATTAAAATAGTCAATAAATATGTACTAAGTGAGCCTATGCAACCCAGACAGAAACTGGTAAAAGTCAAGCCAATTCTTAATTTTTAGCAAACAGTAATGGAAGCAAGAGACTTTAGATCAAGTTTTAAAATGATGAAAGTTGGAAATTGCAAATAAAGCCCTAATTATTAAATTTTCAACTGCTTTTTCTCGACACAGATGTTAACCCAGCTTTTCGCTAACTCTGTCAATACACACAAAGCATAAGACCAAATTAACAACACATTTGTTTGAGAATACAGAGTCTGGAACAGAATATTTATTTCATATGGGTATTTCAAAGATGAAAATATTCTGTGTTTTATGATATTTTGCCACGAAAAGTTAGTTCCACTGTCTCTCTTGCTCATTTTGGTTTCAGTGATACACACACCAAAATATAATAAAACATGATTTCTACAAACACTACCATTCACTTCAATCCCTCTCAATATACATGTGCAAGTTCAAATTTCTTACAGTGAGAAGGTAAAATAGAAAAACCATCTAGTAAACAGTTTGGCAGCTTCTTAAAAAGTTAAGCATAAACCTATCATACGATCTAGCCATTTCACTCTTAGGTATTTATCCAAGAGGAAAAACAACAAAATGCCTATGTCTATATAAGATTTGTACACAAATATTCTTATCAGTCTTATTTGTAATAGCCAAATACTGGAAACAACCCATATGCTCATAGACAGGTTAAATGATAAATAAACTGTGGTACAGCCATACAATGAAATACTACTCAGCAATAAAAAGGAATGAACCATTGATACACAAAACAACATGGATGGATCTCAAAATAATCATGTTGACTGAAAGAAGAAAATAAGAGTAGGTATTATGTAATACTATTTGCATATAATCCTATAAAATGCAAACTACTCTATAATGCAAAAAGCAGCAGCAAAAGATTGCCTAATGGGGGGTGAGGGGCAGAGGGACACAAAGAGGCACAAGAAAGGTTTGGGATGGAGATGTTCAATACACTGAATGTGATTTCACAGAAATATGTATATTTAAAATCTATCAAATTGCACACAAAATCTGTGTAAGTCATTTGAGGTCAATTACACCCCAATAAAGGAGTCCTGGTGTCTCAGTGGTTAGAGCGTTCAGCAGCAAACCAAAAAACTCTGGGGTTTGAACCCACCAGCCACTCTGCGGGAGAAAGATTTGGCAGTACATGTCTATAAAGATTTAAAGCTTTGGTGTGGAGAGGTAAACAGGAATAAACCTGTGGCCATAGACAGATTTCACTGATGATAGTCTTACATACATATATCTGTGCTACAAAAATCTGGTAGCGTAGTGCCTAAGGCATTTCACTGCTAACCAGAAGCCAGGTGGTTCAAACCAACCAGCCACTCCTCGGAAGGAAGGTTGGGGAATCTACTTCCATAGTGATACCACTTCAAAAACTTAAGGAGGGGTCATTATGAGTTGGATCTGATTCCATGGCAGTGGGTTTATTATTATTATTATTACTACAGAACTAAAAGGAGACAGGTTTGGAGTAGCTTCTCAGTGACAACCAAGCACCTTGAGGGAGTGAGTCACCAGGCCTGCTGGCTCAGGACCATGGTCTTGGGGGTGATATCAAGCTCAAGCTCAAATGGCACAACACAGTACATAAAAATCTTGTTCTTCATCCTACTTTTGTGAGTAGAGATTGGGGTCTTAAAAGCTTTCGAATGGCTATCTAAGATGTAACTATTGGTCTCCCCTCATCTGGAGCAAGGAAGGGCAAAGAAAATAAAAATTATATGGAAACAATTAGTCCAAGGGTCTGATGGACTTCCTTCATGATCCTGAGACCAGAAAAACTATATGGTGCCTGGCTACCAATGTCAATGACTTGGAAAGGGATCAAAATTGGCAATCCTGGATAGAGTGGGAGGAAAAATGTAGAACAAAATTCAAAACCACAAAAGAATTACTGGTCAGATGGAGATAGTTAGAGCCTCTAAGACTATGGCCCTGGGTTATCCTTCAGGCCTGCAAATGGACTCACTTCTGTGAATTAGCTCCCAGACAAACAGTAGAAAGTCCTACAAGCAGAACATATACCCCAGGGAGATGCACATACCTACCCTAAACTGAAGTTGTCAAAGATTTCATATTACTTGGTTCTACAATCAACACTAATGGAAGCAGCAGTAAGAAATCAGATGACGTAATGCACTGGGCAAATCTGCTGCAAAAGACCTCTTTAAAGTGCTGAAGAGCAAAGATGTCTCCTTGAAGACTAAGGTGCACCTAATTCAAGTCATGGTATCTTCAATAGCCTCACATGTCTGTGAAAGCTAAACAATGAATAAGGAAGAACAAATATGAGTGGATGCTTTTGAGTTGTGGTGTTGGTGAAGAATACTGAATGTACCATGGACTGCCAGAAGAATGAACAAATCTGTCCTCAAATAAGTGTAACCAGAATGCTCCTTGGAAGCAGGAATGGCCAGAGTTCATCTCACCTACTTTAGTCATTCTGTCAGAGGGGACCATTCCCTGGAGAAGGATGTCATGCTCGGTAAAATGGAGGGTTATCAATAAAGGGAAGGCCCTCAAAGAGATGGACTGGCACAGTGGCTGCAACGATGGGTTCAGGTGTAGCAAGGATTTTAGGCTGGCACAAGATGAGGCCGTGTGTTGTTCTGTTGTACACAGGGTCACTATGAGTTGTAGCCAACTGAACAGCACATAACAACACTACTCCCCTAAGGAGATTCACCCCTTAGATCAATCAACTGTGAGGCATCAGAAGGGCAGCATTTGCATACTGGCAAAGCTGGACAGACAGGAATGCATAGATGAAAAGGACACAGGGAAGGGGAAGTCACAAGGAGGAGATGGGAGGAGGGCTTTTTATTGTTGGGATTGTAATTGGGGCTGTGAAACCAAATGTGCATGGACTGTTGACATCAAAATGAATCTGCTTTGTAAATTTGCACCCAAATAACAATGAAAAATTAAAAAAAAAAGAAAAGAAAAAGATTTACAGCCTTGGAAATCCTATGCAACATTTCTATTCTGTACTATAGAGTTGCTATGAGGTAGTATTAACTTGACAGCAAAGGGGTAAAGGGAAGTTAATTTTATCTGTCTTTTGTTATTAACTAAATGGAACTTAAATTCAAGTCACATCTAGTTATCTCATGGTTTTACATCTTTTGGAGCACTAATTAGTGTTAAGTGGTAACAGTCAAGCAACTACATGGTGACCATTCAGTTTGATAAACATGGACAGGAGTGTCCCAGGTGACAGTCCTATTTATGACTCTCCAATTACATGCAAAGAACTAAGACATAAAATTAAATCCCTATTCCAGTAAATCAAAGGCCTACCTCAAAGCAAAACACTGTAAGTGAATATACTTGTAGTGTGACTGATCTGTTTATTATTAGGAAATGTGGGTTAACTGCAAGTTCTCCATAATCTACTTCTGTAATACTGAAAATGCTACATTGACATCTCCATGTGTAACTTCCCATTACTGTGTTGCTATACATTTGATATTAACTCGTAGCAACGCTATAGGACAGAGTAGAACTGTTCCATAGGGTTTCTAAGGCTGTAAATCTTTACAGAAGCAGACTGTCACATCCATCTCATGAGGGTCCAAGAGAGCTCTGAGAATGGCTGCTATATGGCATTCTGGTGGTGAAGATTGTTGTCTGGAGATTGGAAGATGCCCAAATATTGGGAGCAAACTTTGGGCCTCTGCAAAGGATATGTCCACCTCTGCCTCTGTTGGTGGGTGCATTTCTGGAGGCAAATAAAAGGGGCTTTCTCAAAGTTGGGATCTCAACTTTGAGTTTGGATTCCAGAACTTTTGGTGATTTGGAGATGGGAGCCTGAGATGTAGAGAAGAATTCAGTGAAAAAGGAGCTCGAAGGAATTGCTTCCTGACTTCATGTGACTTCTGCTAAATAGTCCATAGAAAAAAAAAACATGGACTTTTAAGAGTCAGGGACTGGATCTCTCTTGGTTTTACCTGAATAAACTTTAGTTATCTGATGATGGCTTGGATCACCAGTGTGTCTTTCAGTTCTAATATGTTTTCTTTCATGAGTGTTGAGACCTCAAAACTTCGCTGAGGAAGCAGGAGCTGCCCTTCCTGGTTCTACTTGCTTATGTTTTACTCATTTGGTGGCCCAGGTTCCTAAGAAAGTCTATCCCGAGTTAAAACCAAACCAAACCAAATTCACTGCCATTGAGTCATTTATGACTCATAGTGACCCCTCCTTGGGTTTCCAAGGCAGTATCTCTACAGAAGTAGATTGCCCAATCTTCCTACTGAGGAGCGGCTGGTGGGTTGAACTGCCAGCCTTCTGGTTAGCAGTCAAATGCCTTAGGCATTAGGCCACCATAGCTCCCTATTCCAGGTTATCAGGGACCAAAGTACCTTGATTCTTCAGCAGGCAATTGGCTTAAATCTAGCTCCTAATATGTTGGACGACCAAAGTTGATAATGTATTCTTAATCTGTACTATTAAGCCAGGGTCAGATCTGAATTCTAAGCTCTAGAAGTTGTACCCATACCAAGTATGCACTTCTCTATGGCTACCTTTCATTGGCACCAATTCCCTTGTTTTAAGAGCCAACTAGGGTCCCCAAAGGGGAGTACTGCCTGAGGCCTCAATGTAGCTGGTATAGTCTTTCACAGAATAGCCAAAAAACAAAACTCAACAGGCTTTGACTTCTATTCTGTTATATAGCTTTGCTATCCCCTTTCAAAATTCTACCTTCTCATTAAGTTTCTATACATTTTGCAGAATAAATTCACATTTCACATTTATAATAAACCAAGAAATCTTGGGAAATCCTAATCAAATTAGATTACAAAAAACTTTAGCTTTATTTAACCACTGCCAGTGAGTCGATTCTGACTCATAAGGACCTCCACTGGGTATCCAAGTCTGTTAATCTTTACAGAAGTAGATGACCTCATCTTCCTCCTAGGGAGCAGCTAGTAGGTTTGAACCACCAACCTTCTGGTTGTGCCTAACCCACTATGCCACCAGAGCTCCTTATAGCTTTACTTAGTGTCTTTTAAAGAATTATAAATATAAATTCAGAGGCCCTTGGCATTACCTGAAAGGAAGTAAAATTTACTAATTTTTCCTCTTCTTTTTGGCATAAACCATAGGCTGTCTTTATTTATTTATTTTCTTCTCAAGTTTATGCCCTTGTCTTCCAGTTAAATTGTAAGTTCCTTGAAGGAAGGGAGCTTGTCTTAAACTAACCTGTGTTTCCTAATGGTGTTCCTGTGTTTCCCATGTCATATACATGGCACAGCTGCACAAGCTCTGTTCACCGGGAAATTCACCCACAGGAGCATCAATCTCACCTATGGGGCCAATTTTCATTTTTTATAGGCTGATTTGGTTGTTAGCCCAATCTTTTCACTAAAATATTCACTCTGCAATACCTTGCTTCAATGAGCTTCAGATTGAACTTTTCCTTTCTACTGAATGCAATGATTCTACTTTATCCAATGTGCTGTAACCAAAAAAAAAAAAAAAAGCCCCACTGCCATGAAGTCAGTTCCAACTCATAGCAACCCCCTTTGGGTTTTCGAGGTGGTAAATCTTTATGGAAGTACATTACCCAGTCTTGCTTCTATGGAGTGGCTGGGGGGTTTCAACCATCAGCCTTCTGGTTAGCAGTCTGATGTCTCAGACACTGTGCTACTAGAGCTCCTTAATTTGCTGTAAAATGGTAGCTAATAACTAAATTTTTAAAGGATCCCTGTATGATGCAAGTAGTTAATACAACATCCTTGGCTACTAAACAAAAGGTTGAAGGTTTGAGTTCATGCAGAGGTACCTGGGAAGAAAGGCTTGCTGAAATACTTAAGAAAAATCAGCCAGGAGGCGGGGCAAGATGGCGGACTAGGCAGAAGGATTGCACAGACCCTCTTCAACAAAGAAAAGGGAAACCAATTAACACAGACACAGAAGATA
>NW_006921590.1:5392365-5397704 GCF_000298275.1 Orycteropus afer afer | reverse complement strand
TGAAAACCCTATGGAGCACAATACTACTCTAACACATATGGGGTTGTCAGGAGTCAGAATTGACTCGATGACATCTGGTTTTAGATTTTTAAGACTATCTTAAGCTCTAAAATACATAGTACATATAATTTTTTGTTTTTGAAGGGTTGAACATCAACTGAATTCCTGCAAATAAGACAATTTCCCATAAGCCCTTTTAGAAAAAAAAATGAAGGAGAATTATATTTGGCAGCGCTAAGATTCCTAAGTTCATTTGATTGTCAATTTTGTTTTTAATATAAAATTCTCTTCAATTAGGGAAAACACTATTGTTGTTATGTGCCATCGTGTCATCTCTGACTCATAGTGACCTTATGTACAATAGAACAAAACACTGCCAGGTCCTGTGCCAGCTTCACTATCCCTACTATACCTGAGCCCACTGATGCAGCCACCATGTCTATCCATCAAATTGAGGACATTCCCCTCTTTCATTGACCCTCCACTTTGCCAAGCATGACATCCTTCTCCAGAAAATAGCCCCTTCTGACAAAGTGACCAAAGTAGGTAAGACAACGCCTGGCCATTATCACTTCCAAGGAGCATTCCAGCTGCACTTCTTCCAGGACAAATCTGTTACTCCTTTTAGCAGTCTATGGTATTTTCAGCATTGTACACTAACACCACAACTCAAAAGCATCAACTCTTCCTTGATCTTCCTTATTCATTGTCCAGCTTTCACACACATATGAGGCGACTGAAAATACCATGGCTTGGGTTAGGCGCATCCTAGTCTTCAAGGAGATATCTTTGCTTTTGTTGAAAGAGGTCTTTTGCAGCAGATTTACCCAGTGCAATATATCTTTTGATGTCTTGACTGCTGCTTCCATTGGCGTTGATTGTAGAACCAAGTAATATGAAGTCTTTGACAACTTCAATCTTTTCTCCATCAATCATGATGCTGCTTATTGGTCCAGTTGGGAGGATTTTTGTTTTCTTTATATTGAGATTTAATCCATATGTAGACTGCAGTCTTTAATTTCATCATTAAGCATTCTAAGTCATTCTCACTTTCAGCAAGCAAAGTTGTGTCATTTGCATATCTCAGGTTGTTAATAAGCCTTCCTCAAAACCTGATGCCATGTTCTTCTTCATATAGTCCAGCTTCTTGGATTATTTCTCAATATAATAGTTGAATAAGCAGGGTGAAAAGATACAACCCCGATGCACTCCCTTCCTAATTTTAAACCATAGAGTATCTCCTTGTTGTGTTTGAATGACAGCCTCCTGGCCTAAGTACAGGTTCTTCATGAATGCAATTAAGTGTTCTGGAATTTGCATTTTTCTCAAAGTTATCCATAATTTGTTTTGATCCACACACTCGAATGCCTTTGAAAGTCAATAAAACAGAAGTAAATATCTTTCTGGTATTCTTTGCTTTAAGCTAAGATCCATCTGACATCAGTTATGATATCCCTTGCTCCATGTCCCTTTCTCAATCCACCTTGCATTTCTGGAAGTTCACTGTAGATATACTGCTGCAACCATTTTTTTAATTATCTTCAGTAAGATTTTACTTGTGTGTGACATTAATGATATTGTTTGATAATTTCCACATTCTGTGAGATCACCTTTCTTTCGAACGGGTACAAATATGAATCTCTTCCAGTCAGTTGGCCAGGTAGCTGTCTTCCAAAGCTCTTGGCATAGCCAAATGAGTGCCTCCAATGGGGCACCCATTTGTTGAAACATATCAATGAGTATTTTGTCAACTCCCAGAGCCTTGTTTTTCACCACTTTCTTCAGTACAGCTTCAATTTCTTCCTTCAATACCATTGGTTCTTGATCATATGTCACCTCCTGAAATGGATGATCATCTACAAATTCTTTTTGGTATAGTGACTCTATGCATTCCATCCATCTTCTTTTGATGTTTCCTGCATCATTCAACATGTTGCCCATAGAATCTTTCAATATTGCAATTTTTCCTCAGTTCTTTCAGCTTGAGAAATGCTGAGTGTGCTCTTCCCTTTTGGTTTTCTAACTTTAGGTCTTTTCACATTTCATTATAATAATGGATTTTGCCTTCTTGAGCTGCCCTTTGATCTCTTCTGTTCAGCTCTTTTATCCCATCAATTCTCCCATTTGCTTCAGCTATTCTCCATTCTAGGGCAAGTTTCAGAGTCTCCTCTGACATCCACTTTGGTCTTTTCTTCCTTTCCTGTCTTTTTAATGACCTTTTGCTTTCTTCATGAATGATGTTCTTGATGTCATCCCACAATTCTTCTGGTTTTCAGTCACTGGTGTTCAATGCATCAAATCTATTCTTTAGATGGTCTCTAAATTCAGGAGGGATAAAATCAAGGTCATATTTTGCCTATCATGATCTTGTTTTAATTATCTTCACTTTACCTGAACTTTCATATGAGCAATATGTTCCACAATCAGCTCCTGGTCTTGTTTAGGCTGAAGATATTGAGCTTCTCCATCACCTCTTGCCACAAATGTAGTCAATCTGATTCCTGTGTACTCCATCTGATAAAGTCCATGTATATAGCCACCGTTTGTGTTGTTGAAAAAAAGGTACTTGCAATGAATAAGCTATTGGTCTTGCAAAATTCTATCACACAATCTCCAGCATCATTTCTATCACCAAGACCGTATTTTCCAACTATGGTGATTCTTCTTTGTTTCCAACTTTTGCATTCCAATCACCTGTGATAATTAACACATCTTGATTCCATGTCCGGTCAGTTTCAGACTGCAAAAGTTGGTAAAAATCTTCAATTCCCTCATCTTTGGCTTTGGTGGTTAGTGCATAAATTCAATAATAGTAATATTAACTGGTCTTCCTCGTAGGTATATGGGAATTATCCTGTCACCGACAGCACTGTACTTCAGGATAGATCTTGAAATATCCTTTGTGATAATGAATGCTATGCCATTCCTCTTCAATTTGTTATTCCTGCCATAGTAGATCATATGCTTGGCTGATTCAAAATGGCCCAAACTGGTCCATTTCAAGTCACTAATGCCTAGGACATCAATCTTTATGCATCCCATTTCATTTTTTACAACTTCCAATTTTCCTAGATTCATATTTTGTACATTTCATGTTCTGATTATTAATGGATTTCTTATCTTGGGTTGTGCCACATCAGTAAAAGGAGGTCCTGAAAGCTTTACTCCATCCACAACATCAAGGTCAGCTCTATTCTGAGGAGGCAGCTCTTTCCTAGTCATATTTCCTAGTCATATTTTGAATGCCTTCTGACATGAGAGGCTCATCCTCTGGCACTCTATCAGACAATATTTCAGGGCTATTTTTCAGTAATATATGAGACAGTATTTCACCACTATTCATAAAGTTTTCACTGACCAATTCTTTGAGAAGTGGAAGGTCTCTTCCCTCTTCTGAGTCTGTTTTAGGTTGGAAGCTCTGGTGAAACCTGTCCACGATGGACAACCTTATTGGCACTTGAAACACTGGTGGCACAGCCTCCAGCCTCACAGCAACACACAAGCCACCACAGGATGACAAACTGACGGATGAGTTCATCTCCCTTAACTGTTCCAACCTGCTCCACTCCCACCTCCCGACCTTCCCTATAAGCTCTGGCTCTCTAAAAAAAAAAGAATACACTATATGTCAAAATTTATTTTTGTACTAAAATACTTGTTTCCAATCTTCCCTATGCATTTAATCAATTATATCAAAGAGTAAAGCATCCATTAACAGGGTGGAAAAGAGGATTTTGATGATGTTCTTAAAAAATATAAAGCAATCATAAACTTTAAAAAACGAGATACTTATATTCTACAGAGTTTCCAACTGCTAAGGGAGACAAACTTGTCTGTCAGTTGTCATCCTGTGAGGGTTGTACATTGCTTTGAGGCTGTGCAACTGGTGTTTCAGATGCCAGCAGAGGTGCACATGGTACACAGGTTTCAACACAGCTTACAGACTAAGACAGACTAGGAAGAAGGAGGAGGCTATCCATTTCTCAAAAACTGGCCAGAGAAAACCCTATGAATAGCAGAGAAACACTGTCTGATACATTACTGGGCAACTTTATGAGTAGCTTGGAAACACTGTCCAGTACAGTGCAAGAAGACTAGCTCCTTGGGTTGGAAGGCACTCAAAATAGGACTGGGAAAGAGCTGCCTCATCCGAGTAGAACCAATCTTAATGATATGGATAAAATAGGTCCTTCAGGACCTCCATGTGCTGACATGACATGACTCAAATTGAGGAGAAACAGCTGCAAACATCCATTAATAATCGGAACATGGAATGTACAAAGTATGAATGTAGGAAAATTGGAAGTTGTCAAAAATGAAATGGAACACATAAAGATTGATACCCTAGGCATTAGTGAGCTGAAATGGACCAATTTGGGCCATTTTAAATCAGACAACCATACGATCTGCTATGCCAGGAATGACAAATTGAAGAGGAATGCTGTGGCATTCATCATCACAAAAGATGTTTCAGGAGCTGTCGTGAAAAACAATGATGTCAGTGATAGGATATATTATCCATTCTCTTATAAGGCAGACCTATTAATACAACTGCTATTCAAATTTATGCACCAACCACCAAAGCCAAAGATGAGGAAATTGAAGATTTTTATCAACTTCTGCAGTCTGAAATTGACCAAACATGCACTCAAGAAGTGTTGCTTATAACTGGTGATAAGTATGCAAAAGTTGGAAACAAAGAAGAATCACCACTAGTTGGAAAATTTGGCCTTAGTGACAATGGGGATTGTATGACAGAATTATGCAAGATCAACGACTTATTCATTGCAAATACCTTTTTTCAACAACACAAATGGCACTGATACACGTGGACTTCACCAGATGGAGTACACAGGAATCAGACTGACTACATTTGTGACAAAAGGCAACGGAAAAGTTCATTATCTTCAGCCAAAACCAGGCCAGGAGCTGATTGTGGAGCAGACCATCAATTGCTCATATGAAAGTTCAACTTGAAGTTAAGACAATTAAAACAAGTCCATGAGAGCCAAAATATGATCTTGAATATATCCCTCCTGAAATTAGAGACCATCTAAAGAATAGATTTGATGCACTGAACACCAATGACCAAAAACCAGAAAAACTGTGGGATGACATCAAGAGCTTCATCCATGAAGAAAGAAAGAGGTCATTAAAAATATGAGAAAGAAAAAAAAAGACCAAATGGATGACAAGAGACTCTGAAACTTGCCCTTTAACGAAGATAGCTAAAGCAAATAGAAGAAATGACAAGATAAAAGAGCTGAACAGAAGATTTCAAAGAGCAGCTCGAGAAGACAAAGCCAATTACTATAATGAAATGTGCAAAGACCTGGAGT
>NW_006921590.1:5386651-5392050 GCF_000298275.1 Orycteropus afer afer | reverse complement strand
CAAGAGATTTGGAAGACAGCTACCTGGCCAACTGACTGGAAGAGATCCATATTTGTACCCATTCCAAAGAAAGGTGATCCCACAGATTGGGGAAAATATCGAACAATATCATTAATATTGCATGCAAGTAAAATCTTACTGAAGATAATTCAAAAACAGATGCAGCAGTATATTGACAGAGAACTTCCAAAGGTGCAGGCTGGATTCAGAAGAGGATGTGGAATGAGGGATATCATTGCTGATGTCAGATGGACCTTGGCTCAAAGTAAAGAATACCAGAAAGATGTTTACTTGTGTTTTATTGACTATACAAAAGCATTTGATTGTGTGGATCATAAAAAATTGTGGATGACATTGGGAAGAATGGGAATTTTAGAACACTTAATTGTACTCATGAGGAACCTGTACACAAACCAGGAGGCTGTCATTCAAACAGAACAAGGGAACACTGCATGGCTTAAAATCAAGAAGGGAGTGTGGAAGGGCTGTATCTTTTCTCCATACTTATTCAATATACATGCTGAGCAAATAATCCAAGAAGCTGGACTATATGAAGAAGAATGTGGCATCAGGATTGAAGGAAGAATTATTAACAACCTGCAATATGCTGACAACACAACTTTGCATGCTGAAAGTGAGGATAAGTTGAAGTAATTACTTATGAAGATTGAAGAATACAGTCTGCAGTATGCATTACAGCTCAATATAAAGAAAACCAAAACCCTCACAATGATAAATGGAGAAGAGATTGAAGTTGTCAAAGACTTCACATTGCTTGGTTCTACAATCGACGCCAATGGAAGCAGCAGTCAGGACAATAGATGACAAATAGCACTGGGAAAATTGTCTGCAAAGGACCTCTTTCAAGTGCTGAAGAACAAAGATGTCTCCTTGACAACTAAGGTGCACCTAACACAAGCCATGGTATTTTCAATCACCTCATATGTGTGTGAGCACTGGACAATGAATAAGGAAGAACGAAGAAGAATTGATGCTTTTGAGTTGTGGTGTTGGCAAAGAATGCTAAAAGTACCATGGACTACTAAAAGAACTAACAGGTCTGTCCTGGAGGAAGTGTAGCCAGAATGCTTCTTGGAGGCAAGAATGGCCAGACTTCATCTCACATACTTTGGTCATGTTGTCAGAAGGGACCATTCCCTGGAGAAAGATGTCATACTCAGTAAGGCAGAGAGTCGAAGAAAGAGGGGAAGGCCCTTAACGAGGTGGACTGACACAGTGGCGGTGGTGATAGGCTCAAGTGTAGTAAGAATTGTGGAGCTGGCACAGGACTGGGCGGTGTTTCATTCTGCTGTACATAAGGTTGCTATGAGTTGGAGATGACTCAATGGCACTTAGCAACAAAAACAACCTAGTCTACAAGTGAGCCCTGGTGAGGCTGTGGTTAAAGCATTGGGCTGCTAAAAAAAAAAGGTCAGCAGTTCAAGCCTACCAGCCACTCTGTGGGAGAAAGATGAGGAAGTCAGCTTCTGTAAAGATTTACAGCATTGGAAATCACATGGGTCAGTTCTGTTCTGTCCTATATCATTGCTATTAGTCAAAATCGACTCTATCATAGTGAGTGTGGTTTGGGGTATATTCCAAAAGGGTATGTTAATTATTTTGAGGGAAAGCATGTGGAATATTTGCTTATGGAAATACTGACCTAGGCAGTGAATAGATTTCCAGAGCAGCTCACAAAAGCTGATTGCACACATTATGTGCTTACACAGAAGTTATGATGAAGAGGACGCACCCCCACAGTGCCAGGAGTTTAGACTCCCAAGATCCACAGCCAAGCACACACCTCCCACCCTTGCCCCTCACTTGCTAGGATGTGGGAGAAAGAGTTCCTAATCCAAGCTTCTGTGTGTAATTTCCTTGTCTGCAAATGTAGGTAGTTTAGGGATAGAAAACCGTCTTGGGAAGTCAGAAAGTGGAGAAGGTTGAATCCTTCAGGGATCTCCTAACTCAGATCCCAAGTCCCTGAAATCAGCTATTTTGGCTCTCCTTAAAGTTTTAGACTATTTATTCTCTCACTGCCCTCACTATTACTTCTGACCATGGCATCTCTGCATTTTGGCCCACTAAAGAAAATCATGGGAGACTCTGATAGCATAGTGCCTAAGGCACTTGACTGCTAATCAGAAGGCTGGCAGTTCAAACCCACCAGCCACTCCTCGGAAGGAAGATGGGGCAATCTACTTCCATAGTGATACTGCCTCAGAAACCCAAGGAGGGGTAGCTTTGAGTCGGGTCCGACTCGATGGCACATAAGAACAACAACAACAACAAAGAAAATCATTAGGTCTTACAAGTTTTCCTTGATGACCTTTCTGGTAGATTATGTGCTTTATTAGGTTTTCCTTAGGCTCTGGTGGTGTAGTGCCTAACGGATTTGACTGCTAACCAGAAGTCTGGTGGTTCAAACTTGCCAGCCACTCTGCACAAGGAAGGTTGGGCAATCTACTTCCGTAGTGCTACTACCTTGGAAACTCAAGGAGGGGTCACTATGAGTCGGTTCTGACCTGATGCAGTGAGTTTGGTTTTTGGGGGTTTTCTTGTTACCAAAAACATTGGAAAAAAGATAGTAACTTGAAAGGCTCCACCTTATCTCTTCCTGATCCTCACTTGCAGAAGACAAAGTTATCAGTGATGCTGTATCTTTGATTAAACAAACAAAGAAACAACAAATAAAAATTGCCTACAAGAACCTTCCTTTCCCACCCCATCTGAATTCCTCAAAATTTTGCTGGGCAGATTCTTTATTCCTAAATTCATTTTACTTGTGTTCTTTCTGATATCCTTAGACTCAGATATGGATAATAGTTTATCTTAGGCTTCCCAGCATGCTCCTGTTCCCTTCAGCAAGGTTCCCTGACAGACTCGAGGGGCTATTGATTAAGGGGCTCAGCTCTCCCCACAGCAGTCGACTGGGCTCTGATTTAAGCCAGGCCAATGTGACTCTCTCAAACTTTGAATCCTAAGAAAGGCACCACACGAATGGAAAAACAATCTGGCAGCTAATCCATCCCAGCATCAATATTCTGAAAAGTCCGCAACAAAAGCCTGCTCCCCAGACTTCAGGGGCTGCTCAGGCTCTTAGCCTGGATTCTCTGGGTTCTGAATTATATGCACCACCTACAACCTTCTAACAAGTTCTACCTTTTGCTCAAGTCAGCCAGAGTCAGGTTCTTCTGGTCGCATCCAAAAAGCCTTGGTTGTTGCAGAATATCTGCATCCTTAGCCTTTTTTCACACTGATGGGATGCAACCAGTTCCTTAGCCTGAGGCATCAACAACTCCAAAGCATGCTAAGAGCACCTTTGCTGATGTGCATCCCTGCCTGGCCTGGTATCTGAGCCTCAGAGCTGTGTGGCAGTCTTTTTGCCTGTCTCTGCCCAGTTCCTTTCCCATCTTGATAGCAGTTGTTTCTATTTTACCACTCCCCTCAAATCTGTACAGCAGATGACCTCAAACATCACCTCATAATAAGCAGCAGCCACCAAGTATAACCTTCTTTAATAAACCTCTGCTTTACTTCCCTATCTTAATTTTATCTTCTGCTCCCTTTCCCAAGACTCAGAGAAAGGTTGCCCATTCATCTTTCCCAGGCCTGCTCCTCTAGCTCCAAGCTATTCTGGGAATGTACACCACAAATGATCTCTTTTCTTCTTTAATCTCTCCTCTCTATTGGCTTCTTGCTTTCAGTATCAAACTACTGATGTTGCCCTATTCTAGGAAGCCCTTTTCCATCAAACATCCCCATGAACTACTGTAGTTCCAGCTCCTTCCTCACTTTCATGTCTTGTCTTCACTTGCTCCACATTCTGGCATCCCTAACTTCCAAGACACTACAATCAGCCCTCTTCTCCCACCCAACATTGTGCCAGTGACACTGCTCTCAGAAAGGTCACTAGGAATTTCCAAAAGGGCAAATCTGATCACTTATTTTCAATCCTCAAACAGACAACTGTCTCAGAAACTGCTGATTATCCTAAAATAACAATTTCTCCTACCTTTAGAAACAAACAAACAAAAAACCACCAAACCTGTTGCCATCAAGTTGATTCTGACTCATAGTGACCTGACCCTATAGGACAGAGTAGAACTGATTCATAGAGGTTCCAAAGACAAAATCTTTACAGACGCAGACTGCCACATCTTTCCCCCAAAGAGCAATTGATGGGTATGAACCACCAACCTTTTGGTTAGCAGCCATGCACTTTTAACCACTATACCACCAGGGCTTCCTGTCAGATTGAATCCCCCAAACATATTTCATATTGGTCATCTGACTACATTCTGGCCAATGGTATATGAACAAAATCTGTGAGCACAACATCTGTGTCATGTCTTTTAAAAAGAAGGCTGTGCTTTCCAATGCCTTTCCAACTTCTGCTGGTCGGGATGTGGGTGTGTTGTTGTTAAATCACATTTGGCATGAGGATCAGAACAATACCCTGGAGATACGGAGGAACAAGACAGAAGGAGATGGGACTCCAGATGACCTCATAGAGCACAAATTCCCTACTTTCCTGGTCTGCCCTTGAACTCAGAGAGAACAACTTATTTGCCAAGAGTCACAAGCTAGGAAAAGGCGAGCTAGACTAAAACCAAGGTCCAAGCTTAGTATTCTTTCCAATGTGCAGTTTGGTAAGCTATAACTGCTTCTGGGAGTGTTGGCTCTAATAACCTCTGTTACCACATGGCCAGGGCCACTTCTAGCTATCGGTTTTCAATTTAGACACTAATAACTCAGCTCTGTAAAGAAGGCCAAATTGTACATACCTTGTTTGAGATTGCCTTTCTCCTCCTGAAGCACTAAAACTTCTCTTTAAAATTCCTGAAATAATAAAATAAAAAGAAATAACGACATTTTTCCTCTGCAAATATTTTTTGATCAATTTAAAAAAAAAAAGGCAATGTTGCACTTCTGTTATCTGAGCTATCTGAGCTATTTTATATATTGGGAAAATGGTCTGGATTTATGAAAGTATGAACTGATAATATAGTATCACAAATTACAATTTTACTTGACAGCTCTGTTTAAGGGTCTTTTTCCAAAGAAAAAACACTAAACAAAGAAACTCCATTATTAATAGCTAATAAAGTACAATAAAATACTTATGTCATCATCACCCTAAAGCCCTTGATGAAACAGCTACCAGTCCCCACATGCAAATTTAAGAGTCCAGTTTCTCTTTTCCCACTTCCCCACTGGGCCACCCTCATTGCTACCAGGATATACAACTGAATTCATCTGAATATAGTCAGTAATGAACTGCTTCCAGAATTTGTTACATATGTTGTTGTTGTTGTTAAGTGCCGTCGAGTCGTTTCTGACTCATAGCGACCCCATGCACAGCAGAACGAAACACTGCCCGATCCCGCACCAGCCCC
>NW_006921590.1:5374347-5383476 GCF_000298275.1 Orycteropus afer afer | reverse complement strand
AAGTTTGTCCTGCTGTTGGAGACCTCTCGTATCCCCCCCACCTGGGTCAATGTGGCTGACTGTTCCTCTGTCTGGCTTCCTGTCTTTTAATCCTCTTTCTCCTGCTCTTCTGGCCTGCTTCTTTGGGCATCCCTGAGTTTCCCCTCCTCACCTATGTTAATAGGCATGAATATTTTCCCTACAAAATATTCATATATTTCTAAGCACAAATCAAGACACTTTATCTTAGAAGGCAGAGATTTATAGGGAAAATAGGACAGAGTGTTGAAAATTGAGATTGTCCCAGAAAATCTGGAACATCTAGTCACCATTTTGATGGACCAATTAATTTTGGAAAGGAACAAAGAATATATCTAAATCTTTAGGGTCCTACTTTGATCCTTAGAGAGACTATTTTAAACCTTTTTTAAATGAGATTTTCATAGAATAGTCATTAAAGGAAGAAATTATTTACACTTAATTTATTTCAGAGTATTTCTATCCTTTTTAATATTTCATCAACTTACTCTTTTAGAAATTATTCTTTTCTCACCATTTTCTATTTTAACTTCTGTTTTCTTTCAATTTCAGATTTGTTGAGTGTATCTGCTCCTACCTTTCCTTTTTAAATTATACATATATATTTTTTTTTTCTTTTCCTTCTTTTTCTTTGCCATATACCAATGTCACTATTTTCTTTAGTGTTTCAAATTAATAGTCAGGATTAGCACAAGGCCTGAAGCTTTATATTATATTATTTTCATAGTTCTGAAAAAGTAAAATATATTTTTTATTTTTAATGTTTTAAATAAATCCTTTTACATTATATAAATTAAATTATACAAAAAGCAGTCTGTGACAAGACTAATTTCTTCCCCAGACTTCTAGTCCCTCCAATTAACAGACTCAGGAAAGGTCACTTCCATTATTTGTATGGTTGTTTAGGCTGCCTGCAAATTAGTTATCTCAGCTCCCCCATTTAGACCCTGCATTTGGTGAAAGAAATAATGAAACCATTGATTTGATAGCTGAGGTAATGGAAACCACAGTATTGGTTGGCCTTTGGGTTCTGTCAGTGGCATACATACCTGCCCTAACTGGCATTGCACCTGAACAACAAACCACTAAGTTATATATATGACGACATTTTCTTGATACAAGTACAATTCCCAAACCACTACCTGCTAAAATCCCACAAATGGCAAACTGGTAAAGAAAGCTTACTGAATGTAGACTCTTTCAGAGGGCTTGAACTGGAGCTGCTGCAGTTATCTGAAATGTCCAACTCATCATCTAGCTCGGAAAATATATCTGCACATTAATTGAAAAAAAAAAAAAGGAAATGAATGAACCTTGAAGCAGAATGGAGTTGAGAGTGTGTTCAATGCCCATAACTTTTCATTAGGAGCACCTTTCTCGATATTTTCCAGGTTGAAGTTATCATCTGACAGGATTTCGTCACAGGCCCTGTCTTCGTCCTTACCACAAGGGGCCTGGAAGCCTTCAGGTGGCAGGTCTGTGCTGCTTTCTGAAAGCTCACTCTTCAGGCTGGCTGCTCCACTGCTGCTGCTACTTAAGCTTGCCTTCTCAAACGTTTCCTGGAAAGAGAAATTCCATTTTTATTAGTAGCTTCTTCTTTCCTTCCTTCTGTAGGACTTACAGCTTGCTACAACATCTACTAAAATGCTTTAAATGTTATTATTTAATACTTTATGCAAAAGTAGAATTAGCAATTCTACCAATGAATTTGCTATGGAATCCATTCAGTCTACAACCACAAAAGGAGAAGAAATCAGTCTGCAAACTACCATTGGACAAGAAAGAATAATGTGACAAGAGTGCTCAGTGCAAAGACATCCAGAGTGTGGTAAAAGAAAAGGTACCACAAGGAATAGGTTTACCTCTTTTAAGTTATTTTAAAAATATTTGCTACTATATCTGGTAAGTAAGGCTTTTTCTACAAACCTCAGTCTCAAGGGAAATTAGCAGAAGCCTGGACAAAGAGAAGTGCATTCCTTGAAAAACGAACAGTTGCAATGAAGGGGGCTTTCAAACTACTTGGGACTCCACAGTATTGCCACACATGAACCCTCTGTGTGTAGGCTACTCCAGAATCCTCCAAAGCTGATGTGAGCCCTCTTTTTTATGATGACACCACAAGGTCATTGACCTCACTGTGTGTTTTCAGATTCCTAAATGGTATTATTTAGAAACTACAAAATTGCATCTTCTGAAGGTTCATTAAGAAAAAAAGAAAAAAAAAAAGGATTAATTTAATCCCACTGAATGCTGGAAGCTTTGATTTTTCTAAGAAAAACTACATATAACTCAGCACAAAATTACCTTTTGTTTATTTACTGAAGCAGTTCTCAACAATTAAGATGTTCACTGTGTGGGCTAGTTTGTGGTCAGGTGGAGAACGTTCTTAGACTGTGTGGCTAAGTGGTGATGACAAACCTAACAAACCAGAGAAAAAGACAGAGGAAACAAGACTGTGAAGCAGGAGAGAATCAGAGTTGGAGAGTGTGACAGGAATGTTAAAAGGCTGCATTCATTGAAGGGGAAAGAATTGCACCCATGAACTGCCTTAGAGATTGTTTGGTCACAACACCCTTTGGAGAGATAGGTTTGTGTTTGTTTATTTATTTTTCAAATACTTTTTAATTAAAGTGACATCCACAGCCTCAAGGGGAAGGTCTCTAGAAACTTGTAGTGGTAGAATTTGCATGTGTAGAATTTAAGACTTTATGGGAGAAAGAAGTAGACCTCTGAAAGCTGTCATGTTTCTATGTCACATGCGCACTAAGGAAGACAAAAAAAGAAAAAAAAAATCAAAGATATTCTGTGTATCTTAAATAAGTATTACTGTAAACTATCCAATCAATTTCTGCTTATTATCTCTTTTTCCTAAGAGTCTTATCAGTGTTCCTTTCCTCACAGTTTTATCAGGATACTTAGAGATATATCTTACTTTATTGAAGCTAATACGCACATGAAGGAGCATTTTAATTTTGTGTGTCTAGTTCTCCATCCATTGTTTCTTTAGGGCTCCTAATATTTCTTTTATGACACAAAACTATTAATTCATGTTTCCTGGGTCCATCCTGATCTGCTAATTAGAATCTAAGATGGAATTGCCTTACCCACTGCTATCAAGTTTATTCTGACTCATAGCAACCCTTACTGAGTTTCCAAGGCTGTAAATCTGTATGGAAGTAGATTGCCTCATTTTCCTTCTGTGAAGCAGCTGGTGGGTTTGATCTGCAGACCTTTTGGTTAGCAGCCAAATGCCGTGTCTTGAGTATCCTGTATTTAATACACTCAGCAAAACTGAATGAATGCGTCTCAGAAAAACTGTAATGCCTAAGGTTAGTAAGGGGCTTCCAATGCCAGTCTCAATTCTGCCCAAAACTGTATTGCAAAACTCATTTAGCCTCCTCCAAACCCTACTTTTTCTGTCTCCAACCCTTCTTCTAATTATCCTCAACTGAAGTCATTAGAAATCTGCATAGAAATAAAGATACAATTTAGGACTTCCCCTCTTTAAGACTTTTATTATTATGAACAAGTAATCTCCTGCCTTATTCTAAAGACCACAACCTGGATAATTCATCAAAATACTACAAGGAATTGGTTCAATGGCAACTGGCTTGGTAAGAACTACATATCCAAGATGTCTCAGTGCTATCAATGGTGAAACAAAGATGAGAGGTAATTTGTGAGTTGAAATAACTTTTTACTGCATTGATGTAGTTAAGTGCTGAAATCCATTTCTCTTAAACTAGCAATACTTCAGCAAAGGCTTTCTCTCTTTCTTAAGAACAAGCATGGATAAGACATCAGTGGAAGACATTTTTCTTTGTACAAATCAAGAGCAAGGAAAAGCTGGGATTGTCAATACAAATGATTCTAGACTTGAAAAGGTTTAACTTGCAACCAATACCTAAGAACAAGTTGGGTTATAAATCAAAGGTCACTTGCAACTGCCCAAACTACATCCATATATAATGGGATTATGTTTGCTTACAACCTAGAAGAGAAATTCTTTCAGACTCTGTAAGTATGAAAGGTAGGGTAAAGTAACACAGACTGCATAGTTTGTTTTGGTTTAAAACATTGACTTCGAAAATAATCTCATGCAGAAGTTTTTGCTTCAAAAAAACTTATCTAGTCTTTAAACTTGCCATAAGCTATATGGAGCTGTAAGCATACTTCCCTAGTATGATTTCTAGAGTTTTTCATTTTGAATATGTGGGTCTTCAACTCATTATTCAATTTGCTTCTTAAAGAACTCAGAGTTATTTTTGTCCCTTGTAAATCCCTCAGATGCCTTGCATACCCTGTTCCTTGCATGATACTTGGCACACAGCAAATGCTCAACAAATTGTTGCTGTATTGAGACTAAAGGGAGAGAAGGACCAGAAAAGCAGGCAAAGTAACTTATAGGATGAAAGGGTATTGTGATTTCTGTGGGGTTTTGTTTGTTTGTTTGTTTTTATTTTTCTTGTCCCTTGATACAGGAGCCTACATTGTGAAGCTTCTCTAAGAACTGAAGGTACTATTTGGTGATAAATTCCCCATGCACTTTGAGTAGTTCTGAGGCTCAACTGCCTTAAAGGTGACCAGTTCAGTAATCAGCCTCTATAACCCAAGAGACACTGGCTAAAGGCAGTGCATGGTTGACAGCTTTTGCTCTGGGAGATGAGACCATAAAGATATTTTCAGAAATAAACCTTGAGTAAATACATAAGGGAGTTAGACAAAAGAGTTAGACAAAAGAGGTGTAGACTTGGGGGAGGGAATTTGGCTCTGTCATCTTTTTTTATTTTCTAATTACTTAGCATATTTTAAGGAGTAAGAGGGAGTTAACTAGGTGCGTTCAGCATTTGCACCTCCTAGGAACGGATGGACACATTCAGTATATTAATATGGCAGCAAGGAAAACACAATGCAAATCAGACAAAATTATCACTGATATGGAAATCATCACCATGATAGAAGACTGCCTGTCAGAGTGCTAGTATGGGTACAATTATGTTTAGCTCAGTTTTTCTCATTATAATGTAATTTTTTTTATGTGTGCAGCAGCTCATAATACATTTTTAGTTGAATAGCAATTCTAACAGTAACATACTGACAGTGCCCAAATTAACTGTGGCAGCAAGGAAAGAAAAAAAGAGAGCTTATTTTATTAAAATGAGTGCAATTTTAAAAATTGCCAAGAATGTTAATTTTACGGGAAGAAAGAGCATAAGAAAAGTAAGAGATAAATATAAAGCACAACACCAGCTAGATCCTAATGAGTCTTTACTTTAGAATGATAAAAAGCACTATTTCCACTATTTCTTTTGTGCTATGAAATATTCATATTCTATTTGTGCTATATCTCAACCTACTTTCTTCCATTTCCTTAGTTAATAACCGTGTCCTCAAATACATAAATTTAGGGCACCAGGTGATTGACAGAAATTCACCTGGCCTAGGTGATCTTTTATCAGTGGTAACCACGTTCTGCACTTTTTATGGATGACAGCACGAGAAAATTCAAAATAAGAGGTGGATCACTGCCTGCCTATTATTGTACATAAACTTGGTCCCTATAATTCAAAGTATACAAAAAATCAGCCAGTGTCGTCAGCTGGCTGAAGGTGCCATGCAGACTCAGACACAGCTGCATGAATTACGCACCAGAGCTGGGGAAATGTGAGGCTCTTCTCTGGGACCTTTGTCTGAAAGGCTTGGCCATGCTACCTCAGTGGATAGGTGACAAAAAAAGTCCAGAGGCTGGGAACTTGCTATGACAGATCAAAATCTTTCAGCTCCAAACATATTTGGATGATAAATCTTGCTGAAATTTTGTTTGTGAAATCCTGAAGCATCTTCCCTCTTCACATGCTCCACATATCAAGTAGAAGAGCAGTAATGTTAAAATTAAACTAAAAAATTGGGTGTTTTAGGGCCCTGTAAATAAATTTATAAAGTTTGTATAATAAAGGGAAATACTCTCCTTAAGTTTGGATCTTAATTATTAAGTTTTACTTTGAACTTCTTAACAAAAATATTCATATAATGCTAAAAATTAATGTTCATTATAAATAATTTTGCTCCCATAATTATGATCCCATTATTATCATTATAGTATCTTAATTAGAACTTCTTGAAAGTACTACTGTATATTAATCAGCTATCACTAAATGAAATAAATTAAGGCATGGATTGATCATTAAAATTCAATCTAAAAATCCAGTATCAAATTTACCATGCTTGATAGTATCTGACATATCCTCTGCCACTCATTACTAAGCTAATATCAGCAAAGGGTCCTCTATTATTCCTAGTTGAAAGATAGGTTTTCTATAATTAATAACACTAAAAGACAGAAGAATATTGTTATAATCTGAAATTATCACTTACTAAAAATACATTAGATACAATATACAACATTTACTGATGACCATTTTGTTCCAAGACTGCAGACTAAACTACAAATTGAACTGAATGTATATGTCAATATGTTTAAAGGAATTTCAAACAAGGCCAGAATCAGGTTATTCCACTGAACATATCAAAGAAGAAATGCACTAAGAATCATCAAGGGGTCAAGTTTCATTACACTCTAATTTGGATTGCTCAAAAACAAGAACACAAGTGGACACTAGCAATGCTTAAGACATTAAATGATATGGAATGCACACACTCACTGCCATCAAGTCGGATCTGATTCTTTGTGACTCCTCCTTGGGTTTCTGAGGTGGTATCACTACAAAGTACATTGCCCAACCTTCTTTCTGGGAAGTGGCTGGTGGGTTTGAACCTCCAGCCTTCTGGTTAGGAGTCAAATGCCTTAGGCACTATGCCACCAGAGCTCCTCAATATGGAATGAGACATAGGTATTATCAACATAATGAGCCCTGCTGGTGCAGTGGTTAAGCACTTGGCTGCTCACCAAAAGGTCAGCAGTTCAAATCCATCAGTAACTCCATGGGAGAAAGACATGGCAGTCTGTTTCCATAGAGATCTACAGCCTTGGAAACACTAAAAGGTAGTTCTACTTTGTTCTATAGGGTGCAAAAGAGTTGGAATCGACTCAAAGCAGCAGGTTTGGTTTGTGTTTTTATATTATCAATATAGGAGCCCTGGTGGCAAGTGGTTAAAGCATTTAATTGCTAACTGAAAGGTCGACAGTTCAAATCCACCAGCCACTCTATGGGAGAAAGATGAAGTAGTCTGCTTCTGCAAAGATTTACAGACTTAGAAACTCTGTGGGGCAGTTCTACTTTGTCCTATAGGGTTGCTATGAGTGGAATTGATTCAACAGGAGTGGGGATTGTCAACATAAATGAACTCCACTAATGGAACCCCATTTACTGTTTTATTTTAACATAGAATTACATAAGGGAAGGTCTAGTTTTTGTTAAACTTCACACACACCACATGACACCAAAATAGCAACTGATGAAGTACGAGCAAAGAACAAATTAAAAACTACAGAAAAGAGTCACCATCATCTTTTATCTCAAAAAAAAAAAAAAACCAAACTCACTGCTGTTGAGTCGATTCAAATCAAAGTGACCCTCCTTGGATTTCTGAGGTAGTATCTATGAGGAAATAGATCGCCCAGTCTTCCTTCCGAGGAGTGACTGGTGGGTTTAAACCACTAGCCCTCTGGTTAGCAGTTAAATGGCTTAGGCACTACACTACCAGAGCTCCTATCTTTTGCCTAGGCCACGGCAATTTCCTCTTGACCTATCTCCCTGCTTCCACTCTTAGCTATTAGCAGCCCATTCATGCACAGCAGTTGACTATCATTTTAAAACATTTTGTTACCCTTTGTTCAAAACTCACATCACTGAAGATGGAGGAAGAGGCAGACAAGCAACATAGACCTGCTTCAACAAAGAAAAGAAAAAAACAGTTGACAGAGATACAGAAGATAATCCTGGAACCCTGAGCTTTGAAAGGAACTATACAGGAATGGATTAGGCACCAACTAGTGGAAAAACCTGAGTGAAAACAGTAAGTACAGAGACAGTCGGAGCAGCGGACTGTTGGCTACTCTGACAAGACCAACAGCCTGAATATTTCCAAGTGATGTTGGGACCTGAGAATTGACCTAAAGATCAATCCCGGTCACCAAGGGCTGCAGGGACAACTGCTCTGGTAGCCTATGACTAGGAAGGGAAACAGCAAGGAGGGGGAGACAACCTGAGCTGTGGACTTTCTGCTGTCCGGAGGGTGCAGCCATTTTGATTATTACACATGGCAGCCATTTTGGATATTGAAAGTGTCTGAGGGTGTCATTTTGAATGTTTACAAGCGGTGGCCATTTTGGATATTTAAACTGACCGAGGGCTCAGCCATTTTGAATGTTTACAAGTGGCAACCATTATAGATTTTAAAGTGATAGCATTCTCATTCAGATTCCAGGGACCTAAGAACAGGTTCTGTTTGCCAGGGGCGGCAAGGACATACAAGAGGCTGACAACATGAAAGGAAAGAGGTAGTGAGTGTATAACTGCTGTCAACTAGTGAACAGAGGAGCATAGCATAGTACCCTCCTGTACAGATTACATACAAAGAAAATGAAAATTGTGGGCAAGTCACTACAACATATAATCGCCAATAAAATATAAACACAAAAATGTCACAATGCCTCCGAGACAATAGAGCATCACAGTCCACACAAAAAAGCAAAATAAAGCAGGAGAAACAGGAGACCAGGACACAGAACAAAAACACATGCCTGAGGAAGAAGCGGCATTGGAACTCCCTAAGAAGGAATTCAAAAGAATTATATTTAGGTCTCTTCAAAGGATTGAGAGACAGAGCAAGGAAAACCCAGAGAAAACCCTAGAATAATTTTGGAAGAAAATACAAGAACAAAATGACAAAATAAATGAAAAATTGGAAATGATTCTAAATCCACAGATAGAAATCCAGAAGATTAATACTAAACCGTCCGAAATAGATAATACATTGGAAGGGCAAAGGAGTAGAAATGATGCAATGGAAGACAGAATTAATGAGATTGAAGACAAATACCTGAATACCTCTATGGAAAGGGATCAATCAGAAAAAAGATCAAAACAAAATGAAGACAGTCTAAGGTTAATGTGGGATACCATCAAAAGGAATAACCTATGTGTCATT
>NW_006921590.1:5356218-5364492 GCF_000298275.1 Orycteropus afer afer | reverse complement strand
CCTAGAATAGCCAGATCAAACTTCACAAAAAAGAACAAAATCTGGAGGACTATCATGACCAAATAATCAAGAAAATGTGGTATTGGTCTAAGAATAAACATATAAATCAAGGGAATAGAAACAGACTCACACACATACTGTCCAAAGATTTTCAACAAAGATATGTAGTAAAATCAACAGGGAAAGAACAGAGAGTTTTAAAAATGGGGCTGCAAAAACTGGATACTTAAATGGGAAAAAAAAATTAAAATTCAATGTCTTCATTATTCAATGCACAAAACTAAATAAAAATGGATCAGAGACGTAAACATTAAACCTATAATCATATAAACCAAAAAAAAAAAAAAACAATAAAAAAACCTCACTGCCATCGGATTGATTCCAAATCATAGCAACTCCCACTGGGTTTCTGAGACAGTAAATGTTTACAGAAATATATTGCCCCATCTTCCTTCCATGGGGTATGGGTATGAATCACTGACTTTCTGGTTAGCAGCCAAATGGCTTATCCACTAAGCTATCAGACCTCCTTATAATCATATAACACTTACAAAATAAAAGACATATGACCATTCTTTGCAACCTTGAGGTAGGCAACAATTTCTTTAATAAGGTGCAAAAATCATTAACTATAAATAAATAAACCAAACTCACTGCTGTCAAGTCGAATCCAACTCATAGTGACCCCTCCTTGGGTTTCCAAGGTAGTATCTACGGAAGTAGATTGCCCAATCTTCCTTCCAAGGAGTGGGTTTGAACCACCCGCTTTCTGGTTAGTGGTCAAATGCACAAGGCACTACATCACCAGAGCTAGAACTATCAAAATTAAAAATTTCTGCTCATCAAAAAATACCATTAATAAAATGAAGATGCAAGCAATAGGCAGGGGAAAATACTTGAAATACATATATTTGACAACGGATTCATGTCTGGAAGATATAAACAATTCCTACAAATCAACAAACACAGACAAATAATCCAATAAATGAGTAAAAGATTTGAACTGACATTTCACAAAAAAAGACCATGTAATTCTATTCCTCAGTATTTACTTTAAAGAAATGAAAATATATATCCACAAAAAGCCTTTCATTAAAAAAAGTTCACAAAAGTTCTGTTTATAAGAGCACCAAGCTGGAAATAAGTTAAATGTTTATCAACTATTTAGCAATAATAATAATAAAAAAAAAATTACTGATACACAACCACATGAATGAATCTCCAGACATCAGGTTGTGTATAAGAAGGGGGGAAAAAAAAAAAAAACCTACTGTCTTACTGTCTTCAAGTCGTATCCGACTCATAGTGACCCCTCCTTGGGTTTCCGAGGCGGTAACACTACAGAAGTAGGTTGCCTAACCTTCCTTCCAAGGAGTGGCTGGTGGGTTTGAACTGCTAGCCTTCTGGTTAGCAGTCAAAATGCATTAGGCACGACACTGCTGGAGCTCCTTGTAAGAAGACAGATGCTAAAGCAGCACATGCTTAAAAAAAAAAAAAAAAGGATACACAAAGAAAACTTATGGTGAAAGAAATTATAACCATGGTTGCCTTTGAGCAAGGGAGTCTCTAAAAAGGGGCATACGTTTTTTGGGGTTTTTTTTTTTTTTTTTTTTGTCTTTTTTATTGTGGTGAAAACATATACATATATGTTATGTTGACTTAACAACTTCCCCATTTACAGCTCAGACACATTGATTGCATTTTTCATGTTGTGCCACCACTACTGTTATCCTTTTCTAAAATATTCCATCATCATTAGTATAAACTCAATGCCCCACAAACGAAAGCTTTTCCTGTCCCCCTCCCTCCTACCCCTGCTAACCACTAATAATCTTTAATTTCTATATATATATATTTTTTTTTCAACCTATCTAGGAATTTTCCCTCCCCCTCACCTCCCATCACTGGTAACCAACAAAGACAGTTACCTTCCATGAATAAACTGTTTCTTGACTTTTTACAGTAATGAACTAATACAATATTTGTCCTTCTGTGATTGACTTATTTCACTCAGTATAATGTCTTCCAAGTTCATCCACATTTTGCAGTGTTTTGCAGATTCTACATTATTCTTTAGGGTTGCATAGTAATCCATTGTGTGTAGGTACCACAGTTTGTTTATCCATTTCTCAGTTAATGGTCACTTAGGTTCTTTCCATAACTTTGCTATTGTGAATAGTGCTGTGATGAACATAGGTGTGCATATATCTACTCGAGTCTTGCCTCTCACTTCTTTAGGATATATACCTAGTAATGGGATTTCTGGATCAAATGACATTTCTATTACCAACATTTTAAGGAATCGTCTTACCAGTTTCCACAGTGGTTGTGTCATTTTACAGTCCCACCAGCAGTGTATTAAGGTCCCAATCTCTCCACATCCTTGTCAGCATTTGTTATTTGTTGTCTTGTTGAACTTTGCTATTAATTCTGGGTGAGATGTTATCTCATTTTTTATTTCCATGTCTCAAATGGCTAATGATGGCAAACATTTCTCCACATGTTTGTTGGCTGTCTGAATATCTTCTTTGGTGAAGTGTCCATTGATGTCTTATGCCCATTTTTTAACTGGATTGTTTGTCTTTTTGATGTTGAGGAGTTGGAGTTTTCTATAAATTTGAGAGCTAAGTCCTATGTCCGATATAATACCACTGAATATTTTTTCCCTTTCTGTAGGCTCTCTTTTTACTCTTTTGGAATAGTCTTGTGGTGCACATAGGAATTTAATTTTCAGAAGGTATCAATAATCTACTTTATCTTCTGCTATTTCTGCATCCTGAGTTATGCTTGATAGTCTATGCCATAAAAAAGAGCCCCTAAGCTTGCCCCTATTTTTCCTTTGAGAAAATTAATAGTTTTAGGTTTCATATTTAAGTCTTCGGTCTGTATGAAGTTAGTTTTTGTGTATGGTGTAAGATATGGATCTTGTTTCATTTTTCTGCAAATGGACATCCAGTTTTTGCCAGTACCATTTGTGAAAGTGACTATCTCTTACCCATTGAATGGATTTTGGTCCTTTGTCAAGGATCAACTGACCATAGGTCAATGGATCTGTTTCTGGGTTCTCAATTCTGTTTGACTGGTCTGTGTGTCTGTCATTGTACCAGTACCAGGGTGTTTTGACAATTGTAGCTGTATAGTAAGTTTTGAGATTTGGGAGTGTGAGACCTCCTACTTTGTTCTTCTTCTTCAGTAGTGCTTTATTTTCTGAGGTCTCTTTACTTTCCACATAAAATTAGTGATTGGTTCTTCTATATTCTTAAAGAATGTTGATGGAATCTGGATTGGGATTGCATTTAATGTATATAGATTGATTTGGGTAGTATTGATATTTTCACAACGTCCAATCTTCTTATCCATGAGCATGGAACATTCTTCCATTTATATAGTAGATCTCTTACAGTTTCTTGAAGTAGTGTTTTGCAGTTATCTTTGTATAAGTCTTTTGTGTTCCATTTTTTCGGTAGCTATTGTAAATGGTATTGATTTCCTTATTTCCTTTTCAGCAATCTCTTTGCTGGTTTAGAGGAAGAGGAATCCAACTGATTTTTAGATGTTGATCTTGTATCCTGCCACTATGCTAAATCTCCCAATTAGTTCCAGTAGTTTTCTTGCTGAGTCTGTTGAGTTTTCTGTGTATAGGATCATATCATCAGCAAATAGGGGTAGTTTGGTTTCTTCCTTATCAATTTGGATGCCTTTGATTTCTTTCCCTTTCTTGTCTTATTGGGCTGGCTAGGAGTTCCAATACAATGTTGAATTGAAGTGGAAATAGAGGGTATTCTTGTCTGGCTCCTATTCACAAGGGGAATGGGTTTCAGTCTCTCTCCATTGAGATTAATGTCAGCTATTGGTTTTGTATATATTCCCTTTATTATGTAAAGGAATTTCCCTTCTATTCCTATTTTTCTGTGATTTTTTTTATCAGGAATAGATGTTGGATTTTATCAAATGCCTCTTCTGCATCTATTGATATGATCATGTGATTCTTTTCCTTTACTTTACTTGTGTGACGGATTACATTGATTGTTTTTCTAATGTTGAACCATCCTTGTGTACCTGATGTGGATCCCACTTGGTAATGATGTTTTATTTTTTTGCTATGTTGTTGGAGTCTTTTGACTAAGATTTTGTTGAAGGTTTTTGCATCTATATTCATGAGGGATATTGGTCTGTAGTCTTCCTTTCTAATGGTGTCTTTGCCTGGTTTTGATATCAGGGTTATGCTTGCTTCATAAAATGAATTTGTGAGGATTCCATCCGCTTCCATGTTCTGGAATAGTTTGAGTAGTACTGATATCAGCTCTTTTCTGAATAATTGGCAGAATTCTCCCATGAAATAATCTGGGCCAGGACTTCTTTTTGTTGGTAACTGTTTTAGGTAGCGTATTGGTAACTGTTTAAGTAGCATAGTGCTTAAGGCATTTGACTGCTAACCAAAAGGCTGGCAGTTCAAAACCACCAGACACTCCTCAGAAGGAAGATGGGGCAATCTAGTTCTGTAGTGATACCATCTTGGAAACTCAAGGTAGGATTGTTATGAGTTGGATCTGACTGGATGGCAGTGAGTTTTGTTTTGTTTTTTTAAAACAACTATTTTAAGACCTGTTCAATTTGTTCTTTTGTTATGAGTCTGCTCAAGTGTTCTGCCTCAGTCAGTATTGGTTTAGGTAAGTAGTGTGTTTCTAGGAATCCATCCTTTTGTCTAGGCTTTCAAATTTGTTGGAGTACAGTTCTTCATATTAACCTGATATTATTCTTTTTATTTCTCTTGGTTCTGTTGTGATGTCACCTCCTTCTCCTTTCATTTCTTATGAGTGTTATTTGTGCCTTCTCCTTCTTTTCCTCTGTTAAGTTTGCCAGTGGTTTGTCAATTTTATTAATCTTTGCAAAGCACAAACTTCCAGTCTTGTTCATTTTTTCTATTGTCTATTTTCTGTTTCATTTATTTCTGCTAGAATCTTTATTATTTCTTCTCTTCTGGTGAATACAGGCTTTTTTTTTTTTTGCTGCTCTTTTTCTCATTGTTGGAGATGTTGGGTTATGGTGTTAATTTTGGCTCTTTCTTCTTTTGTGATATGTGCATCTGTTGCTATAAATTGCCTTTAATCATTACTTTTCCTCTGTCCTAAAGATCTATGTTGTCTTTTCATTCTTCTTTGAGTCAAAGAATTTTTTTAATTTCAGTTTTTATTTCTTGTATTACCCAGTCACTTTTGAGGTGGGTGTTATTCAGTTTCCATGTGTTTGCTCTTTTTCTGTTGGTCTTCCTGGTGTTGATTCCTAATTTCATAGCATTGTGATCTGACAAGAGGCTGTGGTAGTTAAGTTTTTGTGTCAACTTGGCTGGGTCTGGTTGAGTGGCTGGGCAGCTGGATGCAGTATTCCCCATGATGAGACTGGTAATCAACCCATGGTGGAATCTACTGTGAGCAGCCAAGTGGCTGCTTTAGGGATGTGGCTTCTTCCTGTATATAAGGAGTAGCCTTGGAGAATAGTCTTTAGCTTATGGCACGCTTGAACCCTGCATGTAGCTGTGTCATTGTTCAGCACCCTGCCATGCTCTGCCGACATTGGGATTTCAACGGACTTGAATTAACAGCCTGATGTGTGGTTTGGTAACATTGGGACTGTGTCTTTTTACTTGTCCGCTTTGGGTCTGACAGTCTCAGGAGCCAGCAGGTGTCTGAGCGAAGAAAAGCATCTAGCTTCAGTGGGCTAGGAGCAGGAGGCAGAGTTGAAGCCCTAGGTTTAGAGGCTTTCATCTAGCCCCTAGAGCCTGGCACTAGCCCCTAGGACCTGGCACTTTAAAGCATCCAAACTGTTAGAGAATAAACTGTTTGTTCAAGCCATCCCATCTGTGGTATTTTCTGTTAGAGCAGCATAGAGATAACCAAAACAAATGCTTTGCAGTATGTCAGTGTTTTTAAATTTATTGAGGCTTGCTTTGTGGCCTAACATATGGTCTATCCTGGGTAATGTTCCATGTGTGCTGGAAAAAAATGTATATTGTGCTGTTGCCAGGTGAAGTGCTCTATAGATGTCCACAAGGTCAAGTTGGTGGATTGTATTGTTTAGTTCTTCTGCATCTTTGTTAAGTTTCTTTCCAGTTCTATCTTTTACTGATAGTGGTGTATTAAAAGTCTTCTACTACTATGTATTTGTCTTTTTAATTTTGTTAAAGTCTGATTTATGTCTTTTGGGACTCTTTCATTGGAAGTGTACATATTTATTATGGTTATGTTTTCTTGTTCAACTGATCCTTTAATCATTACATAATGTCCTTCCTTGTCTCTTATGGTGATTTTTGTCTTCAAGTCTGTTTTACCAGAAATTAATATTGCCAATCCTGCTCTCTTTTCATTGCCATTTTCTTAGTATATATTATTTTCCAACCTTTTATTTTTAGTGGATTTTTGTCTTTGTGTCTAAGGTGAGTCTCTTGTAGACAGCATATTGATGGATCCTGTTTTCTTATCCAATCTGCAACTCTCTGTCTCTTAAGTGGTGCATTTAATCCATTCACATTCAGTGAAATTATTGACAAGTATGAATTTATTAATGTCATTTTGTTATTTTTGTGTGTGTGGTGTTGCCAATTTCTTTGTTCCATATAATTTAATGTTCCGAGCTCATTTTGTTTATGAATCATATTATCATCTTCTTCATTGTTATTTAGTATTTACTAAATATTTGTGTTTGTCCTCTTTTTTACTTTGATGCAAAGGTTTGTTATTTTTCTTTGAGGTTACCCTGTGATTTATTATTTTCTTCCCACGTTTGCAATTGTCTTGAATTCCTCACATTTAGATGTTCTGTAACTTCACTACTAATTCCCTCTTTTTGGTTTATAGTTGTTCTCATTTACCAATTGATGTCTCTGTTTCCCTGTTTACAATCTTATAAGCTTATTTTACTTTGGATGTGGGAGCTCTGGTGGGGTAATGCCTAAGGCACTTGACTGCTAACCAGAAGGTTGGAGGTTCAAACTTACCAGCCACTACTTGGAAGGAAGATTGAGCAATCTACTTCCATAGTGATACTGCCTTGGAAACCCAAGGAGGGGTTGCTATGAGTAGGAGATGACTCAATGGCACATAACAACAACAACTGGTATAACTGGGTTGGCTTCTGGGTTATGTCATGTGTGTTAATCATCAGTTGTTTTTTGCTGTTGTCTTCTCTCCAAAAAAAAAAAAAAAAAAAAAAAAAAAAAAAAACACTCACTGCTATTCTGCTATTGAGTCAGATCCAACTCATAGCAACCCCCTCCTTGGGTTCCCAAGGCAGTATCATTACAGAAGTAACCCCTTTTAACATCTTTTGTAAGGTTGGTTTGGTTTTTAACAAATTCCCTTAATTTATACCAATCTGGAAACCTCCTAATTTCATCCTCACATATGATAGACAATTTTGCTGGATATACAATTCTTGGTTGGGAATTTTTTCTCTTTCAGAGTTTTATATGTATCATCCCATTGCCTTCTTGCCTGTATGGTTTCTGCCAAGAAATCAGAGTTTAGTCTTACTGGTTGCCCTTTGTAAGTAACTTTGTTTTTCCCATGCTGCTTTCGGGATTCTTTGTCTTTTGTTTTTGTGAATTTGATGATGACATGTCTTGGTGATTTTCTTTTGGATTCTATCCTGTTTGGATTTTGTTGAACTTCTCAAATGGACATATTCTCACCTATCATCACATTAGGGAAATTCTCTTCCAAAAAATCTTTAGCAATTTTCTCTGTGGTTTTTATCTATCTCTTCTTGTTCTGTAATTCCAGTTAAACATAGGTAATTTCTCTCGATGGTATCCACAAGAATCTGAGGGTTTCTTCATTTTGTTTTGATCTTTTGTCTGACTAATCCCTTAACAAAGTAGTTTTGAGGTATTTGTCTTCAAGTCATTAATTCTGTCTTCCATTAATTTGATTCTACTCCTTTGCCCCTTTAATGGGTTATCTATTTCTGAAATCTAAGTATTAATCTTCTGGATTTCTATTTGTTGTTTTTGCATCATTTCTAATTTTTGCTTATTTTGTCAATTTGTTCTTTATTATTTTCCTAAATTGTTCTAGAGTTTTGTCTGCATTTTCTTTAATTTTATCAGTGTTTAGCTTGATCTTGTCAGTGTTTTCCTTCAATCTATTGAAGGTACCCAAATGTATTTCTTTTGAATTCCTTATCAAGGAAGTCCAATGTTGCTTCTTCCTAAGATATATTTTCTGAGTTTGCATCCGGGTCCCTTGTTTCTACTACTTTGTTTTGTGTGTGTGTGTG
>NW_006921590.1:5344950-5355707 GCF_000298275.1 Orycteropus afer afer | reverse complement strand
CAACCTTCCTTCCGAGGAGTGGCTGGTGGGTTTGAACCGCCAGCCTTCTGGTTAGCAGTCAAGTGCTTTAGCCACTATGCTACCAGAGCTCAGATAAGAGAAAAACTCAAACTGCACAAACAGAAACAAACTCAAAATAATAATAAGAAAAAGCAATAAACAAGTAGACAAATTTTCAAAGTATATTACAGAACAAAAGGATAAAGGAAAGATGATGAGAAAAAGAGAGATTTAAAAAAATAAATAAAAATAAAAAAAACCACAATATCTGGAGAGGGAGGAATGAGAGAAAATGGCAAAAGTAAATGCATAGTAAAGAAAAAATGGGCAAATTGCAAAAGGAAAATCAAAGGATGGAAAAACCAAAAGAAAACAAACAAGAAAAATGAAGAGAAAAAAAAAGCAAAAGAAAATAAAAGAACCAGAGACAGGAAAGAGAGAGAATGAGAGAGAGAGAGAGAGAAAAGGAAGATAAAATGAATATTTTAAAAAAGGAAACTGGTGGGTAGGGCCTGGCACCCAGACTCTGTCACAGCATAGACCAAGACACTGGGATGGAATTCCTGCTGATCAAGAAGGTGGGTGGAGGTAAGGGATGGCCACATTCTTGTTCACCAAGAGGGTGTAAGGAACAAAAAGGGGAATACTGCACCTTTCCAGTCATCAGCCTCTGGTCCAGTCGCCCCTGTTGTCCCTAGCAAGAGGAGCCCACTCCTATGTCGCTGTCCAGTTCAGAACACCACTCACATAGACTCAAAATGGGTGTGCCCACTGCCCACTAACCTGCAAAATGGCTGTGCGCTTAGGATAGCCACCAGCTGTCCACAGGCCTGTTGTCTCCTTCCCTGATACTTTCCTTTGTGGCTGTCAGGCACCAATGCAGTCCCTGCCCATGTAGGTGAGCAGAGTTGATTTTCAGGTTGCAATTGAGGAGTTCTGGTGGCATAGCACCCAAGGTATTTGACTGCTAACCAGAAGGCTGGCAGTTCAAACCCACCACTCCTCAGAAGGAAGACTGGACAATTTACTTCCACAATGATAACACCTCAGAAGCCCCAGGAGGGGTCGCTATGAGTCGGATCTGACTCAATGGCAGTGAGTTTGGTTTTTTGGACCAGAAAATATTCAAAATGGCTGTGCCCCCAGGATAGCCTGCAGTCTGCACTCCATTTGTCTCCTGACTCACTGTTTCATTCAGGTTCTTCTACTAGTTTGTATCTAATCCACTTTATCCTTCTCTTCAGATCACGGTGTTTCAGGATAGTTTTCTCTATCAGTTTCAATTGGTTTCTCATTGCTTTGTTGCAGTGGATCTTTGAAGCTTGTCTGCCTATTCCACCATCTTGCTGGAAGTTCCGCATAAGGGAAATTTTTGAGACAATGTAAATATTCTGAATCTTGTTTTCGATAGAGATTGCACATGTGTCAATAAGCATTAAACCAAACACTTGAGTGACACTGTTTACTGTACATAAATTATAGCTCAATAAAAAAAAGAAGATGTAGGATGGATGCAAGAATTGTGTGGGAGCCTACCTATAAGGTACTGCTTTGTTTTCTTCAAACATAATAAGCAAAGAACACTTTTAAAGGAAGTAATAATTTTTCCTGATATTCTTTCACTGCATCATTACTGGTTGCATTTTCACAGCCTGGAGGGAAATTCAATCCACAATTAACCAGACTATAAAAGCAAAGATGTTTATGAAATATTGTTCTTTTGAAATACATCATTTTCTACATGGTTTAATTTAATCTCTTAGCAGAGGATTGTAGACACATGTCTTTAGTGGTGTGCTAAGCAACTGTAAATGACATATGGTGTAATAATAAAAAAAAAGCATAGAATTTTTTAAAATTTGCACTAAGAAAATTAAGACCCAGTTGCTCCATTCTTAAATGTTCAACTTGAAAGATAACTGAGACCTTGACAAAAATATCAAATGTCTGTCAATAAAGTTTGTGAAGAACACATATACACTGCACTAGAAAAGTACAGTAAGAAAATCCATAATAAAAAACTGAAATTAAGATGGATTTGTAAATTTAAAAAATATTCCTTGATGATATGTTCTCTACTAACTGCCTTGTCCTGCAAAAACTTTAAGGTAACACCTATGTGACACCATATTTCGATTGTCTGACAACATATTATCATTACAGAAATCTAGTCTTTTTCAATCAAAAGCTTAGAGGAACTTTCTAGGATTCATTATATAAAATTTTTTGAAAGATAATTTTGGTAGCTATTTAGAGGGAAATTATCTGAGATTAAGTAGAGGGCCTTATTCAATCCACTGAAAACTCTTAAAGGCAGAGCTGAGGATTCTTTGACATCAAGAAGAAATTCCTCTTATGGACTACAGCTTCAACCTTAGAGTTACAACCTGCCTTCTTGATGATCTGCCCTATGGACTTTGATTTGCCTAGCCAGTCTCCACTGTCATGTAATTAATTCCTTGCAGTAATAAATATCTTAATATATTTTTTTTTACTGGTCTGCTTTATACATTTTGTGCAGAATTGTCCTGCACATGCATAATACTTAGTATCCCCTGCTCTTTGCTCCTTAAATAGTAGCAGCATTCAAAGTCATTTGATAAACAAAAATGATACCCTCACTTCCACATTTTCTCATGTTCACTGCTAACATATGGGGCGACGATACACTAAATTTCTAGTAAGCGTAGAGAAGAAACTAGAGGCAGGAAAAGTTGGATATTGCAATGACCGAAAGAAGGCACTGCACATGAGAAGTGAAAGGATAAGATGGACCTGTCAGACATTTCCAAGACAGAATTGATAGAACTTCTGAGAAAATGGAAGTGGGCTTTGTGGGAGAGTGCACTGAAGAAGATGCCAAGGTTCCAAATTAAGTGGTAAGGGGAAACAGCATGACTGGATAAGGGAAGAGAATCTATTTACCATGAAATTTGTTAATCATGATGTATGTGTTGGATATGCAGGTAAATGTCCAATTAAAAATTCGGGTTTGGTGCATAGGAGAGATTCAGATCAGACAGGTAGATTTGGAGGTCTTCAGCAAATGAGTTTGGAAATTATGGTATGAAATACATCCCAAAGTATTTTGCTTAGTTAGAAATGTTTGTCTATTTCCTCCCTGCCCCATCCCAGGGTCCTTCTACTACTGGAACTAAGATAAGAGGCTATGGCTTAAAGATCCAACAGAAGATAGGGTTGAAGAACACCTTTGAAAAGAAAAGGAAGCAATGGAAGGGAAGTTTCAAGCTATTGGAAAACTCTTCTGAAGGAGCCTGCATGAAGGGTAGAGATGAGAGGACAAGTGTTCAGTGCCATACTTTTCCTCCTCATGCTTACTCCAAGCAGAGCTGAACCTCAGGAGGGGAGCTAGTGGGCTGATAGAAGCAACACATGGAGGGTCTGAGGGTGAAATTTAGAGCAGTCAAAAAAGACTGGAAGCTTCAGAGAAGTCATGTGGAAGCATAATACTATAAACTATCTGGCTGATATGGGTTTTTAATGCAAGGAGGACAAAGGCAGAAGCCTTATCTGCTTTGTTCATTGAGGTATCCCCAGCATCTGTAACTATGCCTGACACCAAATAGGTGTTCAATAAATATTTGTTGACTAAATAATTGAATAATTGGAACCTGAAGAGAAAAATAGAAAAGAATGAAGAAAGTTCTTGAGAGGGTGGAGCTAAGATAGTGACCTCTGTCCCGAGTTAATTCCTCATGGACTGTGTGTAGCATGGATAGAAATCCAAAGATCCCAAGTATCCCGCTGGGAATGCAGAAGACTATTACAGTCTGGCTGACAAGGTCACCCCACCACGCAGTCACTGCACTGGTGGCCACAGAGGAGTATATTAAACCAAAAAAAACCAAGGAAGTTAAAATCATACCTCACAGAATGAGCTGGGACAGTGACCCCAAGGTGGGAGTTGAGGTATCATGTGACATTCACTGTGCTTAAGCTGTGATGAGGAAAGAGACCATGAGTTTCAGGTGCCAGAAACATTTGACAAGGACAGAGTTTGATGCTTCAAAGCTGAAACAGACATGTTCACCTTATCCAAAGGTCATCATAGGCCAAAAGAACAAACAGCATGCAGAGTTCCTGCCCCTCTCCCAGCTGCCTTCTTGGGAAGAGGAGATAGAGATGATAATCCTTGATATAGGAGAGAAAATTGTATATCAAAAAAGGATGATATAACTTATATTGGCTATATCTACAATTTTCTGTCAGCAGGAACAAGGGTTCAAAAAAATGATACATCACTATAGTAAATAAATTACTATTTTTGCACATCTGATTTTGATACAAATTCATAAGAAATAGCAAACCACTGAACTAGATATAGCTCACTCCAAGAAAGTGTAAGAAAAGAATATCTACATTTAAGGGGCAAAGGAAAGAAGAGAAAATGTAAAAGATTATTCATACAGGTAAGATGGAAACCAAGAGAAAGGAGTAAAGTAGAACTCATAGGAAAAAAAAAAAATCAAGAAGGAAATATGAACAATGAGGAAGAATTTACATTTCACAACTAGGTTGTTAGGTATATTGGAGATATGCAAGGTTTTAGCCCACACTATCCATAGGATCACAAAAGGTAGCATATGATCAAGAACCGATGGTATTGAAGGAAGTCCAAGCTGTACTTGAAGCCACTGGCAAAAAACAAGGCTCCGGGAACTGATGGAATAACAGTTCAAATGTTTCAACAAATGAATCCAGTGCTGGAGGTGTTCACTCATCTATGCCAAGAAATTTGGAAGACAACTACCTGGCCAACTTACTGGAAGAGATTCATATTTGTGACTATTTAAAAGAAAAGTGATCTAAAAAAATTAAGATACAGGCAAGTAGAACTTTGCTGAAGATAATTTAAAAATGGCTGTGGTAGTATCTTGACAGGGAACTGCCAGAAATTCAAGGTTGATTCAGAAGAGGATGTAGAATGAGAGATAACATTGCTGACATCAAATTGATTATGGTAGAAAGCAGAAAGATGTTTACCTCTGTTTCATTGACTAGACAAAGGCATTCAACTGTGTAGATCACAACAAATTATGGATAACATTGTGAATAATGGGAATTCCAGAACACATAATTGTGCTTGGGAGGAACTTTTACATTGATCAAGCAAGAGGCAGTCATTCAGATAGAGCAAGGGGATACTGCATGAATTAAAATCAGGAAAGGATCGTATCCTTTCACCATACGTGTTCAATCTGTATTCTAAGGAAATAATCAGAGAAGCTGGACTATATGAAGAAGAACATGGCATTAGGACTAAAAGTTCAAGTTCAAAGTGCCAGCTCTTGGGGCTGGGTGAAGACTCCTCAACCTTGGCCTTCCACTCTGGCTCTTGCTCCCAGCCCACTGAAGTTGGAGGTGTCTCTTATCTCAGACAGCTGCTGTGTGCTGAGGCTGACAAACTCAAGGCCAGCAAGTAAAATGGTACAGTCCAAAGATTATCAGGCAATATGGCAGGCCACTAATCTGGTAGAGTAGTGCCTAAGGCACTTGACTGCTAACCAGATGGCTGGTGGTTCAAACCCACCAGCCACTCCTTAGAAGGAAGATGGGGCAATCTACTTCTGTAGTGATAATGCCTCAGAAACCCAAGGAGGGGTCGCTATGAGTCGGGTCCAACTCGACAGCACATAACAACAACAACAACAAGAGTACCAAGATCGGCAGACAACATGGCAGGACACTGAGATGAAGAGATGGCTACACGCAGGATCCAAGCATGCTAAAAAGCTCCAGACCATTCTCAAAGCTTCTTATATACTGGAAGCAGACCACATGCCTAAGGTAGCTACTCAGATACCCACAGTTGATTCTAACATGGAGATGATTACCAGTCTCATCATGGAGAATAACAACATCCAGCTGCCCAACAGCTCAAAAGCAGGCCCAGCCAAGCTGACACAACCTTAACTATCACACTTGCTGAAAGCAAAGCGGACTTGAAGTACTTCCTGATGAAGCCTTGAGTATGGATTACACCTCAACATAAAGAGAAGAAAATTCCTCACACCTAGACCAATAAGCAACATCACAAAAAATGGAAAAATTATTGAAGTTGTCATTTTACTTGGATCTGCAATCAACACCTCTTGAAGCAGCAGTCAAAAAATCAAATGACATACTGCATTTGGAAAATCTGCTGCAAAATACCGCTTTTTAAAGTGTTAAAGCACAAAGACGTCACTTGGAAGACTAAGGTGCACCAGACTCAACCCATGGTATTTTCAACAGCCTCATATGCATGTGAAATCTGCACAATGAATGAAGAATTGATGCATATGATTGTGGTGTTGGTGAAGAATACTGAAGATACCATGGACTACCAGAAGAAAGAACAAATCCATCCTGGAAGAAGTACAGCCAGAATGCTCCTTAAAAGTAAGGATAAGGCAACTGAAGGAGAGAGTAGTTGGACCTGTGGGCTTGGAATAATGGTCTCAGAGGACATCAAGCTCAGTTGGCATAACAAACTACACAAAAACATTGTTCTATATCCTACTTTGGTGAGTAGAGACTGGGGTCTTAAAAGCTTGCAAGTGGCCATTTAGATACAATGATGGGTCCCTCCTCATCCAGAACAAAGAAGAATGAAGAAAACCAAAGACACATGGAAAAAAATTAGTCCAAGGGACTAGTAGACCAGGTGATCTTCAGCCCGTATGACAATGAGACCAGAAGAACTAGATGGTGTCCAACTGCCACTGCCAACCACTTGGAAAGGGGTCAGTGCAGAAGATCCTGGATAGTGTGGGAAAAGAATGTGGAACAAAACTCCAAATCATTAAAAAAAAATCTGGAAATGAATTCACTACTGTGGCTTCCAGCTAAACAATAGATAGGCATATGGGGTGAACATTTATATCAGGTAGATCCACTCCTTCGAGCAATCAATTGTGGGAAAACAGAAGGTCAGTGTTTGTACAGGTAGACCACACAGAGGGCAGGAGTGCATGGGAGGGAAGGACACAGGGAACAGGTAATTATGGGGAAGAAATAGGAAGAGAGCTATTACATTGTGAGGAATTGCAGTCAGTGTCATGAGACAAAATGTGTAAGAACTACTGTATGGAAAATGAATTTGCTCTGTAAACTTTCACCCAAATCATAATAAAAATTAAAAACAAAAGCAAACAAACAAAAAGCAAGGATGGCAAGACTTTGTCTCATATAATTTGGTCATGTTATCAGGCAGGACCAATCCTGGAGAAGGGCATCATTATTGATAAAGTAGAGGGTCACTGAAAAAGACACAGACCCTCAATGAAATGTGGCTGCAATGATGGGCTCAAACATAGCAGTGACTGTGAGGATGGTGCAGACAGTTTTTGTTCTGTTGCACTTGGGGTCACTATGAATCAGAACTGACTTGACAGCATCTAACAACCACCCATAGAACTGAATCCAAACACCTTAAATGCCCTAAACTTCACAAACATGGATTATGTCAGGAAGCCCAAGTTTAGTTTCAGTCCTGAGTCTGTCACTACCTAGCTGGGTGAGCCTGAACAAGTCTATTAACTTCTCTTGGTTTCCATTCTCAAAGCTTGCCTGTTAAAGCGTAAGCTAGATCTTAGTCCTGAGATTATGGCTTTCTAGAACTCAACTGCTTCAGCCAAGACAGTACATCTGGAGTTTCTGTACTTTGCACCTTTATTCCATCCAGAAGTGACTTTCTTATCTAGTTTCTAAGACTCTATGGTATGACTGCTATGGAAGCCTCACTGACCTACCATCCACATATCTCATTTGATATTTACCCAAACAGGCTAGAATCATTAGAAATTTCCTCCGGCTTATCTATTTTAGCTTCCCAAGTAGACTACAAGGTACTTCACAGTTGGGACCATTGTTTATAATTTTTATAACCTTCCCAATACCAAGCACAATGCCTTATGTTCGAGAGATATTTAACAAATCCTTGTTCTTTCATTGTTAGTTATAAACTCCAAGCATTTTCAATTTTTCTCTCCTGGTGTGTTTTCCTGGTAAAGCTTATGGATTGAAAGTAGTTCTCCAAACTGAATCAACTTAGTAAACTAGTAGAGAAATCATCTTTAAGCTTAAAAACAGCAGTGATGAAGATAAAGTTTCTATCAAATATCATTGGAAAATCTCCCACTGAGAGAACATGCTTCTCTCATGATGACTCTTCAGTCTCCCTGGAACGTTCAACTCTACTCCATTTGTACATATAGAAATGTGCTTTGTTAACCAATGTAAAAATTACCCTAAAACTGGATCCAGAAAATTCCAATAATCTGAAAGGAGTTGAAGTATTCCATTGATTCTCCAAGTTTTTAAAGATTGGATTTTTTCCAACATTCATTCTTGTATTTGGTGGTGAAAACCTCTTCCTCTCTAGGTTAATATATAATCTCATGATTAGTATATAATTACATAATATTGTTATTATAATTATGATTTTGATGCTAAACTCATGTACAGTACCAAAAGACTGATCATAATTTTGACCCTTCCAATGCCATATGCCCTCTATGTCACAATACCCTCTTTATTATTACATATTTATGTAGAAACTGCACTTCATTTTCTCTCTACTTCATTCTCATCATTCTCAACCTGAGTTCTTCTAACATAGCTTATTTTGAATTGTAATAATTAGAAAGGTTAACATTCTTCAATTGGAATAGTTCAAAGAAAAGATGAAGCTTGAGTCTCTTTTAACTTTCATAGATGGTAAACCACAGCACACAGCAGTAAACATTATTACTAAAGACTTCTCTGTCTTTTTGAAATACATATATTAGTACTTGTCTCTTACTAGCCTGTTAAGAAAATTGCCATAATTAAGAATAAGCTAAAATGTGAAAGTAAATAGCATATTATCCCACGAGAGAGGAGCTTTTAATGTTGCTTACCCAGCAATTTGCAGAATTTCTGTAATTCAAATAATGGATCTCCTTATTGACATTGGGAATTCATCAAATTCTACTGAACCCATTAATTTCTCTTTCCTTTGATTGCTACCGCCCTATTGTGTAATTGCATTATTGATATTAATTGCTCTAGGAGAACATTCCACTATATGTGAAATGAAACAATCATAATACCGGTTAAGAAAAAAGAGACATACAATTTTGCACCTATAATTTTTCTGCCAGAAATGATATGGATGTAAGTTTTCAAAAAATAATAATTGGCCCTCAGTAAGGATAATGCCAATTAACTGCATGCTATCTTTTGATGAAATGTAATGTTTCTTTTTCGGTTCTTCAATAAAGCTGCATTTTTAACTTTTGCTTAAGATTTGATTAATCTTGAAATGGAAAATTATCAGTATACATAAAATATTACAAGAAGAGAAGGAATTTTATGACTCTGAAATAGTAATGTAAGCTTTGCTTTGAAATAAAGCACTTCTCCATGGTTCCTATGGGACTGTATGCTTCATGACAGCCCTGAGGCTGGCTAGTAGCAGGTAGTCAATAAATAACTTATTATCTGCATAAATGACATACATGGATTTAAAGTCACAACAACCACTAAGACCAGTTATTACTAGATTAACAAGTTACAACAACAAGCTATCCCTGTAACATAAGCATTGCTCCTTCCACACAGCTGATGCTAGGTTATAATTCTATGTCACTTTTTAAATGGTACACTAATCCTAGTACGTTCTGGGACAGGTCTTTCCCTCTTATTTTACAAATGAGAACATTTAATGTGGGGAGACTAAGCAACCTCACAAAACTCATACAAATAATGTATAGTGGTACCTGGATTCATATTCCAATTGTTCTAATACAAGTATTAAAGATGACATATAATGTCTCCAACACTAGGATGATCCTATATGCAATTCAAGGTTTTTCACACTGAATTAAATTTAACTGCATTAGAAAATTTACTGTTCAAAGATTTTCATTGAAAATCTTTTTATAAAGTAGAAAATGCTCTTAACTCACCTGACTGGTAATTCCGCATTTTCAAAGATTGGGTTTACCATCAGTGTGAGGCACAGTGAAGGAAACAGAGTCTTCTGGGAAGGCCTCTTAAATCACCAAGTCATGGCTGAGCAAACGTCTACACTGTTGGGCTGAATGGCTTAATGAATTCTCAAAATACCAGTTTTTTTAAGGTTCAATGTGTTTATTCTCTATGAGAAAAATAGATATTTTTGATCCAAGTAACATTATTCAAGTAGGCTGTAACTCAGTCTCACAAATCTGTTTTGGCACTATTGATTTTAAAAAGCTGAGGAACTTCGTTAAAAATCACTATACTTTCTAGAGACAACAGGATCGAGCAAGTAACTTCATGGAACTAACTCCAAAGAGATAAATAGAAATGTCATTCAGATATGAGTTGTCTCAGAGTACCCAGCTTATGAATCAGCTTTTACTTTAATATTTACGTATAAATAGTTCACACCCCAGGGGCACATGTGCTAAAAATTACAGTTCCTTACCAATATCTCCAAGCAGTAATAGGAACTTTGCATTAATCCTAGTCACCTTTTACTGAACTTCAATTGTACCTCACTTCTTGGAGCCAGCCCCATCTCTCTGCCCTTCTAAACTCAAACAAGGGTCATGGCCTCATTTCCCCGTGATGCTCAAAAGCACCATTCACACAAGGCAGCTGTGGGTAATGCACTTTCATTATAGATGCAGGAGTAACAGTAGAGGAAGGATTACCTCATAGAATATCAAAACACATGTTGTAACACTGACTTTTAAACATCTAGCTTCTCAAAATCCCTGGGCCAT
>NW_006921590.1:5335195-5344155 GCF_000298275.1 Orycteropus afer afer | reverse complement strand
CCCCACCTGCTTTTTGAGGAGTGGCTAGTGGGTTTGAACCGCCAGCCTTCTGGTTAGTAGTCAAGTGCCTTAGATTATACAAATGAAGTGATTTATGGTCCATGGAGAGGACTGCTCAGTTGCTGGCCCTGCTGGGAGTGCCAGGCCTTGAAGTTGACAAAGAGTTGGCTTATATATGCAACCAACCTCACAGAGGTTTCAAAAAGAAAGAAAAAATGGAGAAAAGGCAAGAGAGTGAAGAGAGAGAAGAAATATACAGAGTGAGGAGAAAAAAGAGCTGTATCTCAGGTCAAGGGCTGTAACACAGAAGAGAGAAAGAGCCTGGAAGAGGCACTGCAGTAGAGTTGGCTGTGACAAGCCTGGAAAGGGTTCTGAAGCAGAGTCAGCATCAAAAAGCCCCTAAGAGGCCTAGTGGTAGAGTTGGAGGTGACAGGCTTGGTAAGGGCCCCGTGGCGGAGTCGATGGTGACAGCAGAAAACTGCTGCTAGAAATGTAGTGAAGGGAGCTGAACAAAGCTGCTGCACTGGCTATGATCTGGGTCATATAGCAGTGGATAAGCAGAGAGCAGAGAGAACGAAGGCAGAGAGGCCTACATGGCTGAGAGGGGGCATACCCTGCCAAGAGGAGGCCTATCCTGAGGTAAGGGAGAAGCCTTAATGGCTGAGGTGGCATGCATGGCTAAGGGGCGGCCTGTCCTGAGGGAGCTAATAGGAAGCCTACATAGCTAAGAGGGGGCATGCAGGGCAAAGAGAAGGGCCTGCTTGCTTGCATCATAGAGAGAAGCTGAGAGAACTGAACTGCACTGAAGGAGGAGAGGATGCATTCTACATTTTAGGGGAGACTCCCAGACTTTTCCTACGTGTTTCTTAATCCTGATCCCATGTGATCCTGACTCTGAGTTGTACCCTGTTACTTCCTTAATAAACCTCTTAACTGATAAGTATGGTCTTTGAGTTCAGCGTGGTCACTGTAACAAATTACTGAACTCAGCAGAGAAGTAGAGATTGTTGTGGGGGTGAAAGCTGGTGTCAAAAATTATATAGAATTTGCAGAGTGGAGGTATGTCTAACCTTCACTTCACAAAAATCAGCTTTGGGCTGGTCCTGCTTCTTACCTTTAAGGAATCTAGACAGGTTCTGATGCTACTATACTGCAATCTAATGGCTGAAATATCTCGGATTTGCTTCAAAATAATTTGGAAGTGGCAAGGAAGTGGAACTGGGTGGAACCTGAGATGATGCAGGATTGGCTTCAAGTTGCTAACTGTTGAAACCGGGTGATGACTATATACATTAAGGATCATTGTAACACTCACTCTACTTCTGTAAATGGTTGAAATTTTCCGTAATAAAGAGTTTAAAAAAAAAAAAAGCTGGGAAATAAATAAATAAAATGGTCCATTCTCAAGGTGTTTTGTAAAGATAAGAGGATTTCTGATCATAGATTTTAAACTAACCCTGCATCAGCTACATAAATCTATTATAAAATGACTTTTTTATATCAAATTGGAAACTAAGTAGCTTTTCATGTAGGACTTAATAGAAGGCCTGCAATATTTAAGATATATAGAAATAGCTAAATCTCTTGAATTTTCATCTACGTGGAATATTCTCAAAGCAGCATGGCATTTATAGAATGATGTTTCTCATTGTTGCCTAGTTTTTACAAAGGTAGGTAGCAAAATAACAAACAAAGTGAGTTCCAACTCCCTGTGTGTGAGATTTAACTGAGTTTAACCTGAGCTGTAATTCCAAGTTATATGCTTCTAAACGTAAGCCAAAGCCATATATAATCACCATGGGATGAGCTGAGCTCATCATTTAAGGCAATGAAAATAAAACTATTTTTCTCCAAATGAAAAATACATTGAACTTCAATTCTGGAGTCCATGTGTATCAAGACTAGACTGCCAAATCGTAGTGCTTTCTTTCTAAAAAAAGAGGAATTTGATGAAAATGCTATTATTCAAGAAGATAAAGCTGCCACTTCTTTGAAATCAACTTTTTACACAATTTTCCCAGCTAAGATAGAGTAGAATCTTAGGGTCCTGGAAAGGAATTTAAGGAACAGGTATTATGACCAATAATTGCCTTTATGACACTACTTCATTGAACCCCAGGGGTGAAGAAAACATTTGGTATGTTGAAGGGCCTCTTACTGAATGCCTGTTAGGTGGAGGCCCAGAGTATGAGCAAACAATGGATCATGATTTCAACAGAGGAAGGAAAAGAAATAAGATCCACAATGGTCCCATCACTTGCACATGTGGAAAAAAGTGGCTTTGACATCTCTTTTTTAAGCTATGTTCAGTAATACACTTAAATATCAAAATAATATAAAGATTTCTGGCAGGAAAAATAAAGACAAAGACTCCAACTTGACACATGACAATATTGATACCACCACAAAGAGTAATAAAATCAATTATACAGACTAACAAGAAAAAAAATTAAAGGGAAATGTTATTATTTCCCTCTATGAATTAAATCACAACATTGTCATCAATATTCCCACAAAAGGTGCAGTCATACCACTGAAGAAATTAAACATAAGCATTCACTGCAAATTATACAAAGACCATCATATAAATGTAAAGAATTGTTAAGAGAGCCAGTCTAGGCAAGGGTACCACCTGTGCATGCTCAAGAGAGCCAATCAGCCGCTTGCGGGCATGCAGGGTGGCTGTCCCGTTCCTTGCTGTTTTCCCTTCTGGTAGTCGGCTACCAGTGTGGTCCTTGCCCACACAGCCTTGGAAACAGGTGTACTCACGGACAGTTAATGGTTGACCAATTCTCAGAAAAACAGCCCCACTCCACCACCTGACCTAATCCTCCCCTGACCACATGCCCATATGGACTTGTCCTAGCCCACCATCAGTTTCCTAATTGCTTACCTACCAATGAAGAGAGCTTTAGCTATATCCCAGCTGTCTGTGGTTTTTGCCTTAATAAACTCTTGTTGCTCCATGCCTCAATAGAGTAGCTAATCTTACCCTATAAGACTTGCTGCCTCCCTAACTTGAGTTGCTTGTATTCTTGATAAATCTCTCTTTACATAGGAAAAAATTTAAAAAAAAAGAATTGCTAAGAGAACTTTTTGATATCTCTAGTTTTGCAACAGGCAGTCAATTGTGGGTAAGTTCTTTATAAAACTAGTTATATTGAATTATTTGTAAGATACAAAAAAAAAAAAATCCTTCACTGCTGTCGAGTAAATTCCTAGTCATAGTGACCCCTCCTTGGGTTTCTAAGGTGGTATCTTTACCGAAGTAGATTGCCCAGTCTTCCTTCTGAGGAGTGGCTGGTGGATTTGAACTGCTAACTGGTGGTTAGCAGTCAAATGCCTTTGAAAGTACACCGGCAGAGCTCAAAAAATATATATGTAAATATGTAACTATAGAATATGGAAATGTTGTATGTAATGGCTAATGTTTCTAAACTTTAGATAGATTTTCCTTAAAACAAACATGAACTTCAAACAGCCTATTACAGTGCATCATGAAGAGAGTAAAACACTTGCACTTACTTGAGATAGCAGAGCCAACTCATGGTGACATGTGACTGCATTCCGGTTGGCTTCCATAAAATACCTCTGTGTGCGCCTCCGTTCCCGTTCCAGCTTCTTTTCCAAGGCAAGCTGGGATGTGGACAAGCTGTCTAAATATTTCATCATGATATCTGATATCATTGAACTGACTTCAACAACATCTGGGCGGGCTTCTGCATCCGGAGTGAGGCACCTAAGGAAGATGAGCTCATTTCAACATTCTTTCTGCTCAAGGATGAAATTTGAGACCAGGCAATGAGGTGTGGAGAGTTAAGGTTAAACCCTACTGTGTTTCCATGATGGTGTTTGTACCCAAGAGAAAGTGGGGTAAGATGGACATCAAGCATAGCTTTGAATCTGAGACTTCTCAAAAGCCACTGGGAATGTTAGAGAAGGAGAGGGAGCCAGACGGCCCCTGCTCACTTGTGCTCACAGATGAGGGTTACAGGCTAAGCAAGAGACTGCTCCTCAGGTTTCAGAACAGGATGATGGGGACATCTTCTCCCCTGTGATAAGCCATTTCATGAAATCACTGCCAACTCATCAGTCAGTGAAACAGAGAGGGATACCCAAAATATAAGCTCTGATTCTGGATGTACCAAAAGAAGGAAGGTTTCTTGGGGATGGGGGTGTCACATTTTATTGGCCTTTTCTAACTATATTTTGGCAATATTTGTACAATTTGATTAGTGACAATATCATACAAAATATGAAGTCACAAAAATGAAAATCAAACCAGGTACTGAGATGTTTAAGATGTTTGCAGTAAAGAATAATTTTGAAGGAAAAAAAAAAAAAAGCTAATTTGACATATTGCACGGTAATATTTTCTGTGATTTTGGAGATGGGAAGTGTCAATAGCATAAAAAGGAAGTGTTGTTTGTGTCATAGCTAAGCACTCAGAGACAGCTATTATTTCATGTTCATGGGGCCAACAAATGAACAAGGTCACTGGTATGTTTTGAATACCTCTGGTATTGACTAAAACATTTTATCTATTTTTTAATTCAAATTCTCTAACTTCACCAAGGTCATATGTGCTTCTCAATAAAATGTCACTGTGTGGATTTTATTTAAAAAAAAAAAAAACTAATAGTCACACCTTGCACTGGATTTATCAACCTACATCCTATAAATTTCACCCATACTGATGTCTCCAGGAAAGGTTTAAGGATCATTAGCTCACAATTATGCTTTACAATAGAAATCAAAATAAGACTGTCACTTGTAATTTATAATTATTCTTTCTTACTAGTTATTAGCCATGAGTTTTATTCAGGTTTTAAGACATCACTTTATCATAAAGGTTTTTCTTTGTGCTCTTTCTTTTTAAGTTCTGAGGAATGGGGGTTGCACTATAGTTATGACAAACACGTAACATCTGCTGAATTCATATTTCACGAAGTTCACACTATGCATTTATTCCATACACAGTAATGCCAGAGATTGTGACAACAGGTACATAATTTGCAGGGCCTAGTGCAAAATGAACAGTGGAGCATTGAATCTCCCCTTCCCATGACTTGCCACTCTAACTCATGGCAGATGGGCTACTCCAAAGGGATTTCAAACTCCGTGATGCACTTGGTTCCTGAACTGGAGGTGAGCAAGAAGCCCCCACTGAATCTGTCATGGAACACACAGTGCAGGGTTGGTTACTGCCTTGCCTGCCCTAAGATTCAGCAGGGTACACACCCTACTCCAACCCTCTCCACTCATGCATCCAGACCTTGCCAGGGGAGGAGGATGACAGAGGAATACAAGCCACTCCTCAGAAGGAAGTGAGGCAGTCTACTTCCATAGTGATACTGCCTTGGAAACCCAAGGAGTCGCTACGAGTTGGGTCTGACTCGAAGGCACATAACAACAACAACTGTTGATATGGCCCAGTCACAATGCAAAGTAAAGGACAGCAGTGGTGGTGGGAAAAGCACAAGGTGCTTAAGGCCACACTGGGCCTAGGGTACCAGAGGACAGGGAGCAGATGGCTAAGAAACCCTGGCAGGAAGATGGGGAGCGAAGGGGACCACACATGAGTTACGACTGCAAGCCTCCAGAACATGCACCTTGTTCCATCAGACTTCATTTCTAAAACACAAATTCAAAGATAAAATTAAGAATTTCATGACTTTGACTACACAGCACTAAACACTAAAGACGGTATATTTGAGCATGGTGTTTTATGCAACTGCATCAGTTACAGGCACGTGGAACTGCCCTTGTGTGGCCATGACATATTTGCATTTAAGTTTCTTACTTTTGCTCATCATCACAGAAGAAACTAAGTTGTTGAAGTACACCTTCTAATTAAACCAGGTTTTCATCTGCTCTCACTTAATTAGCAAAAGGGGTTAAAGCTGCTATAAATTCATGTCTGATCTAATGTTTATTATAACACTGTCATCTAAGCCTTTCATCACTGCAGATACTCTAAATTCTTAGACTGCAGATACTTAAATTGACTCAAGTACTATTTGCTTGGGGTATCAAGGGATTAACAGCTGAGCATGTTTTCGAAAAAAAGAAAAAGGCAAGGTAAGGTAGTTTGGCAAATGATACAGTTACAGTGTGAAACCTAAGAGAGCAGAAACTTGAGACTGCTGTGTTTTTCTGGACTTCCCAAATTTTCTGCCTTTGACAGGGTGCAGTCTTACCCTGTTCTCTAGTAGTATAGTGCCTAAGGCATTTGACTGCTAACCAGAAGGCTGGCAGTTCAAACCCACCAGGCACTCCTTGAAAGGCAGGCTGGGCAATCTACTTCCATAGTGATACTGCCTCGGAAACCCAAGGAGGGGTCACTATGAGTTGGGTCTGACTTGACGGCACATAACAACAACAACAACAACATGGAAAAAAAAATAATTTATTTGATAGCTCTATCTGTGAAAATATTTTATTTAAATTCCCATGGGTCTTATTAAAAATTAGTCAAGTTACTTAATATTCATAAGAGCTACATATTTATTATAAATCTAAGCTGAAAATGAAAATTGACCATTTTTACATAGATTTGGTTTTGGGGAGATATTTCCTTAGAAATATATATATTTAGAGAAAAAAATATATATAATTCTTTAGATCAGTTAGATATTAGGACACTTATTTCTATACATGACATGAAGCACAACAGTGTTTTTAGCATATTTGATACTCTTCTTTATATAGGAGATCTGGTGGCATAGTGCCTAAGGCATTTGACTGATAACCAGAAGGATTGGAGGTTCAAACCCACCAGCCACTCCTCAGAAGGAAGGTTGGGCAATCTGCTTCTGTAGTGATATCGCCTCAGAAACCAAGGACAGGTCGCTGAGTCGGATCTGACTCTATAGCAGTGCATTGCATTGTGTTATATTGTGTTTTATATACTTTATTATAGCTAGGTTCTTGGTTCTAAAAAGAGTAAAAGGAACAAACAAAACTGAACTTCTGCCAAGGTTACAGAAGCCAAAATTAAGAGTATTTACTTTGGTATCTAACTTTCATTAGGGGAATAGATACTTTGAAGGACATTGCAAATAAGGATTTAGTTTTATTTTTGTCATTGAAAGCTGATTAGTAAGGTCTGTGGGTTATCTGGAAACTGATGGGGAAAAAACGAAGACCAAATAAAAGTGTTTCCAAATGATTTTACTTTGGGAATGCTTGGTTTAAATATGTAGTCTTTCTTATGAAAATAAGGTCAAAACACCTAAAACAACTTTTAAAAGATAGACATGTTCCCCTAAACAAACCATAGTTTCATACATACCTAAAATGGTTTGTTATATTGCTACTCCATTTTGAAACCCCAGCCTCTGAAGAGTATCCAATTTTGCAGTTAATCTATATAATTATGTAAGATATATTCACTGAATAAAAGGATTGATTATAAGATTTACATAGTCAGCCCCCACCACTTAAAGTATGACATGATGTACACAAATACATTTATTTTTTTCTATAGCAATTTCTCTTTCCTTTTTTTTTACTCCCAACAGTTTATGCACATTTAATTTCACAGCCCCATTCATAATCCCCAACCAAAAAGAGCTCTCCTCCTCTCCCCTCTCTGTGACTACCCCCTCCCTGTGCCCTTCTTATCTATGCATTCCTATCTGTCCAGCTTTCCCTCTATGTAACTGCTGTCCCTCTGACATCTCATGGCTGATAGATCCAAGGGATGTATCTCCCTAGGGTATATGGGGGCATCTCCCTGGGGTAGGTGTTCTGTATGTAGGTCTTTGTACTTTTGGGCTGAGAGCCAATCCACAGAAGTGAGTCCATTTCCAGGCACAAAGGATGACCTGGGGCTGCAGTCCTGGGGGGTTCCACTAGTCTCTATCTGACCAGTAAATTCTGGCCATTTTTGTATTTTGTTCTACATTTTCCTCCCGCTCTATCCAAAATCTCTAATTTTTATCCTTTTCCAAGTGGTTAGCTTTGGTAGTCAGGCACTGTCTAGTTCTTTTGGTCTTGGGCTCGGGAAGGCTAAGGTTCTCGTGATCTCTTGTATCTTTGGACTGATTGTTTCCAAATGACTTTGATTTTCTTCATTCTTCTTCACTCCAGATGAGAGGAGAGCAACAGTTTTATCTTAGATGGCTGCTTGGAAACTTTTAAGACCTCAGTTGCTACTCACCAAACTAGGATGTAGAACAAGATTTCTATGTACCATGTTGTGTGCCAATTGAGCATGATGTCCCCCGAAACTATGGTTCATACCTATAGCCCAGGTGATTCTCTCCTCAAGGTGTCTGGTTGTCTCTGAGAAGCTATTCCAACCTTGTCGGCTGTTACTTCTGTAATATATGTGAATAATTCTGTAGTACAAGTACATATGTAAGACTATCTTCAGCTGAATCGAGCCTTGGTCTTGGATATATTCCTGTTTGCCTACCCCAACCTGATCTTCTCACCTGTCTATGCATTTACCCTTAGTCCAGCATTTGCTGCCACTGGTAATGCAGTATTGTGCATGTGATAGTGTTTGCCTCTTTTGGGCACATTTCTGTGTTCTCCCATTCCCCATTGTTACCATGCTAGTCACAGTCCTTTTTTTGTATTACTTTTTTTAAATAACTTTTACTGTGGTAAAAACATCCACAACAAGACATTCGCCAACATAACAACTTCTAGATTTACAGCTTAGGGACATTGATGATATTTTTCATGCTGTGCCATGATTATTACTATCCTTTTCCAAAATATTCTACTATCATTAGCATAAACTCATTGCACTGGAAATAAAAGCTACCCTTTTCCCCCTCTCCCTCCGATCCCTGGTGACCACTATTAATCTATATATACTATTAATATACACACACACACACACACATACATGCATACATATATACACATATATACATATATATGTATACATATATTTATTTATTTACATATATATGTATACATATACTTATATATGTATATATATA
>NW_006921590.1:5333270-5334490 GCF_000298275.1 Orycteropus afer afer | reverse complement strand
TTGGTGAAGTGTCTGTTCATGTCTTTCACCCAATTTTTAATTGGATTGTTTGTAATTTTGTTATTGAGGTATTGGAGTTTTCAATAAATTTTAGAGAGAATTCCTTTTCCAGTATATCATTGCTGAATATTTTTTTCCTATTCTGTAGGTTCTATTTTTACTCTTTTGAAGAAGATTTTTTATGCACATAAGAATTTAACTTTTAGGAGTTCCCAAACATGTAGTTTATCTTCTGCTGTTTGTGAATCTTGGGTTATGCTTGATAGTCTATTTATGCCATAAATTAGCCCCCTAAGTTTGCCCCTATTTTTTCTTTGATGAACTACATAGTTTCAGGTTTGACATTTAATCTTCGATCTACCTGGAGTTCATTTTTGTGTATGGTGTGAGATATGGATCTTGTTTCATTTTTCTGCAAATCGATATTCAGTTTTGCCAGCCCATTTGTGAAAGAGACTATCTCTTCCCCATTTAATGGATTTAGGCCCTTTGTCAAAAATCATTTGGAAATAAAAAATAGGTTGATGGATCAGTTTCTGGATTCTTGATGCTGCTCCACTGCTCTATGTGTTTATCTTTGTACCAATACCAGGCTGTTTTGACAAGTGTGGCTTTGTAGTAGGTTTTGAGATCTTGGAGTGTGAGACTTCCTACTTTGGTCATGGTGTCAGAGGGCACCATTCCCTGGAGAAGGATGTCATGCTAGTAAGGTGGAGGGTCAACAGAAGAGGGAAGTTCCTTAATGAGATGGATTGACACAGTGGCTGAGGTGATGGGCACAAGTATAGCAGGGATTGTGGAGCTGGTGCAGGACTGGCAGTGTTTCATTCTGCTTTGCATAGGGTCTCTATGAGTCAGAGATGACTCAATGGCACCTAATAACAACAACAACAGCTATTATAAATGGTATTGATTTCCTCATTTCCATTTCAGAGACTTCTTTGCTGATATAGAGAAATCCAACTGATTTTTGTATGTTGATCTTGTATCCTGCCACTATGTTAAGTTTTTCATAAGTTACAGTAGTTTTCTTGCTGAGTCTCTTAGGTTTTCTATAAAAATAGGATCATGTCATCTGCAAATAGGGATAGTTTGACTTCTTCCTTACCAATTTGGATGCCTTTGATTTCTCTTTCTTGCCTTACTGCCCTGGCTAGGACTCCCCATACAATGTTGAATAGAAGTGGAGATAGAGGGCATCCTTGTCTGGTTCTTGTTCA
>NW_006921590.1:5331383-5332270 GCF_000298275.1 Orycteropus afer afer | reverse complement strand
TAATTTTAGCAAAATACTTAAGAATCTCAGGCTCTGAAGAAAGATCAAACAAACTAGACAAGGAATTTGACTCTTTTTCCTTAGCCTGTAAAATGGGGATATCTTCATAAGGCCTATCTCATTGGGCTAATGTGATGATTATACCAAATATATATATTTGGTATAATCATCTGAAATCATCTGAATTGCTCATATAATGATTATGCCCCATTGCTAATGAATCCAGACAAATGTACTTTAACTGCTCATCTCTTTAGGATTTGTTCCTGTTCTCTGGAGAGTGCCTTAAAAATTCAAGATGTCAAGGCAAAAAGTACCATATTTTCTCATTTAAGTTTCTCCTTTATAGAGGTATTTGAGTGCCACAAAGAGGAGGGGAAGGGAAGAGCAGAGGAAAAGGTACAAAGACACTGTTCTGATTTTGTGAATCTGGACAAAGAGGACATAATTTTCTTCTGACAGGCTCTCTGGTTATCAATACTCATGCTAGTTGGGGAGTCAAATATCAACAATACAGTGTAGACATTAAGAGCATCAATAGATTCTAGCTAGAATCAACTGGGCTCTAATTCCTACTCTCCCACTCACCCTCTGTGGGACCTTGGGTATTATATTTAACCTTCCCAAGCCCTAACTGGGAGCTCTGGTAGTGTAATGGTTAAAGTATTTGGCTGCTAACCAAAAGGTCAGTGATTCAAACCCACCAGCCTCTCTGCAAAAGAAAGATGAGGTACTCTGCTTCTGTAAAGATTTACAGCCTTGGAAACTCTATAGGGCAGTTCAACTCTGTCCTATAGGGTTGCTATGAGTCAGAACTGACTCAACTGAACTGACTCAATTACTTCCCTAATAAACACCATAATCGTGAGTATTGTCTGTGTGTTCCC
>NW_006921590.1:5322970-5330438 GCF_000298275.1 Orycteropus afer afer | reverse complement strand
GATTAGATGACTGGCTAGAACTTTGCAAATGTAAAGTACTTATGGCCAAGGGGATTGGATTGCTTGCTAATAATGTAAATAAGGTACATGGCACCAATGTGGGGGTGGGGCTGTGCAAATCAAGTGTATAGACCCTTAATATTGGGATTGCTCAGTTTTGCCATTCTGCTAGGCTTAAAATGAGACATCCCAGAGGTGGAAAGGGGAGATTCAGTCCCACCAAGAAAAAAGAAGAACCAGAAGTGAAGTGCATCCTGGGATCCAAGATCCCTGCCCTGGACTTCCGCAGCAGAGACATGACAGAGAGAAAGCAGCAAAGGCAGCAGAACCAAACGACTGGCATGAGACAGAGCAATGGGTTCCTTGGCCACAGAGCAAGAAAGCTGAGTGCCTTTGAGCAGAAGGCTTGTGGGCAGAGTGGAGTGCCTCTCTGTGCACCTGTTGACAGAGCTGAAGGAGCTTTGTAGCTCTTGTCTGAGCAGGGCAGATGCCAAGGGGTCACAGGACCCAGAAGCTATGGCCAGAGAGAAGTGTGCTTGAGGCACAGCTGAGAAGAAGTTTTCTTCATTGAAGAACTGTAACCTGACTTATTTCTGATCCTGAATTGTAAGGAATTACTTCCCTAATAAACACCATAATCCTGAGTATTGTCTGTGTGTTCTGTGTGGCCACTGCAACAAATTATCAAATTCAGCAGAGGAGTAGAGAGTGCTATTGGGAGGGCCAGTTGGTGTCAGAATTGGTAAAAAGCATTAAAGAGTGGCAGCATGTCTGACCTCTGCCTCATAGGAATCAGCCTTGGTCTGTTGATGGTGATGGTGAGGTCAGAGGATACTGCCCCATGCTCTTTTTGCAGCCATGTTAAGGGTTTTCAATTTTTGTGAGTGTTGAGAGATGAGTATGCAAGGTTTTCAGCAGGCTGGGACATAATGAACATTTCTTCTTTAACAAAGACCATGTAGGCTGGTCTACAGGAGATAGACAGGAGGGGACTGACAGTGGGAGATGGAAGCAAGTTGAAGTTGGTTCCCGAGAGATGATGGTGGCTTTGCCTGGAGTAGTGGGGGAGGAGATGGAGAGAAGTACTGTTACTTACACAGTGGGTTAGAAGTTGAATCAACAGGTATTATGGTAAGAGAATTAAAAAATATGTCAGTAACCTGGAAAAATGAGATGACACTGGAAATACGAAAATAACTGGATTGATTTTGTACCCTTCAGAAAAATGGAGCCAAGACTAGGGAGTGGGAGTAAGGAGCAGGCAGAGGTCAGCTTACCATTAGGAAGTGTGTGTCATAATTAGAGATAACCCACAGTGGAGAGCTATGTGGGGGGTAGTGAGTTCACTGTCACCAGAATGATTCAGAGAATGCATGATCACCTCTTTGAGAACACTTCTAATTCAAAAACATGTTGATTCCATAATAAGTAAAGACTTAAAATTTATTTTATAACTGACTATAAGGTTATATAGCATGCATTCTCTAATAGTTATCATTTTCATTTAAAGTAACTGAAGACTCTTCATTGTCACAGAATGTGTGTTCACATCACAGGTAGTTTATCTTCAGGAAATTTGACGTGAAACCAGTAGCAATTCTGAGCCATATGCAATCGCATATTTAGTTTGCTTTGGATTTTTAGCCTTTAAAAAAATTTCTTAAGTCCCAAAAGAATTAGATTCCTATTTTCTTCAAGAGACACATAAAGGCAAAAAAAATATTCTTAATGATCACTTATGAATCAGAAAAACATCAAGCTCAGAATCAATCACTAGCAATTTGATTGATGATGTTGTTGTTGGGTGCCAGTGAGTCAGCCCCAATTCACAGCAACCCTATATACAACAGAATGAAACAAAGCCTGGTCCTATGCCAACTTCATAATCCTTGTTAAGCTTGAGCCCATCATTGCAGCCACTGTGTCAATCCAGCTCATTAAGGGTCTTTCCCTTTTCAGTGACTCTCTACTTTACCAAGCATGATATCCTTCTGTAGGGACTAGTCCCTTCTGACAACATGACCAAAATATGGATGAGACTAAGTCTGGCCATTCTCACTTCTAAGGAGCATTCTGGCTGTACTTCTAGGGTATATTTGTTCTTTCTTCTGGCAGTCCATGTATTTTCAGTACTCTCTGCCAATACCATTCAAAGGCATCAACTCTTCTTCCATCTTCCTTATTTATTGTGCAACTTTCACATGCATATGAGGTGACGGAAAACACCATGGCTTGGGTTAGGCACACCTTAGTCTTCAAAGTGATATCTTTGGTCCTTAACACTCTAAAGAGAGAGCTCTTTTGCAGCAGATTTACTCAGTACAGTGATTTCTTGATTGCTGCTTCCATGGGTATTCATTATGGATCCAAGTAAAATGAAATCCCTGACAGCTTCAATCTTTTCTTCATTTATCATAATGTTGCTTATTGGTCCAGTTATGAGGATTTTTGTTTTCTTTATGTTGAAGTGTAATCCATAGTGAAGACTACAGTCTTTGATCTCCATCTGCAAGTGCTTCAAGTCATTTTCCCCAGGTGTAATTTGAGTGCCTTCCACTTGAGGGCCTCTTCTTCTGACACATTATCAGGAATGTTTCACTGCTATTCATAAAATTTTCAGTGGCCAGTTTTTTCAGAAGTGGATGGCCCCATCCTTCTTCCCAGTCTGTCATAGTCTTGAACCTTCGCTGAAACCTGTCCACCACGGGTGACCCTGCTGGTATTTGAAATACCAGTGGAATAGCCTCCAGACACACAGCAACACGCAAGCTACCACAGTACAACAAACTGACAGATGAGTGGTAGAGTAATTTGATACAGCCTTTTAAATGTAAGGCAATCATTGATGGGAAAGCCTTATTATAATCACTTTCTCTGCAAATTTAAAATTTGCAAGGTTTAAATTTAAGTTTAATTTAAAACTGCAAAGTTTCCAATCACATGTATTTGCTTTCTTCTGCCTTCTCATTTTTGCTTTCCACACCCTTGTCAGGTGGAATTCCCAATGTTTGCATTTCTAGTGTGTGGCATCATTCCTCCTGTCTGTTCATGTGGTACATCTTCATATTGGAACTTCTCTTTCTTTGCAGGCTTTTAAATAGGGAGAATAACAAAGCAACCCTGAAGAGTTTGGGGCAGAAAATAAATATATCTGTCACTTTGCCCAGCACAAGTGTCACTAACTTTACCTTCCAGTTGCACTGCTGGAGAGTATTGTCTGTTTACTTTCTAAAAAAGAAGATCATTTCCTTTTTTGCACAAAATATTCCAACTGCTTTATTTTTCTCTCTGTGCCTGGTTGCATACACTGTCTGGCAATTTATTTCAGAGGCAGTCATGAGTACTAACAAAGTTAATGTTTTCAACTAATTCTAAGGACAAGTACCTCTTTACATTTTACACTATGTTCAACTCTTTGTTTCTTAAAACATGAAGTGAACACAATCAAATACTGTATCCCTTTACTTCTTCCCATATGGCCTCTCAGTGGGTGGGGTGAGTGCAACAGCCCAGATATTATTCTGGAACAGGATTTTAATCTTTTTTGATTGGAAAGTGATAGATAGACAGTCCTCAACATGTATTATGCCCTCTGATTGAGGCACTCTTAAAAATTTCTCACAGAATCACTTCAGAGCAATGAGGCTACATTGCAACTACTAGTAAAAAATATTCCTGAGAATCCAAATATCTATGGTCATGCCTTTTGACTTATGAGCAGATAAAATTCTTCAGACTGTGTTTCTGCATTTGTTCATTCATTCATTGATTCATCTGCTGAGTACCTACCAGGATCCAGATTTGATTTTACACATTGAGATAGTCACAGTGTAGATGACACATGCTCTCCCTTTAGGAAGTTTCCAGTCTAGTGGTGAAATAGGCCACTACAGTTCAATAATTAAGGTAGTTTAAGTACTAAAGTGTTGATGGCACAATACAAGCATATACAAGGGAGATAAGAAATATATCTTGGATAGTCCCAGAAGTCTTCCTAAATGAAGACTTGAAGAAGAATGGGGTTTTGCATGTGTGTTGAGAGTTTCTCTGAATATCCTCTCTGGGTCATTTTGCTGTTTGTGATATGAGGCAGACAGTTGCTGCGGGTGTCATCAAGGCAGTGGACAAAAAGGCTGCCAGGGCTGGCACAGTCACCAAGTCTTCTCAGAAAGTTTAGAAGGCTAAATGAATATTATCTGTAACACTTGCCACCCCAGTCTCTATCAATGGTGGAAGAACTGTCTCAGAACTGACTGTTTCAATTGGCCATTTAAGTTTAACAGTAAAAGACTGATTAATGATAACAATGCATCATAAAACCTTCAGAAGGAAAGGAGTGTTTTGTGGACCATTTGTTTTTTGTGTGGCAGTTTTAAGTTATTAGTTTTAAAATCAGTACTTTTTAAATGGAAACAACTTGACCAAAAATTTGTCACAGAATTTTGAGACCCATTAAAACAAAAGTTTAATGAGAAAAAAAAAAAAAAAAAGAATGAGGTTTTAGGAGGCAAGTAAGGGACAGAGTTTGGGAAAAGACATTTCAAGTAGTGAGAATAAAATAAGCAAAGTAATGAGGCACAGGAGACCATGGTCCATTTGGAGAAGTTACAGGCAGGAACATTTGGTATATTGCTGGAAGAAGGAAAAGAGCAAGTAAGGCTGTGGAGGGAGGTAAGGTCCAGTTCAAAAGAGGTCTTACATGGCACTTTGAATTCACTCAGTAGCACCGTAGGGGAAAAGGCTTGGCAATCTACTTCTGTTAAGATTACAGCCAGGAAAACTCTATGGAGCAGTCCTCTTGGTAGCATACGAGGTTGCCATGAGTTGGAATCAACTCAAAGGCAAAATGCTGGGAATTACAATTTGTCCTATTGGCCCACAAGAGGCTATTGGGGAATTCTGAAGAGTAGTGCTGTAATCAGATTAAGGAATATTGTTCTGGCAGCAGTGTACAGCACAAATCAGCTGTGGACAGGAATTGATCATATTATTTCAGTAGTGCAAGCAAGCAATGATGAAATAGACCAATATCATGGGAATAGAGGAGAAGAATACAGATTCAAGAAATAATTAGAATACAAAAGCCACAGGACTTGATGTTTGTTAAATGTGGGAGGGGATGAAGAGAAATCAAAGTGTAGAATTTTCTTTTTCTTACGGTGTGCCAGCACTTCACAGAGATTGTATTATTTAATCACCCTAGCAGCTTGATGAGGCAGATACTCTGATTATCCCCATTTTATAGATGAGCTATCTGAAATTTAGAAGTGAGATAAGTTGCCCAATATCAGAGCTAATAAATTCTGAGCCAGGATTTAAACTTAGTAATATGACTCTAGAGCCGACAATCATGATGCTAAATTGTACCTTCCAGGCGATGCCTTTTCCAGTGATGGCAAATACAAGATGGAGAGTAAGCTTGGGAGAGAAGATGACTGTATGCTAGGTAAACAAAGACCAGCCCTGTTTCTATTTGCTGTAGTATCTTCAGATCCTAAAAATATATTTGTTGAATGAATGAGTATCTTTTAATACGTTGCATTTGAAGGGCTTGCCATTGACCACTGGCACTAAAAGGGTAAATCTTTGTAAGACATTATGTTGTGGGCTATAGGAGTAGGATCTTAAGAGAATTCATGTCTTCTCATGTATACACAATGAAACGTGTGAAAGCCGGAACTTGTGTAAGGCGGAAACGTGTCAGAGAAGGAAAATGGAAATATTTTCCACTGATAGAGAATAATACAAAAGGGTAAGACAGAAATACACCGGTGGCCAATACACATATGAGGAAATGCTCACAATCATTAGCCATCAGAGAGATGCAAATCAAAACAGCAATGACATATCATCTCACCCCAGCAATAAAAGCAAAGTTCAAGACACAGGATTACAAATGTTGGTGAGGGTATGGAGAGATTGGAACTCTCATACACTGCTGGTGGGATTGAAAAATGTTACAGCCACTATGGAGAATGGTGTGGTGTTTCCTTAAAAAATTGAGAAAAGGAATACCATTTGATCCAGCAATTCCATTACTAGAAATATATCCTAAAGAGGTGAGATCCAGGACATGAATAGACATATGCATACTCATGTTCATCGCAGCACAATTCACTATAGGAAAGACATGGAAACAACCTAAATGCCCATCAACAGAAGAATGGATAACCAAACTATGGTGTATTTACACAGTGGAATACTAAGTAACATTAAAGAATAATGAAGAATGCATGAATCATCTTACAACATGGATGAATTTGGAAGACATTATGCTGAGTAAAATAAGTCAATCACAGAAGGACAAATATTGTCTAAGTCCATTATTGTAAAAAGTCAAAGAAAGGATTACACACAGGGAAGGAAATTTACTTTGTTGGTTACTGAGGATGGGAAAGAAGCGGGGGAAGGAATCTTCAGACTGGTTGGGGGTCATATGGTGATTTGGGTGAGGGGAGGGGCACTATGGAAAGAGTCTGTGGAGGAGTTTTGGCAAGGTCACATAATTGGCAGACAAGCTACACAGACCTCTGCAACAAAGCAATGATAAACCAATTGAAACTGACACAGAAGATGATCCTGGAACCCTGAGCTTTAAAGGCAAGGAAAAAGAAGTAGATTAAATACCAGTGAGTAGAAGAACCTGAATGAAACCGTGAGAAAGGAGACAAACAGAGCTGCAGACTGCTGGCTGTCCTGAGGGCAAGCCATTTTGAATATTTCCCAATAGCAATCTAAGAATTGGCTCTACTCACCAAGACTGCACGGGTAAGAACTGCATCAGTGCCTGACAGCCAGAAGGGAGAACAGTGAGGAAGAGGGCAGGTGGACCTGTGGACTGGTGGGGCTCTCCTGAGGGTGCAGCCATTATAGATGTTTGAAAGTGGCTGGTGCCACCATTTTGAGTGTGTGCAGGTGGCATTCTTGCTTAGACCATGAACTGGGAATGGACTCTGCATGCTAAGGACAGCACAGGCAACCACATTGGAGACTGATGACTAAAGTGATGCAATATTCCCATTTTAACACTCTTGGTGAACAAGGATGTGGCCATCCCTGTGCCACCATCTACCTTCTTGACCTGCAGGGGTTCCATGCCAATCTGTGCCCAGACAGAGCTACATTGCTGTTACCGTGTTTCATTGGTCAGTTGGTGCAAAAGCATGTGGCAGCCCTCACTCAGTGGGGCCCTCACCCCCACAGTATTGTTTTTGTTTGTTTATTTTAAAATTATTCTTTTTATCTTCCTCCTTTCTACCTTTTTCTTCTTTCTTATTTCCATCCCTGGTTCTTGGGTTTTTTTGGTTCTGTTTTTGTTTACTTTTTCCTCTTCTTCACCTTTCCTGGTTCTGTTCTTTTTCTTCTTTCAGTTCTTCAAATCCCTGGTTTTTCCTTTTGCATTTTTCCCTATTCTTTTACTTTTGCTCTTTTCTCTCATTCCTCCCTCCCCAGATATTGTGGCTTTTTT
>NW_006921590.1:5320272-5321602 GCF_000298275.1 Orycteropus afer afer | reverse complement strand
ATGATAACCCTACTTATAAACAAATGAGCTCAGCACAGAAAATTATACAGAACAGGAACTTCCAGTAAGATGAAGGAATAGGCAGAAAAGCTACACATATCCTTTCCAACAAAGAAAAGAGAAACCAATTGATAGAGCTACAGAAGATAATCCTGAAGCCCTGAGCTTTGAAAGAAAGTATAAAGAAGTGGATTAGGCACCAACTAGTGGAAAAACCTGAACGAAAACAGTGAGTACGGACACAGAGCAGTGGACTGTCAGCTGTTATGACGAGACCTACAGCCTGAATATTTCCAAGTGGTGTTGGAACCTGAGAACTGACCTAAAGATCAGCCCCAGTCACCAACAGCTGCAGGCACAACTACGCTGGTGGCCTTTGACTAGGAAGGGAAACAGCAAGGAGGGAGACAACCTGAGCTGTAGACTTTCCGCTGTCTGGAGGGTACAGCCATTTTGATTGTTTACAAGCAGTGGCCATTTTAGATATTTAAAGTTACTGAGGGTGCATCTATTATGAATGTTTACAAGCAGTGGCCATTTTGGATACTTAAAGTGACCAAGGGTGCATCCATTTTGAATGTTTACAAGTTGTAGCCATTTTGGATTTTAAAGTGACAGCATTCTCATTCAGATTCCAGGGACCTAAGGATAAGCTCTGTTTGCCAAGGACAGCAGGGACATATAGGAGGCTGACAATGGGAAAGGAGACAAGTGGTGAGTGTATAAGTGCTGCCAACTACCGAATAGAGGAGCACAATACCCTGCTTACGTAGATAAAATCGAAGCAAACAAAAATCGTAAGCAGGTCACTTCAACATACAATCACCAATTAAATATAAACACAAAAATGTCATAATGCCTTGGAGACAAAAGAGTATCACAGTCCACACAAAGAAACAAGACAAAGCAGAAGAAACAAGGGACAAGGATACAGACACAGAACACATCCCTGAGGAAACTGCAGCATTGGACCTCCCTGATAAGGAATTCAAAAGAATTATATTTAGGTATCTTCTAACAAACTGAGAGGCAGATCAAGGCAAACACTGACAAAAATGAAGAAAACACAGAGAAAACCCTAGAACAACTTTGAAAGACAATACAAGAAGAAAATGACAAAATAAATGAAAAATTAGAAATGATACAATATCTACACACAGAAATCCAGAAGATTAATACTAAATTTCCAGAAATAGATAACACATTGAATGAGAAAGGAGTGGAATTGAATCAATGGAAGAGAGAATTAGTGAGATTGGAGGCAAATATCTCAATACTTCTTTAGAAAGTGATCAATCAGAAAAAAGATCAAAACAAATGAAGAAAGCCT
>NW_006921590.1:5316281-5319472 GCF_000298275.1 Orycteropus afer afer | reverse complement strand
TGGTGGGTTTGAACCGCCAGCCTTCTGGTTAGCAGTCAAGTGCTTTAGCCACTATGCTACCAGAGCTCCTCAACTACTAGATAGAATGGACTATTATAAACTTGGGAAGAAAACTATGAATCACAGGGTAACCTCAAAGAAAAACGATAAATCTTCACATCAAAATAAAAAAGAGAACCAGCACAAATACTTAGCAAATACTAAAACAACAGCAATGAAGGAAGTGATAACATAATTCATAAAAAAAAAATAAAACAGTTCAGCACAGAAAATTATATGTAACAAAGAAATAAACACCATGAAAAAGCACATAACAAAAATGACATCAACACATACATATTTGTCAATAATCACGTATCTGGCAAGGGACATATCTCTAAGATTTATAGAAAACGCCAATGCCTCAACAGCAAAGGAATTAACAACCCAGTTGAAAAATGGACAGAAGACATGACTAGACACTTCACCAAGAAGGATATTCAGGTGGCCAACAAATACGTGAAGAGATGTTCACAATCACTGGCTATCAGAGAGATGCACATCAAAACAACAGTGAGATATCATCTCACCCCAGCACTGATGGCAAGGTTCAATGAGACAGAAAATAACAAATGCTGGTGGGGGTGTGGAAAGATTGGGACTCTCATACACTGCTGATGAGACTGTGAAGTGATACAATCACTGTGAAAAGCAGTATAGTGATTTCTTAGAAAGCTGGAACTGGAGATATCATTTGACCCAGCAATCCCATTACTAGGTATATATCCTAAAGTGGTGAGAGCCAGGACAGGAAGAGACATATGCACACCCATGTTCATTGCAGCACTATTTATAATAGTGAAAAGATGGAAAGAACCTATGTGCCCATCAGTGGACGAGTGGATGACCAAACTACAGTACAAACACACAATGGAATGGTATGGAGCACTAAAGAATAATGTAGAGTCTTCAAAACACCACATAACATGGATGAACTTGGAGGACACTATGCTGAGTAAAATAAGTCAATCACAGAAGGACAAATATTCTATTAGTTCGTTGCTGTGGACAGTCAAGGAAAGGTTTATATAGGGAGGGAAACTTTCTTTGTTGGTTACCAGGGGTGGGAGGGATGGGAAGGGAACACACACCCACACACAAAATGCACTGACCCATATCACTTTAGTTTTGTGTATTTTACTGTAAATTATATTTCAATAAAATGCATTAAAAAATTATATGGAACAAAGAAATCAGCAACACCACACACACAAAAAAAAAAACACATAACAAAATGGCATCAATAAATTCATACTTGCCAATAATTTCACTGGATGTCAATGGATTAAATGCACCACTCCAGAGATGGAGAGTTGTAGACTGGATAAGAAAACATGACCCTGCAATATGCTGTCTATAAGAGACTTGCTTTAGACACAAGAACAAAAACAGATTAAAAATCAAAGGTTGGAAAAGATATACCAAGCAAATGGCAACCAAAAGAGAGCAGGAGTACCAAACTCTAACCAAACTCACTGCCGTTGAGTCAGCTCCGACTCACAGTGACCCCTCCTTGGGTTTCTGAGGCAGTATGTCTACAGAAATAGATTGCCCAGTTTTCCTTCCAAGGAGTGGCTGGTGGGTTTGAACCATCAGCCTTTTGGTTAGCAGTCAAATGTCTTAGCCACCATACCATCAGAGCTCCTTAGAGAACAGGAGTGACAATATTAATTTCCGATAAAATAGACTTTAGACAAAAATGACAATAAAAGACAAGGAAAGACATATGTAATGATTAAAGGATCACTGAAACAAGGGAACACAACCATAATAATATCTACTCACCCAATGAAAGAGTCCCAAAATATATAAATCAGACTTTAACAGAATGAAAAGACAAGAGATGAATCCACAGTAATGATACCAAACCGAAACAAACTCACTGCTGTGGAGTTGGACCTAACTCATTGCAATCCCTCCTTGGGTTTCTGAGGTGGTATCCCTATGGAAGTAGATTGCCCAACCTTCCTTCCGAGGAGTGGCTGGTGGTTTTGAATCACCAGCCTTCTGGTTAGCAGTCCAATACCTTAGGCACGAGACTTTAATACACCACTTTCAATAAGAGATAGAACAACTGGAAAGAAACTATACAAAGATGCAGAAGGACTAAATAATATGATCAACCAATTTGACCTTATCTACAGAGCATTTCATACAAAAACAACACAATACACATTCTTTTCCAGCACACATGGAATATTCTCCAGGATTGACCATGTATTAGGCCATAAAGCAAGTCTCAATAAATTTAAAAACACTGAGATACTATAAAGCATCTTCTCAGATCACAGTGCTATAAAATTAGAAATTAACACTAAGACGACCAACAGAAAAAGAGCAAATGTATGGAAACTGAATAATACCCTCCTAAAAAGTGACTAAGTAACAAAAGAAATAAAAAATGAAGTTAAAAAATTCCTTAAATCTAATGAAAATGAAAACACACATACCAAAATCTTTGAGACACAGGAAAAGCAGTGATTAGGGGACAATTTATAGCAACAGATGCACACATCAAAAAAGAAAAAGCCAAAATCAACACTGTAACCCAACATCTCCAACAATTAGAAAGACAGCAGCAATATGAGCCTAATCACCAGAAGAAAAGAAAAAAATAAAGATTCAAGCACAAATAAATGAAACAGAAAATAGAAAGACAATAGAAAAAAATCAACAAGACTAGAAGTTGGTTCTTTGAAAAGATTAATAAAATCGACAAACCACTGGCAAACTTAACAAAGGAAAGGAAGAAGATACAAACAACACATATAAGAAATTAAAGGGGTGATATCACAATAGAACCAACAGAAATAAAAAGAATAACATCAGGATACTAAGAAGAACTGTACTCTAACAAATTTTAAAACCTAGAATAAATGGACAGATTTCTAGAAACATACTACTTACCTAAACAAACACAGACTGAAGGAGAAAACTTGAACAGATCCATAACAAAAGAAGAAATTGAACAGATCATAAAAAAGTTACCAATAAAAACAAGTCCTGGCCAAGATGGTTTCAGGAGAATACTACCAATCATTCAGATAAGAGCTGACACCAATCTTACTCAAACTATTCCATCAGACAGAGAAGGAGGGAATCCTCCAAAGTTCATCTTATGAAGCAAGCATAACCTTGATACCAAAACCAGG
>NW_006921590.1:5314928-5315656 GCF_000298275.1 Orycteropus afer afer | reverse complement strand
CTTGTGGATGATATGATCCTATATATAGAATCCCAAGATACTCAGCAAGAAAACTACTGGAACTTATTGAAAGATTAATCAGAGTGGCAGGATACAAGATAAACATACAAAAATCAGTCGGATTCTTTACACCAGCTAAGAGGTCTCTGAAAAGGAAATAAGGAAATTAATACCATGTACAACAGCTACCAAAAAGATAAGATACTTGGGAATAAATCTTTCCAAGAACACAAAAGATCTATACAAAGAAAACTACAAAACACTACTTCAATAAACTGTAAGAGATCTACATAAATGGAAGAACATAGCATGTTCATGGATAGGAAGATTGAACATTGTGAAAATATCAATACTACCCAAAGCAATCTATAAATTCAATGCAATCCCAATCCAGATTCCATCAACATTCCTTAAGGAGATGGAAAAAACAATCACTAATTTTATATGGAAAGGAAAGAGACCTCAGATAAGCAAAGCACTATCGAAGAAGAAGAACAAAGTAGGAGGTTTCACACTCCCAGATCTCAAAAACTACTACAAAGCCACACTTGTTAAAACAGCCACATAGAGCAGTGAAGCAGAGCAGCACTGAGAATCCAGAAATCAATCCATCAATCTATGGTCAGCTGAAATTTGACAAACTGCCAAAATCTATTAAATGGGGAAGAGAGACTTAAATGTGAAACCTAAAACTATAAAGTTCCCCAAAGAAAAAATAAGAAGACGGG
>NW_006921590.1:5296146-5301677 GCF_000298275.1 Orycteropus afer afer | reverse complement strand
CAACAGGAAAAATGTGGTCAATGTCCCTGAGCTGTAAATGAGATTTATTATGTTGGTAAATGTCTTGTCATGTACGTTTTCACCATAGTAAGAGTAAAAAAAAAAAAAAAAATAAGGAACGCTGGTGGCATAGTACTTGAATGCTCAGCTTCTAACTGAAAGGCCTGTGGTTAGAACCTACCAGCAACTCCACAGGAGAAAGGAGGAAGTCTATTTTTGTAAAGATTTGCAGCCTGGGAAACCCTATGGGGCAATTCTACTATATCCTTCAGGGTTACTATGATTCAGAATCAATTCATCATCAGTGGGTTTGGGGTTTGGATAAAGACTTAGTACAGTAGTATTGTACTGAACAAGGAAAGATTCAAGATAAAATCCTATATACATGTGAGAAATACCTATTAGTGAAAAGGGGCTGGGAGGAGAAACTGAAGGGATAGGAGCATAAATGTTATATTTCATCAGAAATGGTGCTAAATGCCAGGACAGTTACTGCTAGGGGCTGAATTATATTTCACCAAAATATGTGTTAGAATCCTAACCCCTCTACTTCTTGATGTAATCTGCTTGGAAATAGGGTTTTCTTTGTTATGTTAATGAGGCCATATCAGTGTAGGGTGTGCCCTAACACTAATCACTTCTGAGTTATAAAAAGAGTAGATTAGACACAAGGAGAAGTACAAAGGGGGAAAGACAGAGCCATGGAGGAATAACCGAGCTACAGAAGCTGAGACAAAGATCTTCCCCCAGACCCAGCAGAGTTTCGACCCCTATATCAGGTGCCCTGAATTCTGGCTTCTAGTCTCTGAATTGTGAGAAAATAAATCTGTTCTTTAAAGCCACCTACTTAATGCTATTTCTGCTAAACAGCACTAGATCACCATGACAGATAGGAAACAAGTTTGAAAGGAATACTAAAAGTATGTGAATAGTCTATCTAGAGTACATCTATGCTTCCTACATTCCAAAACAATGAGGATTTCAGTTAGCTTGATGGCCCAGAAAAGTAATCTTTGGTCAATTTAAGAACATAAGATGATCCAGAGACAATAACAGACAAATAAATAAGAATCATTTATTCATACAACCAATATTTATTAAGGACCTACTCTAGACACTAAAGAGGTCTAAACTAAAGTGACAAAGTCCCTGCTGTCATGGAATTTACATCTAGTGGTGAAGTAAAAACCAAACCCACTGCCATCAAGTTGATTCCAATTCATAGAGACCCTGTAAGACGGAGTAGAACTGCCCCATAGGGTTTCCAAGGCTGTAAATCTTTATGGAAGAAGACTGCCTCATCTTTCTTCCACAGAACAGCTGGTGGGTTCAAATTGACAACTTTTTGGTTAGCAACCCAATGCATTAACAACTGACCCACACAGACAATAAACAAGTATATAATCATATTTATGTCAGGGGTTGATGAGTACTATGAACTTTAAAAAGCACAGCAAGTAGGCTACACAGTGCTGAGAGGTGGTGGGGTCATTCGGGTTGGGCTCCCTTATAAGGCGACATTGTAAAGACCCAAAGGAATTAAGAGCCTATGCCTTAAGTATATCTGAGGGACAAGTGTTCCAGGAAGAGGGAACAGCGAGGGCAAAGGTCAGAGGGACGGTATATGCCAGGAGTAGCAAGAAGCTCCATGTGGCTGGAGCTCAGGAAGAAGGAAGGGAAGTGGGAGTGTGTAGGGTTAACAGGTCAGTAGGGACAAGTCCTGGGGTCCTGTGAGGAACTGCGCAAAGTGTTGGAACTTCACTGGAATAACAACTTTCATTAAACTCCTAGTATATTGATAACTGGAGCATTTCTTCCTACTGCTCCTTGAAAAACTATGATAAAACACAACATTACCAATTTAAAAATAGAAATGAAAAACTGCTGGAAATTTTATCATTTAGTATGTGTTAGCTTTTTACAGTTTCTTGTGTTCTTGTCCAGCCTTTTCCCATATTCATGTGTATTTTTAAGGTTGCAGTTATAGTAACAAATAGCTTTATATCCTGCTTGTTTTACATACCTTTATACACTATGCATGTTTTGGGCTGCTCCAAAGTCTTCCAAATAATGACTTAAAACAAACAAACAAACAAAACAAAAAACTCAGTGCCAATGAGTCGATTGCAATTCATGGCAACCCCTGCTGGGTTTCGAAGGCTATAAATCTTAACGGAAGCAGATTTTCTTATCTTTCTTCCACAGAGCAGCTGGTGGGTTTGAAACATCAACCTTTTGGTTAGCAACCAAATGCCTTAACCACTATACCACTAAAGTTCCTTAAAATCATGATTTTAGTGGTTGCATAATATTTTAAGTGAATGTACTGTTTCTGAGTTCTTTTGGACACTGCAGTTGCTTCCAAATTGTCACGATTACCAATGATGTGCAAACATTTTCAAGATTTGGATTATTTTGGGAACCCTTCTACATGCATTTTTACCCATAAACAGTCAATTTTTATAGATATGAGGTATTTCTTCAAACCAAAACCAAACTCACTGCCATCAAGTCATATCCAACCCATAGCGAGCCCCTTCGGGCTTCCAAGATTTCTTGGTGGTCTCTTAATAAGCACAGTTGCAAAACTAATTACCTGCTGATGGTATCTGTCACTTTTTCAGAGTAGATGCCTTCTGGCACTGGTTCGTATACTGCCTCCACTATCTGTAAAACAGACAGACTGCAGTGATGGAAGTAAAGGGGTCATTTATATCTGTGCTCAGTCATCCTTATTTGGCCATAATGTGAGACTTATTAATTAAGCAATATAACTTCATCCACAAATTTTATTCTGAAACAAAAACATCCTGACCAAATAAAAAACTAACATCAATTAAACAGTTCTTGAACATGGAAGTGTATTCTCCAAGCTGAGTTAAAGTTAACCTCAGATTCATAATAAATGATACTCTGGATATTATAATATGCAGGATTTTGGGTAACCAAACTGCAGTTAAAAGTAATAGACCAAAAGTTATTTGAGATATGTATTTTTGTACTTTTCTATGATAAATGAAAATATGCTGCAGCACATGATAAATACATTGAATCAGGCACAATGCCTACTTTTAGTTGACATTTTTGTAAAAACGTACTTTAGTAGCCAGGGAGAGCATGTTGGTGCTGTAGAAGGGAGGACTCAGAGTTGCCATCTGATAAAGGATGCAGCCTGCAGCCCAGACATCAGCCTTCTCGCCATACGGCTCACTCTTCAGGACCTCAGGGCTGAAGTAAAATAAGGATGTTAATAAATTCTCAGGAAAGGAGAATAACTTAATACAGAACATATATCCAACCTTCACACTGTAGTTGGATATAGGGAAAAAACATACTTGGAAATTCCTGATCATTCTTCTAGGTAAACACATTAAAAATACCTTTGAAGTCTCCCAACTCCAGACAAACTGAGTAAGTACAGCCAAGCAATTCCAGTTTGTGCCATCAAGTCAATTTTGACTCACAGTGGCTTCATGTGACAGAGTATACTGTCCCATGGGGCTTCTTAGGCTATAATCTTTACAGGAAGGAACTCTGGTGATGTAATTCTTAAAGAATTTGCCTGCTAATCAGAAGGTCCGGAGCTCTGGTAGCATAGTGGCTAAGGCACTTGCCTGCTAACCAGACGGCTGGCGGTTCAAACTCACCAGCCACTCCTCGGAAGGAAGTTTGGGCAATCCTACTTCCGTAGTGATACTGCCTCGGAAACCCAAGGAGGGGTCGCTATGAATCGGGGCCGACTCGACAGCACATAACAACAACAACAACAACAATCAGAAGGTCAGTAGTTCAAACTCACAAGCTGCTATGTGGGAGGAAGACAAGGCAATCTGTTTCCATTAAGATTTACAGCCTTGGAAACCCATTAGGGGTCGCTATGAGTTGGAATTGACTCAATGGCAGTGGGTTTGGTTTTTAATCTTTATGGCAGCAGATCACTAAGTCTTTCTCCCAAGAAGTCGCTGTGTGGGTTCTAACCTTTCAGTTAGCAGCCAAGAGCTTAAATTCCAATTTAAGCGCTTAAATATCAGTGAAATATATAGACATTGCCTAGTATGTGTCTGGAAGTTATTTCTATTTCCAGAAACAACAGCCTCTCTGTAGTGGATAGAATTGTGGGCCCAGTGCTGTACTTACTCTGGAGATTTTGTACATCCCCACACTTGCCGTGGCCTTATGGTGGGCAGTATTCATTCCTAATTCCTGCCTTGGTTTTTACTGTGTTTACTTGCTTTGGCTGAGGGAATAGATCAGAGCCTCAGTGATAAGAGGTACTGAGTGCTTCCATTAGTCCTCTGAAAGCTCTGTCACTACCACAGAAAGAGCATGCCCTCAGGTAGCTGCTGCCCTGACAGCTTGATTTTAAAATAAGACACACAGGGCAGCTATGCCCTAGATAAACTATAGACTGCAGGAAACCAGTCCAACTGAACTACTGACCTGCAAGTGTTAGTATAAATGGTTATTGTTGAATGCCACTGAGGTTTTTGTGGTTATTTGTTATATAGCATTTAGTATGGCCCTAACTGAATGCTATAGCCTCCCCTCTTTACTACTAAACTCTAGCTTATAAATTGGGGAGGAGGTGATTTAAAGATGGTGCAGGAGATGACAACATCTACATGTCCACTTCTTCTGAATTACATTTCCAAACTGGACAAGGGTGCTGTTAGTCTTTAAGTGAAGTTAAGCTGTGAGGGCTTATGGGTCTGTTGTTTTATTTATGTGGAGAAGAGTGTAGTTCCCTTGGATATATTGAACTAATAGATGTTTATCATATTTGCTGAATAGAACTCAGTGAAAATGCTTAAAGCACTCAACAAACACACATACAATACTAACACCCACACCTAATTAAGCAGTTTGATCATTCAGTCCCATACTATATATACTTAGCACTGTGTTCAACCCTCTAAATTAATGGAGTGGGAATTAAGAATTGGATTTGACAGTGGATTAACACATAAAGCAACTGATAAATGAGCAGGGGCAGATATAAATTTGTATTGACTGTTAAAAATAGTCAAGGAGTTATGGTTCTTTTGAGATTACAGAGAAGAATTCCCAATTTAAGATTTATATTATATATTTGCAGAGTAAAGTATGATGTCTATATCTCTCAGGTAAGCATATTCATATTTGGTGAGTGATACTGAGTTTAATAATATGGCAACAGAGGAGTTTGGGGTGAAGTGTCCCAGGCTCTGCTTGCTCTAAGGATACAGAAAGTGTCCCCTGATCAACTGCTAATATTAAAAAAAGAAAGAAAAAAAAAAAGCCTTAACAAGAAATATTGTCTTCTATAGAAAAATTGTCTTTGACTCCCCACAGACAAATTTCTTATGCTTTAATCTACTGAGAACTCAGAAGATTTGCTTCGTATTTCCAAAAGCTCACGCAGTAGACGCAGCCAATGTTCCACCCTATCATGTCAGATGTCTTTTCCATTTTCTATCTGAGGTGCTTTCAGCTCTGGTGGCATAGTACCTAAGGCATTTGACTGCTAACCAGAAGGCCGGTGGTTCAAACCC
>NW_006921590.1:5281153-5295796 GCF_000298275.1 Orycteropus afer afer | reverse complement strand
GTGAGACCTTGCTTGATCATGACCTTGCTTCTCTTCCTTCCCATTCTTATACCACATCAATGCTCTTCTACTTCTTTTTCCTGGGAATATTTCATAATAAATGACTTTCATAGGCATCCTCACCTCACGGTCTTATTCTGGGAAGCTCAGTAAAAAAAAGAAGATTCTTTTAGTCCAAATTGGGAGCTCTGGTAGTATAGTGGCTAAGGCACTTGACTGCTAACCAGAAGGCTGGCGGTTCAAACCCACCAGCCAATCCTCGGAAGGAAGATGGGGCAATCTACCTCCGTAGTGATATTGCCTCGGAAACCCAAGAAGGGGTCACTATGAGTCGGGTCCGACTTGACAGCACATAACAACAATAACAACATAATCAATACAAGGTCAATAATTCAGAATAAGTATGGAGCTTGGCTATACTAGGGCTCTGTGATTTATAATTTAATTGATATTTGAGGCTCTATTTTCTATTTAATAAAATTATTCAAATATATGGATAAGTTATAAAAAGATCAGCTAAATTTTCTAATATATTGAAGTTATTAGAAATACTCAGAATTGTATATAGTCATATATATATGACTATAAAGAGTCCTAGTGCTCAGCTGCTAACCAAAAGGCAAGAGGTTCAAACCACCAATGCTCCATGGAAGAGAGATGTAGTAGCCTGTTTCTGTAAAGATTAATTACAGCCTTAGAAGCCCTATGGGGCAACTGCACTCTATCCTATAGGCTGCTATGAGTCAGAAGCAATGGGGTATAAGACTATAAATCAACCAGACCTAACACGCATATATATAAGACAGTCCACCTAACAATAGCAGAATACACATTATTCTCCTGTGTACTTGGATTATTGTGTAGCATAGACCATATGTTAGGGCACTGAAAAAGTCTCAATAAATTTAAAACTATTGAAAACACACAGAATGTCTTCTCTGACTACAATGGAACTATGAATCAATAGCAGAAAGAAAATTACAAAATTTACAAATGTATAGAAAAGAAACAACACACCATTAAACAAATAACTGGTCAAACACAAATTGTAAAGGAAATTAGAAAATACTAGAGACAAATGAAAATACAACACACCCAAACCTATAGGATATAGCAAAGACATTTATCGCAGGGGAATTTATAGCTGTAAATGCTTCCATGAAAAGAGAAGAGAGATCTCAAATCAATAACCTGATTTTATACCTTGAGGAACTAGAAAAAGAAGACACAACTAAATTCAAAAGATAGCAGATGGAACAAAGTAATAAAGATTAGAGAAAAATTAAATCAAGAATAGAAAAACAACAAAGAAAAACAACCAAACTAAACATTGGTTCTTTGAAAAGGTCAATAAAAAATTGGCAAACCTTTAGCTACACTGATAAATTAAAAATGAGAGATGACACAAATAACTAAAATCAGAAATAAAGGTAGGCATATTACTACCAATTACATAGAAGAAACTTTTAAAAGAATATTATAAGCAACTCTACACACACAAACAAACACACACAGACACACACAGCAGATAATCTAGACGAAATCAAAAAGCTTCTAGAAATATTCAAACAACCTAAATGACTAAATAATAAACAGAAAATGTCTAACACCTACTACAATTGAAGAAATTGGATCAGTAATCAAAAACAATCCAACATAAAAAAGGTCTAGATGGCTTGACTGGTGAATTCTACTGAGCATTTAAAGAAGAATTAACACCAATCCTTTTCTAACTTTTCTAAAAATAGAAGAGGAGTGAACACTTCCTAACTCAATCTATGTGGCCAATATTATCCTGATACCAAACCAGATAAAAACATCACAAGACAAGGAAATTACACATCAATATCCCTTATGAGATAAAATGAAAATTACTCAGCAAAATACTTGCAAACAGAGTCCAATAGCAATTAAAAGGATTACACAGCACAACCAACTGGGATTTATTCCATGAATGTAAGGGTGGTTCAACATAAAAAAAAAAAAAAAAATCAATGTAATATATCACATAAAGACAACCAAGGAAAAGAACAACATGATCAGCTCACTTGATGTAGAAAAAGCATCTGACAAAATCCACTTTTCATGATAAAAACATTCAATAAACTGGGAACAGAAGAAAAATCCTTCTACATGATAGAAAGCATTTATGAAAAACCTAAATCAAACATTATACTCAATGGTAAAAGATTGAAAGTTTTCCTCATTACATAAAGAACTGTCACCACTTCCATTCAACAATGCACTAGAAGTTCTATCTAGAGCAATTAGGCAAGAAAAACATATTTAACCAAAGCCAAAATATTTTCACACTAAAAAATTCAAACCTCTGTTGAAATGAATAAAAGAAGATCTAGATAAATGGAAAGACAGCCTGTGTTCATGGATTTGAAGACTTAATATTGTTAAGATAACAACATTACCCAAAGTAATGTAGTTTCCAATAATCTTTTTTTGCAGAAATCAAAAAGGTGGTCTTTAAATTAATATGGAAATGCAAAGGGCCCTCAATAGCCAAAAGAATCCTGAAAAAGAAAGAGAGTCATAATTTCTCAACATACTACAATGTTGCAATAATCAAAGCAATATAAGGAGAGACATATAGCCCAATGGAATAGAATTGAAAGTCCAGAAATAAACACATACTTCTACAGTCAATTCATTCTCAATAAATCCATTTAATGGGAAAAGAATAGTCTCTTCAACAAAAGTTTCTGAAGTAACTAGATCTCCACATGCAAAAGAATAAAACTGGATCCCTACCTCACATCATATATGAAAGTCAACTAAAAATGGATTGATGACCTAAGTATGAGATTTAAAACAATAAAACTCTTAAAACATGAAGGTAAATCTTCAGGCCTTGTATTTATTTGGCAATGGATTTTAAGATATGACACCAAATGCATGAGCAATAAAAGACAAAACAGTTAAGCTGGACTTCATGAAAAAACAAAACACATTTGTGCAACAAAAGATATTATCAAGAAAGTGCAGACAACCTACAGAATGGGAGGAAAAATTTGGAAAGCATATATCTGATGAAGTTTACTTTACAAAATATAGAAAGTACTATTATAATTGAAAAACAAAGACAAGCAACCCAATTAAAACATGGATGAAAGACTTGAATAGACATTTCACTAAAGAGAACATACAGATGGCCAATAAGCACCTGAAAAGATTTTCAGTATCATTAGTTATTAGGGAAATTAAAATAAAAACTACAGTGAGTTACTACTTCATACCCCATAGAATGGCTATAAGAAAATAGTAAGTGTTAACAAGGATGTACAGAAACTGGAATGCTCATACATCGTGATGAGAATGCAAAGTGGTGCAGCTGCCATGGAAAACAGTTTGGCAGTTCCTCAAAAAAGTTAAATATAGAATTACTGTATGATCCAGCAATTCCACTCATAGGTATCTACTCAAGAGACATGAAAGCAGGGACTCAAACAGATGATTATGCATTAATATTTACTATAGACCTAAATGCAATAACCAAAATGTGGGAACAATCTAAAAATGTACCAACAGATAAATGGATGGAGTAAATGTGGTATTTATATACAGTGGAATATTACTCAGCCATCAAAAAGGTCTAATACATTCTAGGAAATGGATGAATTTTGAAAATATGCTAAGTGAAATAAGCCAGACACAAAAGGACAAATATTGTATTATCTCATTTATATGCAACACCTATAATACTTCAATGCATAGAAATAGAAAATAGAACAATGGCTACTGTGGTGGGTGAGAAAAATAGAGTCAACACTTAGCAGTTAGAGTTTCTGTTTGGGGTAATAAAGTTTTTAAAACAAATAGCGGTGATGGTTGCAAAACACTGAATATAACTAATGCCAAAGAATTGTATACTTATTTTTAAATTAATAATAATAAAAAAAAAAGTCCTCTTCTTGTCCTTGAAAATCCTGTAAACAATAGCAGGTGATAGAACCCAGGCTCTGCTGGATAGTGAGCAACACAAGGCCCAATTACCTCCACCACCCTGTCCAAGCTAGCTAACAGCCATACATGTGAGTGAGGTCACTGACCACCACTGACTACAACAAATAAGTGAATCCAGTCAACAATAAGAGGAATGGTCACTGCTGGACTCAGGCCAGTTTTCTAATCCATAGTATACTAAGAAGTTAAAAAAAAAAAATTATAATTTTAAGCCACTAAGTTTTGTGGTGGCTTGTCACTTAACAAAAGTGAACTGATATAATGCCTTTCATCAGATTCTCACAGTTGTCCAGAAGGCCCTGAAAAAGATTCAGAATCACTTCTCCAGAAGACTTTAAGAATGTAAAGGAAAAGACAAAAAAAACACATAGTTTTGAGCTGTCACAATGCTGCTGGGATTAAACTTCAAATACACCAAGGTTGAAAAATATTCTTAATTACAACTAACAGCAAGGATTAACAACAACAATAAGAGTCAGATTTCTATAAGTCATAACAAAGGTTCTCTGAGAAAACCTACTAGAATGTTTTTCATTTTCAAAAACTACCGTACTTGGGAAATATGGTTAAAGTCATTGTTTCCATAACTGCTTGAAAATATATCATAGAGGCTTTTTTGTAATTCTTGTTTAGAAAATTATTGCAAAATAATTCACTGTCTTATAATAATTTCCAATTTCTCCACTTTAGGTAGCCTAATCACATTCAGGAAAATGCAGCCAGTTACAGCTAGTAATGAGAGAAATAAGTTAAATAATACATACACACACAGACACAAAATTTAAAATGGATTTACTTTACAAGAAGAAAAAAATTTTCTATAAAGGGAAAATAAAGATTATCACTGTGTAATCTGATTATCTAAAGTTTCATTTGTGATAAAATAGAGTATAACTTATGTGAGATTCAACAAAAGTAGGAGCTCTTTTGGCAAAGATGAGAACACTGACAATTAAGTGTGCAAAAATTTACAGTCATTTTAAGTTATATTTCAATAAAAAGTTTTCAAAACCAGATGCAGTTTAGAGTTAGGTAGATGGCAAAGAAGAATACACACACACACACACACACATATATATATGTATGTATGTATGTATATGTATACATACAAACATATATACTATAAATATTTTCATAAATAAGTAAACATACCTCATAATCAGCAGACTTTGAAAAGGGGTTGAACTAAACTTTACCTAAGAACTACCTGTTTTATAAAGGGATACATTATTAAATAAACTTTCAGTGAAAACAAGGTAGGAGAAAGATAAGGGAGCAAGAGTGCTCAATCTAATTTTTTAAGAAAGAAAGACAAAGTTTGTATTTCAAAATCCCATTAACAGTTCCTCACAGATAAATAAACCATTAAGTTGCTAAATGCAAATGATTTTTATTTACTCAATAAAGAAAACAATAAAGTATTGGACTTAAGGATCTTTCAAAATATGCTAAAATGTGAATGATTCAGTAATTCTCAGATGATTCAATAATGCAATGATTTATATAAGTTGGGGAGCATCTTTCCTTTAAATGGAACAAAGTAAACAAAATAAGATGACATACACAGGGAAATGTGAGACAGCTGAAACTCAATGAGACTGCTTTGTTTTTCTGAGTCTCTCAAGTTTTCTGCTTTTAACAGGGTACAGTCTTACTACTCTTTCAATGCTTGTTTCAGTGGCAAATGTTTGTTTTTCTTCTCTGACAGACTTCTGACTTACAGTTTCTAGCTTTTACAGGTTTTACTGCATAAAAATGCTATACAATTACTCTTCATTTATTGATCATCTCATTATCTGCCGTTTTTGCATTTGCAACAGCAAAAAAATGTATGTCCAAGTATTTTGCTCCTTAATGATGTATGTCTGACAGTAATGAATACTGAGATTCAAGGCATGAATAACGCTGGCTGTGATGGTTAAAGTTACATGTCAACTTGGCTAGGCCATGATTCTAGTGGTTTGGCATTGTATAATGATGTAACTTGGCAGTTATATAATGATGTAGTCATCTTCCATTTTGTGATCTTACATGGTCATCTTCTATTTTTGCATAATCTTAATTTTCATATAACAACCTGGTCTTTGAAACCTAACCATGTTGGTAAGTGATGAGTGGTTGGATGTAGACAAATATATTCTTGTTCTTCCCTACACAGATAACAGTGTCATCTTTATTAAAATTTGAATAGTCATTCCTGTTTGCTTCCTCACTAACCATGCATTCTTCAACCCCACTACAGTCCAGCTCCTTTCCCATCATGTCAATGAAATAACTCCTTAGAATATCAATGTGTTACTTATTGTCTCACTGGCTTTAGGTGATGTTCCTCAAGACTTTGTTGACTAAGACTTAATTCCTTAAATATTGATATTTTTTCCATTTATTCAGTAATATGTACTGATCACCTCTCAAATAAAAGGCACTGTTTTACTTGCTTGGGAAACCTCCTAGCAAGGGATGGGGACAGAGAGATATAAAGCAAAACACAATAAAATAATTAAAAAGTAAATTATGCAGTATTTTAGTAGGTGATAAATGTTCCAGTCTTAGAGCAAAGGAGGTGTGGAATAGAGGTGGAGAGGCAGGTTGATGTTTTAGAAAAGGTGGTCTCCTCCTCTGTCTCAGATCCCAAGTAAGGACACTTCAGTGGCTTCCTTCCTTCATCCACATATTAAGTGGTGTTTTCTTTCTTTCCACTCCAATCTCTTTGGATAATCCCACTCACACCCAACCCTTCTATTAAAACCATATGACAGCTGTCATCTCTTCTACATGCCCTTAGGTGCACACAGCTGGGCCTCAGCTATGGTGGGCTGTCATAAGCTAATGATTAAGGTACTGGCTTCTGTAAAGACTTAAATATTTCATAAATTAAAGGTGAGAATCCATCTGAAATCAACAACCCTCTCACATGCTTAAATTTCAAGCGCTGTTTCTGAGGTGCTGAAAAAGGATCAGGGCATTTCTAAGGACAAAGGCCAAGCTGCTTCACCAGGGAACTAGTAAGCACCAAGGAAATACCTTAAATGCTGAAGACTGTCTGGAGTCATAGTCAGACTCTAGACTGTCTCTGTCTCACATTCTCTCCTGAGGCAAGCATTTCTTCTCATTTTTCTACCTTTACTTTACTGCCATTTTCACTTCAAACCCAGTCACTTCAAGCAATACTTTGGCTTTTAGCAATACGTGCACACATGTGCATGTGAAATTTTTCTAGTCTAAATGACTTGGGGCTGGCTACTGTGCTACCCATCAAACATTTCCAATGCCAAGATCCAGTGTTTTGATATTATCTGCTGCTCCTTTTTGTCCCTAATACCTTTTACCATAATCAGACATGGGCAACCTACAGTTAAATCGAACACTCCAAATGCTAGTATTTTCCACAGAAGATAAATATATACTATTTGACACTTGGGATTTCACAAGATCTAGTTTATGTATACAACTAACAAGAAAAAAGAAATACTAGGGGTTGAGGCAGATTCTCACTGCTGTCAAGTCGATCCCAATTCATAACAACCCCTCCCCTCCTTGGGTTTCTGAGGCAGTATTACTACGGAAGTAGATTGCCCAATCTTCCTTCCGAGGAGTGGCTGGTGGGTTTGAACCACCAGCCTTCTGGTTAGCACTCAAGTGCCTTAGGTACTACACCACCAGAGCTCCTATGTGAAAGTGTAGAAGAAATTAAAACTTTGAAAGAAATTGAGAAACTGTCATTGGAAAGGTATCTAATTGACAATATAATGAGGTAGCATCTTCAAAGTGGTGTTTAGAGACATCATAAAAAGAAAATGATGCCTTCCACAAGTGTTAGAAAGTACTAATAAAAGAATCGTGAGGAGTTTGGGGCATAGTGAGGCTAAATGTTCAGAGACAAGTTTCTTTTATCATAATAAAAGAAATTCACCCAGTAACATTTACTTCACTGCATAAAGATAGGAAAGGGATTTTTGCATCCCACTGCAATGTACTAATTCCAAGTCTATTAAAAACACATTTAGTTCTCAGGTATTGGGTATCAAACTTTCATCTCCCTAGACTGCCTTTAAAAAAAAAAAGGAAAAAGAGAACTAACTTACTGCTGTTAACTGAAAAAGAAACAAAAAGGTAAATTTTAAGAGAATAAACCCACCAGCCACTCCTCAGAAGGAAGGTTGGGCAATCTACTTCCGTAGTGATACCACCTTGGAAACCCAAGGAGGAAACCCAAGGAGGGGTCATTATGAGTCGGATCAGACTCGATGGCAGTGGGTATGTATGGTATACATGATCTATTTATGCAAGCAAGGAGGCAAATCTCATCTGCATTCAGGAGGATAAAATCTGACCTGAGGGGACATAAGTAAATACATATGCCAATAACCAAAACCAAACCAAACCCACTGCTGGGTAGATTCTGATTCCCAGTGACCTTACAGGATAAAGTACAATGGTCCATAGGGTTTCCCAGATTGTAAATCTTTATTGAAGTAGACTACATCAACTTACTCCCATGGAGCACCTGATGGGTCTGAACTGCAGCCAATGCTTTAACCACTGCACCACCAGAGCACCCTCTATACGCCAATAACTACCATTTACTTAGACTGAAAAGTATATTATGCTCTATATCCGGATGATTCCATGAAGAGCATTAAATGGCCTTCAGCAATATAGAATGGGTAAAATGTGTGCATGGGCACGTCTGTGTATCTGTCTGTCTTTTTGCATGTTTGTGTGCATGTGGGTATGTGTCTACGTATGGTTGCTGGAAGTGGGTAAAATGGTGCTGAGAAAGAAATTTTTAAAAAATGGGGATGAGGAAAGGTGGGAGAACTCAAGGTCAGTAACATTCTGGTACATTTTCTGGAAGGAATGAGCAACATTGTATTCAGATACTCAGTGAGAGGAGCAAAGTTGAATATAAAGGAACCACCTAGGAAAACTAGTGAAAGTAGTTGTGAGAACTGTCCATATCTTGATCTTTTTCTATGAGGCCTTATTTTCTTCAAGTATACAAAGGCACTATTAGAATATGGTCTTGTCCCTCTAGAGCCCCAGAAGTTCAATTAAGGGTGTCCTGATCAGTTCCATGATGTTCTTCACTTGGAAGAGTGAAGAGACTGAGCTGGTGGAGAGACAAGCAGGCAAAGTGACCCTCAACTTAAAGTGATGGCCAAGGAAATGAGGAAAGGAAGAAATTCACAGGACTTCACTCTGATCGGATGTGGAAAGAGAAAGGGGAAGATTCCCTTATGCTCCAGGTTTCTAGTGCTAGCTTAGGTAACTGGGTGATACATCAGTGCCATTAACCAGATACAGGAGAAACAGGTGTGGCAAAGGAAGAAACTAGATCAATTTTGACATGGTAAGACGTGCCAGAGAGATCCACGATTAGGAATCTCCAATGGGAATACCCAATGGAAGCATCATTCTGAATAATAATCTCTTAAAGCCTTATTCTCAAAGACTCCATCTGTAGCCTGGCATTATGAAAATGATATATGCTCACAGATGCTTGTTGCCTGTAAGAACACAGGCAAAAAACACTTGATACATAAACAGCTCTAAGTTTTTCTGGATGCAAACTTCCTACAGAAGAAAAAGAAAATAAGAGAACATATTCAAGAATTATAAAGTAATATTCTATATTGCTGGAAGCAAGCTTTGGCCAATAAAAATACAGGATACCTGCTTAAATCTGAATTGCTAAAAAAAAAAAAAAAAAAAAAAAACAATATTTGAAACATGTTGTTGTTGCTGTGGTTAGGTTAGGTGTCATCCAGTTGGTTCTGATTCATAGCAACCCTATTTACAACAGGGCAAAATACTGCCAGGTTCTGTGCCATCCTCACAATCATTGTTATGTTCGAGTCCATTGTTCAGCCATTGTGTCAATCCATCTTGTTGAAGGTCTTCCTCTTTTTTCATTGACCTTCTCCTGGACCTGATAGTAGTACTAACTGATTTTCTTTGTAGGTATATGGATATTATCCTATCACTGACAGCATTATAATTCAGGACAGATCTTTAAACATTCTTTGTGATGATGAATGCAACACCATTCCTCTTCAATGTGTCCTTCCCGGCGTAGTGGACAGTATGATTGTCTGATTCAAAATGGCCAATACCAGTCCATTTCACCTCACTGATATCTAGGATGATATCAATCTTTTTGCATTCCATTTCATTTTTGATGACCTCCAATTTTCCTAGACTCATACTTTGTATATTCCATGTTTCAATTTTTAATGGATGTTTGCAGCCGTTTCTTCTCATTTTGAGTCATACCACATCAGCAAATGAAGGTCCCGAAAGCTTTATTGCATCCACATCATTAAGGCTGACTCTACTTTTGGGAGGCTGCTCATCCTCAGTTGTATTTTGAGTGCCTTCCAACCTGAGTGGCTCATCTTCAGGCGCCATATCTGACAATGTTCCACTGCTACTCACAGGGTTTTACTGGTCAGTCATTTTCAGAGTAGAACTCCAGGTCCTCACTCCTGGTCTGTCTTAGTCTGGAAGCTCTGCTGAAACTTGTTCACCATGGGTAACCTTGCTGGTATTTGAAATACTGGTGGCATAGCTTCTAGTATCACACCAACATGCAACCCACTAAGTCTGACAAAATGACAAACAAGTGGTAAATCTGAGACATACTTACAGAACAAAATGGAGCATTTGGGACATAAGCTAAAAAAAATTGTTTTTTTCACTGTTTATCTGAAATTGAAATTTAGTTGGGCATCTGCATTTTACCTGACCACCTTAGCTGCAGAAATATTTTTGTACTCTTTTGTTAGTGCTCACCATGCTTCTTCTAGAAAGGGACATTATTTAAACATTAAATATGGTTTTCTGCACTTTTTTAGAATGTAATGATAGTTGTGCATTTATATGAGATATCAGAGACATATCTCTAAAAGCATAACATTTCTCTCATTGTGCATGAATGTATGTATTACTGTGTCTTAACACCAACAACACTGACAGTTAAAAAGCCCTTACAAATAAATATAAGCAACATCTTAAAATGCAAAGCACATACAAATAAATGAAATATTGAATCTTAGCCCGATGTTTACAGCAATGAGCATAACAAATAAACTGGCCTGTGATACATAAAATAACCTTACTAGTCCCACAATAAAGATGGGCCATGACTGGTTTCTGGATGCCAAGACCCCTCATTGTGCCACCTGCTTCCTCTGGGTTGGGTTTAGGGAGATGGCATGGTCCAAATTCTTAGTTAGTGTTTTATGAAATGTAGTGGTAAGGCACTCTAGTTGGAAGACTTATTAATAGTTTCCCTGAATGAGTGATAGATGATTGTTACAACTAAAACTGGCCCATTATTTCATAGATCAGTGTAATACTTCTTTAAAGCAGGGAATATTTTATATATAATATATAAAGCTCAAGACAATAAAAAGCAGAATAGATTGGCATTGTCATCTACAAACCATGACCTGTCACTACCAGTGTGGCTGTCATTATGTCTTTAACTGATTTGTTCTAACTGGAAAATGAAGAGTCAAGGCAGAATCTACATTTTCATCACCACACTTGCATCAATGGACTTTTTTCCAGATGGCATAAGTGATTTCATATGACACTACAATTTATTTAGAATCTGTTCATAATATATGTGCAAGTATCATGAAAAATAAATGCAAAGTGGCATTATTATTATATAAAGAGATGTTGTATCTCAGATATTTGTCAGCATTCATTGAGACTGATGGGTTACAAAAAAAAAAAAAAAAAAGCACCATAGACATTGCAATGAAGATGGGACTGCTATATTAAGGAGTTCTGAGGTAGCTGGGCATCTAGACAGATATTTGATATTTGGCCTATTCCAGTCAAAGTCAGATACTATCCTAGTGGTGAAAAAAAAGGATTTTTACTATCCTAGTGGGAAAAAAAAAAAAAAGTTGGTAGTGGTAACAATGGTCAGACGGTCCTTACTTTCCAGCAGGTCTAGTTTTGAAAAATATGTTTGATCTCAAAACTTCAGAAGTAGCTTACTGTTGTCTCTTACCCTGTCCCACCCACATCGATTCCCCACTCAATCTACGACCCCACTTCATGCTAATCACCCTTCATCCCAAAAGGGTATCATCCTTTAATGCCTAGATCAAATTTTATCTTCTTTTACCAGTGCATACATGTGGCTTGACACCAAATTCTAAAAGAGAACTCTGTATTGTTCCCTAGATAGTCAATGTTTCATTTATCCAACAAATATGCATTGAGCACCTACTATGTACCAGGCAGTGTTGTAGGTATTGACGATACAGTAGTTAACAACATATACAAATATTCCTGCTCTCAAGAAATTTACATTCTAGCAAAGGAGTCAATTAATGCAAAAGTAAACAATTAAAATTTAATAAGTGAAGAAAATATACTGGTTAAAAACAAGCACACAAAAGAGTTTATCTCATGAATTTGCAATCAACTGTACTGTGGCCTCAAGCAGGCCATTTGACCTTTGAGGCTCTCAATTTCCTCATCTCAAATAAGAAAGAGAAATTACCTGTGAGATCTATTTCTGATATACTATGTCCATCAAATAAGGTTTAAAAACACTTTAGTGAAACATACATACTCATTTTTAAAACAAAGATCAAATTTTTTTCAGTATGACTCAAATATTGAGGACTCAGGCAATACTATGTTCAAACTCACATTGAATTCTTGTTAAAAAAATATTTGTAAACATGTAAACAAATCAGTGGTTAAGCTCTCAGCTGCTAACAGAAAGCTTGGCAGTTCAAGCTCACCAGCCACTCTACAGGAGAAAAAAAGACCTGGCAATCTGCTCCCATGAAGATTACAGCTTAAAAACCCTATGGTACAATTATAATCTGCTATGGGGCTATTACGAGTCAGAATCAACTCTAAGGCAAACAACAATAAAATACTTGGGTACATTATTAAAATCTATTTTCTTGTTTAAGATTTTTAAGCAAAATAAAGCATTTTTATTCTAAAAGACAATAAGAATGTATTTCAAAGCAATTTTTAAGAAGTGATTATTTTTAATTGTAGAAGTGTTAGTCTGAATCACCAATATATCTTCTTATAAAATGCTGAGGGAATAGATCCTAAAATATAATCTCATGTACAGCTGAAAAAGAAATGTATTCCTCTTTCACCTCTGAAAGAGAAGTTCCATCAGTCTGAATATATGCATTTCACCCCTTTCCTCAGATGTTGGCAGTTTAAATGGAACAAAGGGTGAAAGACAAATAGAAAATGTAAAATAAGGATTGTGTTTTGTTTACCACACTTTTTAATTTTAGAGACTGTCATCTTAATTTATTGTCTCAACATTTTGTAAATTGAAATCTAGATTTCCTTAAAATGTTCTTCTTTCTTAAATTTATGAAAAGTATAAACAAACAAGGTTTGTGAATGAGTTCTTTATCTGAGCAAGAAAAGAAACAGGTCTTACCCCAAAAGAAGGTCCTTACTAATCAATGAAAAGAAAAAGCATTCCAGACAGAGGCATTACAAATTCAGTACAACAAGAAATAATAAAAGTGACTTGAGGACCATGGCAGAAATGAGAATTAGTTACACTAATATAAGAAAAAGGAAACCATCATGACAAGCAAACAAAAAAAGTACAGCATAAGGTCAGCGATTTGTTATTGATAAAAGGCACAATTCAAAATAAAGATTCATAAATCTTAACATGCACTAAATTGCAAATAAAGTAAGCAAATAAAAAACTATTATAAAGACAAAGAGCACTATATTGAAACACATACACACACAATAATAGGAAAAAAATTAACAGACCAATTTATCATTAACATAAATAAAAATAAAGACCTGAATAACTTAACAATAAATAAGTTTTGATAAACATATATTGAACTTTCTGGCCTAAAAACAAAGAAAACATTTTCTTTAAGAAACCTATAAAACTTCAATAAATTTTATTACATAGCAACTGTGACAGACTACTACTTTGGTGACCTGCCAAGAAAGCACATTTCCTGGTACCCTAGCCTTGTGTAGTATCTTCACATACTGTCTCTGGGAATGGCCACACAACTGGCTTTGGCCAATGGGACATTAGAAGTGTGATGCTAGCAGACACTTGCTAAGTACTTGTACAAGCAGGCTTTATTTCTGGAATTCTCACTCTTAGGACACTCTCAGATCTCAACTAACAAAAGAAGTCCAATCTATCTAAGTGGAGAGAACATGTGAAAAAAGAAACAAGGATCCAGCCAACAGCCTCTGGCCAATAGCTAGAACCAGATACTTGCCAACTTCATGGGTGAGATTCCTCCAGCCCTAGCTGAGTTGCCCTAGCTGATGTGATGGTACATGGAGCAGAGACAGATAAGCTGTTACCACCAAGCTCTGTCCAAACTGCAGAATTTGAGATAATAAATAATTATTGTTTAATTCATCCACTAATCTTGGGGGTGGTTTGTTTTACAATGATTATCTGAATCATCAGAGTACAAAGAAAACATCAATTTATTCTTAAAAAAAAAGCCTTTTAATTGTATGAGTTGTAGTCTCTGACATGATAAACCCACTGCCATTCAGTTGATTCCTATTCATAGCGACCCCCATCAGGTATCCAAGGCTGGAAATCTTTACAGAAATAGATTGCCTCATCTTCCTCCCATGAATGGGCTGGTGGGTTCAAAT
>NW_006921590.1:5270093-5271194 GCF_000298275.1 Orycteropus afer afer | reverse complement strand
CTTCTCTAGAGAACCTAGTCCAAGACAACCAGAAAATAAAATCCAGCAATATACAAGGATTATACACCGTAATCAACTAGGATTTATCTCAAGAATGCAAGGTTGGTTCAAAATACAAAAATCAATATAATACACTATACTTACAGAATAAAAAACACATCATCATCTTAATAGATACAGTAAAAGCATTTCAGAAAAGCTAATACTTCTTCATGATAAAAACACTCAACAAACTAGGCATAGAAGGAAACTTTCTCAACTTGCTTAAAGACATTTGCAAAAATTCCTCAACTAACATTATACTTAATTGTGGATGACTGAAAGCTTCCCCCACTAAGATCAGGAACAAGTTAGGATGTATGCTCTCACTACTTCTATTCAACATTGTACTGGAGTTTGTAGACAGGGAAATTAGGCAGGAAAAAAAATGAATGCATCCCTACTAAAAAGGAAAAAAAAAAAATTACTTCTATTTGCAGATGGTATCATCTAATATGTAGAAAATCCTAAGAAATCCACACACATGCCCCTATTAGAGCTAATACACAAGTTCAACAATGTTGCAGGATAAAAGAGCAATATACATAAACCAATTAATTATATTTCTAAACATCAGTAAACAAGAAGATATTCTATCCAAATAGCACCAAAAAATAAAATAAATAAAATATTTAGGAATAAATTTAACAAAAGAAGTGCATGGCATACAATGAAAACTACATCATTGAAAGAAATTTTAAAAGATCTAAGTAATAAGTGAAAAGACATCTTATGTTCTTGCATTGGAAAGTTGAAATGGCTGGATTAGCTTCCTGTTGTAGCAAATTACTACAAATTTAGTGGTTCAAAATAACAAATTTATTTTATAGCTCCTGAGTTTAGTTTGAAATGGTTTGTACTGGGCTAAAATCAAGGTGTCAGCAGAGCTACATTTATTACTAGAGGGTCTAGGGGAGAATCCTGTTCCCTTGACTTGCTTCTAGACACAGCTTAGATTCCTTGGATGCAGCTCTCCTCCATCTTCAAAGCCAGGAATGGTCAGGTGAGTCTTTCTCATAGCACATTATTCTGACACTAACTCTTCTGTCCCTCTCTTCCACC
>NW_006921590.1:5266436-5267393 GCF_000298275.1 Orycteropus afer afer | reverse complement strand
AATGCCTTAGGCACTACACCACCAGAGCTCCTGAACAATTGGATGTCAACATGCAAAAGAATGAATTTTGACCTCTATTTTACTACTGTATAAAAATGAACTCAAAATGAACCCAAGGCCTAAAATGTAAGCATTAAAACTAAAAATTCTTAGAAGAAATCATAGCTATAGGTCTTTGTGACCTTGCATTAGGCAATGGCTTCTTAGATGGCAACCAAAAAATATATAAACTAGACTTCATCAAAATTTGATAATTTGTGCTTCAAAGGACACTACTAAGAAAGAGAAAAGATGAAAGTTCCAGTAAGACGGCAGAATAGGCACAGACCCTCTTCAACAAAGAAAAGGGGAACCAATTAACACAGATACAGAAGATAATCCTGGACCCCCTAAGCTTTGAAGGGAAGGATATAGAAAAGGACTAAACTCCAACTAGCAAAAGAATTTGCATGAAAACACCAAAAAAGGAGACATACAGAGCTACGGTTTGGCAGTGATCCAGATGGCACAGACAGCTTGGATATTCCCGAGTGGTGGTAGGACCTAAGAGTTAACCTAAAAATCAGCCCTGCTATCCAGGGACTGCACAGAGGACTGCTCTGGTGGCTGGGGAATAAAAGGCAAAGCAGTGAAGAGGAAGGCAGGCTGAACTGTGGACTATTGTCTGTCCAGAGGGCGCAGCCATTGTGAGTGTATACAAGTGGCTTAACCATTTTGGATATTTAAAGCGACAGTGTTCTCCCAGATTGCAGGGACTTAAGAACAGGGTCCACTTGCCGGGAACCTCAAGGACATTCTGGACATGGACGACTGGAAAACTGCGACATTCCCCTTGTTACTCTTATACCCCACACCCTCTTGGTGAACAGAACCATGGCCATCCCTCACTCCCACCCACTTTCTGGGCCAGCAGGAATTCCATCCCAGTCTGTGTGCTTGGACAGAGCCTGGGTGCCC
>NW_006921590.1:5255244-5264713 GCF_000298275.1 Orycteropus afer afer | reverse complement strand
AACTACAAACAAAAAGAGGGAAAAGACTGTGTAGTTACAAAACTTCTAAATGGTGAGGAAGTCAAGACAGTTGCAAGATAGAATGGACTGTTCTAATCTCAGAGATAAAATTATAAATCACAGGGTAACCTCAAAGAAAAATGATAAACCTTTACATCACAATGAAAAAGAAGACAAGCACAAATATTCATTAAACACTAAAACAAAGGTAACAAAGGAAATGATAACACGATTCATAAACATAATGAGCCCCGCACAGAAAATAATATGATACAAAAAAAGCAAGGACACCATGAAAAAACATATAACAAAATGATGGCAACCAATTCATACTTGTTGAAAATTATACTGAATGTTAAGGGATTAAATGCACTACACAAGAGACAGAGAGTTGCAGATTGGATAAGAAAATAAAACCCATCAATATGCTGTCTATAAGAGACACACCTTAGAGTCAAAGATAAAAACAGACTAAAAATCAAAGGTTGTAAAAAGATAGATCAAGTAAATGGGAAACATAAAAGAGCAGGAGCAGCAATATTAATTTCTGATCAAATTGGCTTTAAAATAAAACCACCATATGAGACAAGGAAGGATATTATATAATGATTAAAGGAACAATTGAATGTGAAGATATAACCATAATAAATAATCTATGCATCCAATGAAAGATCCCCAAAATACATAAATCTGACTTTAAAAGAGTTGAAAAGGCAAATAAATGACTCCACAGTCATAGTGGAAGACTTTGTGTTGGCAGGGATGTACAAAAAATTAGAGCCCTCATATATTGACAGTAGGTATTTTGGTTACCTCGTGTTGCTCTAACAGAAATATGCCACAAATGGAATGTCTTTAACAAACAAGAGTTTATTCTCTTATAGTTTTGAAGGCTAGAAGTCCCAACTCAAAGTGTTAAGCTCTAGGAGTTGGGTGAAAGCCCCTAAACTTTGGGTTTCAGCTCTGCCTCTTGCTCCCAACCCACTGAAGCTCAAGGCTTTTCTTCACTCAGGCAGCTGCTGGCTGCTGAGGCTGACAAGCCCAAGGTTGACAAACAAAATGGCACAGTCCCAAAAGTACCAGACCACATGGCAGGCCACTGATTCAAGTCCTGAAAAAGTCTCAAGATCAGCAGGACAACATGGCAGGCTACTGAATAACTACTCAGCTATATGCAAGGTTCAAGCTGGCCATCAGCTGGAGACCTTCTTCAAAGTTGCTTTTTATACATTGCAAGCAGCCCACATTCCTAAAGCAGCTATTCAGCTGCTCCAGTTGACTCCATCATGGACTTAATTACCAGTCTCACCATGGAGAATAAATACATTATCCAGCCCAATCACTCAACCAAGCCCAGCCAAGTTGACATACAACCTTAACTACCACAGTAGGAATGTAAAATGATCCAGACACTTTGGAAAAAAGTTTGGCAGTCTCAAAAAAGTAAAACAAACAGTTACATATTGAGGAGTTCAGTTCCAAGTCCAAATCCAATGTCTGAGTTTTTAAGACCCAACCATAGGCAACTGTAAACCTCTGTATGGCAGGCCTCAAGGGGTGGAGTTGGGCCTCCCCCCCAAACACACACACACAGACTTCCCTGTGGTTTTCTGAAGAGAGTCACAGTCAAGGACTCAGGACCCTCCCAACCTCAGCTCTAGCTGCCACGGTCATATGCATATCTGCAGCTCTAGCCCAGGTCTCTGTATTTCAGTGTGCCCAGTGAAATTTCCTTACTGGGGCCTTGGCTGAGGCAAGTCATGAATATGCTGGTGATACTTTTGGATACTGATAATGAATAGTTACAAACATATTGTAAAAATATGAGAACACAGACAGAAAGGATGTACACCAACTTCAAGATAGTGGTTACAATCTTGAATATGAAGGGGAGGGGCCTTCATATTATTTCTTTTAAATTTTTTCTTAAATATAATAAAGATAGAAAGTATCAAAGCTTAGTGTGCATAGTGAATGTTTGTTGTACCTATGAAGTATTTCAATTATAGAAGAATAAAAAATATTAAATAGCAGCTCTAGGTGGTAGGATTTTAATTTTTCTCTAGAGAAATCTATGTACTTTTCAACTTTTCCCAACCAACACGAATTTCTTGTGTCATAACCAACAACACATATACTTTTTAAAAAATGTATTGCTATCAGTAACTCTACTTTAGCAGAGAGTTATAAACATGTTTTATTAAACTGTAATACAAGCAATCCACAGGTTACAAATGAGATCCATTCCTATGTCTTCAAGAATTGGTAGGTAATTTGGAACAGATGCACATAATTTTATTGAGTCTTATTTTAGTGCAACAAAAAGCTCAAAATCTTTTTAATGACATGATAGCTGCATGTGCAGCAAGTGAAGATGATAGTGATGAAGAATTTGTTGCAAGTAGATGTTGGTTCAATTGTTTCAAAGTGAAGGAAAATTTATATAACATATAACATTAAAGGGTGCATAGGAGTTGCCGGTAAATCAGATGTACATGAGCACATAATTCAGGGACTGCCTGTATATGCTTACAAAAAAGAAACCGGGATTAAAAATTTATTTTCATGTAAAAATCTCCACAGGTAATTCAGTGGTGAGAAATGCTTCCCTCCCACCCCCTGCAAATGCAAGCCAAAAGTTAGAGGCTAAAATTTACACATACCTTATTTTTTTTTAATAAGTGCTAGTCAGGAAGTGAAATGCAAATCATTACAACTATAATAGTTATTCCTGTTAATTAAAGTCTTTTTGGAAACGTGACCTTAAATAAACCAAGATTATCTGAATGTGTTAATTTACACCATTCTTGTAAATTATTCTCTGTAAAGGTGTATCTCAAAATTAATAGATTTTTAGAACTGGAATGTCTAATTCAGTGGTTTTCAAAGCATTTCTAGAACTCTTTTCATCCCAAATAATGCACAGAATCCCAAATAGAAACAACATCAAACAAAAGTAATTTGTTTGAAGTAGGGGGTTGAGTCCTGCTGTTTGCTCCACAAAATGTGCCCTCTCTGACACCTTTAACCTCTCTCTCCATCAATGCCTCCTTCCCTTCTGAAGACAATTACCTTCAATTCTCCTGGTTCTAATCATGACTCATTCTGGCATTCCTTTGCAGATTTTTCTGTTAGCTGTTGTCATAGCTCTGCCTACCTTTCCTTGCCATCCTTTCCCTACTCCCTGTAGTTTTGCCTCAGTCCTTAACACTTCCATGAGATAACTCTTGGTAATCATTACCTGTATGCAAACCCAAGGGATATTCTCCAGTCTTTTACATTGAGCCATTTGAAATCACCATATGAAAACAACAATTCTTAATATGTAGCTTCTCTGCAATACTGAATGTTGTTGACCTTGGAAACATTCTCATGTATTATCTCTATTCCTTCCTTCTATCTCCTCTCTGCCTGTTCCTTCTAAGTCTCCTCCATGCTTTGCTCTCCCTCTGTCTACCCCTTAAATGTTCTCCAGAGTCTAACTCAGCACTTGTCTGTTTCACATTCAGATGCACCTACATGCTGATGTCCCTATTCATTCTCACCAGCAATGAACTCTCTCCTGGGCTTCAGAAATATATGTGGGTTGCTTATTAGACATGACAATTTTACTGTATCAAAATCACCCACAAATTTGTGACATATTTTATAATGTTGTTGTTTGTTGTTATGTGCCGTCGAGTCGGACCGACTCATAGCGACCCCTCCTTGGGTTGCCAAGGCAGTATCACTACGGAAGTAGATTGCCCCATCTTCCTTCCGAGGAGTTGCTGGTGGGTTTGAACCGCCAGCCCTCTGGTTAGCAGTCTAGTGCCTTAGGCACTATGCTACCAGAGCTCCCTATTTTATAATACTACATATATATTTAAGGACATAGTGAGTTCTGAAAAAAAGAGGAAAAATTAAAAAGAGGTGGGTATGCTATGATCTGAGGAGTATGATTAATTCAACTCTATGTACTGGAGTTCAATGTATGGGGAAAAAACAATTTTTAATTTACAAAGGATAAATGATGGCTAGTTTTTGGAAGAACTGAAAAGCAAGACAGTAACTCAGTCCCGTATATATCTTCTCTTTTCTGGGACTTGGATTGCTTTTCTCTGTCTATTGCTTCCTTCTCCAAGTCTGTATCAACCACACTCTTTGAGACAACAAGGAAGAAATCCTAGGTGATCATCAGGGAAGCACATAAGGGAGCAGAAAGGAGCACTGCTGGCTCTCTTTCATCTGTCTGATCATGGGAGATCCCAGAGATTCCCAGGCTTGAATGTGGAGTAACCTCAAGAACTACTCAAACAATTGTTCAGCAGAGTTTGGGATGTATCCAGGGTTCAGGGAGCCCTTGGCATTCATGTTTCCAATCCAAGTATTATATTAATAACTACATGTAGGCAGGAGATTAATTACTGAAGAGGTATGAGAACTCAGGAAACTTCTCCCTCTTCACTGGCTGACGATGCCTTTATTTTGCTCCTTGCATTCTAAGGAAAAGCAAATGATTTCCATGATTAAGTTGGTTATATTCTATTCCATAATCATCCATCTAATTTCCAATATAATTAATTAATTGTGGCAGACAATGGCTATACTCCCCAACATTCACCTTATGTTCTTGCTTTGTGTACAGTTATACCATTTCCTATATCAAATGGAGCCATGTGACTGAGTTGTACAGGCAATGGACTAGAGCCCATAAAACCTCCTCAGGAATTCTCAATGTTCCCTTTCCCTTACTGATAGATACATGTAGGGAATCCAGTAGAGGACTTAGAAGCTTTAGGAGATGGCACAGGCACTATGGAAAGAGCCTCAATCACTCCAGCTGGAGTACCCATAACATACCAACACAGATTAGACTATGCCATGGGGAGCATCAGGGTCTGTTTATGGTTAAAATGGAGTGAGAAAACTACTCTGTCTCTCCCACTGAATGCAACTAAAAACCCTGGACAAAATGCATACAGCAACTACCTGAAGACAATGAAAAGTAAACAGTAAATCATTTTAAGAGATCAGAATTACCTGACTCAAAAACAAAATAAAACAAAAAGAGAGAGTACAAGAAACTGAAACTACAGATCTATAACCCTCATGAACACAGATACAAAAATCCTCAGTAAAATATTTTCAAATGAAGACCAGCAATATATAAAGAATAATAAGCCATGATAAAGTAGAGTTTATTCTGGGAGTTCAAAGCTGGCTCAATATTCTCAAATCTATTAGTGTAATTTACTGTATTAAAAACCCAAACTCACTGTCATTGAGTCAATTCCAACTTACAGTGACAGAGTAGAACTGCCCCACAGAGTTTCCTAAGCTGTAATCTTTATGGAAGCAGACTGCCACATCTTTCTCCCAAGGAGCAGGTGGTGGGTTCAAATTCTGACCGTTCAGTAGTACTTGAGAACCTAATCACTACACCACCAGGGTGTCTTACTCAATGTATTATTAATAGTCTAAAAAATAAAAAAGACATGGTACCATCAATTGTTACAGGAAAATCATTTGGCAATATTCAAATCCAATTCATGATTACAACTCTCAGTAAATGAATGGAAATGAACTTCTCAGCTGGATAAAGATCATCTACAAAAAATCTACAGCTAATATCATACTTGATAGAATAATTAATGCTTAGTTCCTAAGGTCAGCGGAAGGCAAGAATGTCTGCTTTTACCACCCCTAGTCAACACAGTACTGGAATTCCTAGACAGTATAATAAGGCACTAAAAAGAAACAAAATATATAGATACTTGAAGGAAGAAATGAGATTCCTCTTATTTGTATATGACATTATTGCCAACATAGAAAATCCAAAGGAACTACAAAAAAGTCTAGAACTAATCATTTCTTTCAAGGTTGCAGGATAAAAGGTCAACATAGAATAATCAATTGTATTTCTACATACTCACAGTGAGCAAAATTGGAAACCAAAATATAAAACAATACCATTTAAAAAGCTCCAACAAAAATTTAATATTTATACTTAAACCTTACAAAATTTGTACAGAACTGTATGTTAAAAACTATAAAATGTTGATGAAATAAATCAAAGAACTAAATAAAGGGAGCACAGCATACCATATTCACGTATTTCTCCCAAATTAATCGATAGATTCAATGCACGTCCCACCAAAATTCCAGGAGGAATTAATATACACACACACACACACACACACACAGGCAAGTTGATTTTAGAAATTAAGTGGAAAAGTGAAAGAACTGGAATAGACTAAGCAGTTTTTCAAAAGAAGAATAAAAGTTGGAAGAATCACACTACCCAGTTGTTAAGATTTACTCCAAAGCTACAGGAAGCAAGACAGCACAGAATTGGTGAAGGCATGAACAAAGAGATCAATGGAACAGAGTAAAGAATCCAGATATAGACATATACATATATTAGCAAATAATTTTTGACAAAAAAATCAAATTAATTTAATGGAGAAATATTAGTCATTTCAACAAATAATACTGGCACAACTGGACATCCATATGCAAAAGAGTGAACCTCAATCTGAATCTCCCAGCTTCTGCAAAAAATCACTCAAAAAGTATCACAAATTTAAAAGTAAAATATAAAACTCTAAAGCTTCAAGAAGATATAGGAGACAATTTTAATGATTTGAAGTTAGCAAAAACTTATTACACTTGACACAAATGGGCATTCCATAAAGAAAAAAATATCAAAACAATGTTACTGTCTTAAGCCACGGAGACTGAGTGACATATCTGTTACAACAGCTATCATTACTTACCCAAACATTTGATGCATTATCATAGAATTTTTAAATAAAAGGTGTTAATTTACATAGAATATTGGAGATAGTAAGTATTAACATACAGCCATGACATTCCAGAAAAAGTGCTTTGTACTAGCGATTTCCTAATCTTCAATTAAGAAAAATAAAATATAATTACATAGCCAAATTTTTTATATAGATTGTATTGGGATAAAGGTAATTAATTTTCTAATAAAGGATTTTCCATTTTAAAAATTGTTATACTACAAGTACAACTGAGAATTGAATGCTATTACCAAAAATGAATAACAAAAAGACCTGTTGCTCTGGTCCTAAACTAAGAAAAGACACTAATCAGTATTGTACTGAACATATGACAATGCTTTCAATAAAGATATCTGAGTTTCACCAAGACCCAAGTTTGGATTCTGACCTCATATTGGGAACCCTCCCCAATTAGCCTCACAGTTGTGGTACCTCTGGGAGCTGCTTCCAACCCTCAAACCTAGCTGTTCACCAGCAGCTAAATTTCTTTAATCGTCCATCCTACTCTCAAACTTCACACTGATCCTGGTAAGTCTCTCTAAAGTGTTTCCAAGTCTGATACATGAGCCCATCTCTGATGATCCATCCATTGCTGTTGAGTCAATTCCAACTCATAGTGCCCCTATAGGTCAGAGAAGAATCGTCCCACAGGGTTTTCAAGGCTGGATGTAGTGTTTACAGAAGCAGACTGCCACATCTTTTCCCCATGGAGTGGCTGGTGGGTTTGAACCACCAGCCTTTTGGTTAGTAGCTGAGCACTTAACCACTGCTCCTTTCTTCTGATAACAGTGAACCTATTATGTCATTCACCTGCCCCATCCCTATTCTTGGTTCTTAGCTGCCTTCTACCACTCAGTGCTAACAGTACACTACCTGGCATTTTGGTTTGGTGGCAGGAAGTTGTTGATCCAAATTCATTTGTTATTTATTTTATTGAACACACATATATACTGCTTACTATGAACCAAGGACTGTTTGAAATACTTTATAAATACTCATATACATTCCATAATAATCCGTAAGATAGGCACTATTGTTGTTCCCTTTTTGCTCATGTGGAAACGTAAACCAAGGAATAAGTAATTTAATTTGCTCATGATCGTACAGTTAGTAACTAGTGGAGCTAAGATTCAACTTGGGCAGTCTGGCTCAAGTAATCTTGCTCTTAATGCCCACACTCAATTCTTTTCACAGGCATTAAGATGACAAAGAGTAATATCTGGAAAGGGAAAGATGAAGTATATTAGATATGACAGAAGGTCAACAAGTGGAAGAGCTACACAGAGAGTTATATCTGAGTTAAATAAGCAAAGGAAAAGAACTCAGTATTAAACTGGTATAACTGTTAAGAAACTCAGCCAGTACAAAATGGAAGCTTTTGTGCCTAACAAATTTAACGGGCAAGAAAAACCAAAGGGCTCATTACTGCTGCCCCTGTAAATGTGGGCTGAGCAGATTAGGAATGGCATGTCATTTTAATTTGGTAAAAGAAAAAGCTGCATTTCTCTTTAAGTAAGAAGAAAAATAAATTTAGTAAAACCTGTGTGGATAGCAGCACTTCTCCTTCCCACTCAATCCTTCATTCATTCTGACTGTGAACCTTTCTCTTCTTGTACAAAATCACTGATTCCCTCTCTTTGCTTTAAGAGCAATAGGATATGGATACTTCAAAGTTTAGTCCCTGATTAGGATCTTGTGAAAAAATGTATTTTTTAAAATGAATATTTTCAGGAAGATATGTAATGCCCCATTGGACTACATGGCATCCACTACAAATTACAAGGTAAAGTGTCTCCACCCACAGTGATGCAGGCGTGAACAGATGCTGTTAGACAGTTATGTTGAGGTCAGTTCAAAGTTTAAGTACATCTCACTTCTAGTTGTCTTTCAGAGTCTCAACTCCCTTGATTTCTAGGCACCTGCGTACTCTGCATTATTTGTTTTCCTTTGCACTATTTGAAGTTAATTATATTTAATATAGAGAGCAAAAGACTGTATTTGTGCAAAATTGTTGTAATCTACTTAAAACTTCAAAGCAAGGAAAATAAAATAATGGTTTAGAGCATAAAAGAGAAATCTAGTAGTTGTAATCACACAGATAGATCTGTATGGCCTTGGACGATTATATGCCCCTGCTCCGATCAGTATTATCCCACCTGTTTGCAGGCCTTTGGTAGCTGGGTCAATGGAGAGTCCATTTCCTAGCACCAATAGCTATCTCATCTCCCACAAGGTGAGGACAGGCCTCCCACAAGGTTTCTCTCACTGCAACCTTGGAGAAAGCATGGCAGCTTCTGTACCCAGGCCTCAGCCAATTTCTCTACCAGAGACTCTGGCTACATGCCTTGCTCCCCAATACTTTCAAATGGGACAAAGTAATGAAACCCAAGAGTACGGAAGTTAAAGCCTATGGGGCCAATGTTGACCAATGAGAGACAGGAGGTGGCAGGGATCTAGCAAATAAATGCCTCTCCCTTCATTTCCCAATGGATCTTCCAATGCACAGTGGTTCCTTAAGACCTGACCAAATACATCCCATGGGACCAAGTAACTGACCATTCCATAGGGAAGCTGTGGCTGATTTGGTGACACACCATATTCTATTTACTATCCTTCTTTCCCTTCCTCATTTCTTTTTTCCCTTACTTCTGTCCTTGGATTATGTTGTTGTTGTTGTTGTT
>NW_006921590.1:5245244-5246244 GCF_000298275.1 Orycteropus afer afer | reverse complement strand
TGGACAATGAATAAGGAAGACTGAAGAAGAGTTGATGCTTTTGAGTTGTGGTGCTGGCAAAGAATGCTGAAAGTACCACGGACTGCTAGAAGAACTAACAGATCTATCCTACAGGAAGTGCAGCCGAAATGCTCCTTAGAAGCGAGAATGGCCAGACTTCGTCTCACCTACTTTGGTCATGTTGTCAGAACAGACCATTCCCTGGAGAAGGATGTCATGCTTGGTAAGGTGGAGGGTCGACGAAAGAGGGGAAGGCCTTCAACAAGATGGATTGATATCGTGGCTGAGATGATGGGTTCAAGTATAGCAGGGATCATGGAGCAGGCATGGGATCAAGCGGTGTTTTATTCTGCTGTGCATGGGGTCGCTATGCATCAGAAAGGAATCAACGACATCTAACAACAACAACAACAATACCTAGATATCAATCTTTATGTGTTTTATTTCATTTTTTATAATTTCCAATTTTCCTATATTCATACTTTGTACATTCTATATTCCAATTATTAATGGACACTTGCAGCTGTTTCTTCTCATTTTGAGTCATGTCACATCAGCTAGTGAAGATCTTAAAAGCTTTACTCCATTCACATTATTAAGGTCACCTCTACTTTGAGGAGGCAGTTCTTTCCCAGTCACAGTTTGAGGGCCTTCCAACCAGAGGCACTCATCTTCTGGCACTATATTGAATAGTGTTTTACTGCTATTCATAAGGTTTTCACTGGCCACATTTTTCAGGGGAGATCACCAGTTCTTTCTTCCTAGTCTGTCTTGGTCTGGATGTTTTACTGCAGTCTTTCTACCCTGGGTGAGCCTGCTGGTATTTTCAATAGTGGTGGCATAACTTCCAGCATCACATCAACACATAGCCACCACAGTATGATAAATTGACAGGCGAGTTGTGGTATTAGCCTTTGTGGTTGTTGTTGTTATGTGCCGTCAAGTCGGACCCGACTCATAGCAACCCCTCCTTGGGTTTCCGAGGCAGTATCACTACAGA
>NW_006921590.1:5242694-5244728 GCF_000298275.1 Orycteropus afer afer | reverse complement strand
TTAAAAATGAAGTTACATTAAAAGCATTCATTGACATTATTTGTGTGTGTGTATTTGTGTGTGCATGCCTGTGTGTGTGAGTATGTGCACAGAAAAGGATTTGGAATCAAGGCACCAAGGTGTTTTCTGTGAGTCTTTTCCCACTATCAGATTAGCATGATTATGTGCATTAGCTGGATTTTTTTTCTTCATTTTCTGCAATGAGAATACATTGCTTTTGTAATAAGGAAACCATAAAAGAAAACTTAGTCAACAATTTTTTAACTTTTTCAAGACTTGGGGTTTTGTTTTTTGTTTCATTTTTCTGTGTTTGTAGTCCTTTAATTTCTAATTCACTTTTAGTCTATGAATTCTGCTCAATTTTGCAATATTTTCAGGTTTTTTTTGTGTTTGATAGGATCACAAAATGCATACTATTGGGAACCTAGCTTCTCATGTAACAATAGAATACAAATATCCTCCTATACCAACAAACATATTTCTACAATACCACTTATTATTATTTACCTAATCAACCTAATCAACTCTTCCTTTTACTGTAGAAGAGCCACAATTTACTAATAATGAATTAAGAAGTAAAATATCAAATACATGAGGTAAGGAGGGGAGAAAATAAGTTAAAAATAAGTGAAAATGTTTATAATTGCCTAAAACAGAATGTAAACAATCCTGAAAATTATCAATACTTTAAAGACCAGTATTAAGAAATATTCATTTGCATTCATTTCATTATTTTGATCACACTGTCACCATAGTCATTGACTTTCATTCAGATTCTCTTCTTCTAGATCCCTTGGGTCCCAATTTATACAGGGAAGTTTTAGGGTCAAGTGAAGGGGCAATTAAGGAGAAATAAAATAAAAAGGAGAAGGAAGATTTGAAAATATGTGGGGAAGGATTTAGAATTTTAATTTCTAAGAGCCCCAAAATATATAAATCAAACTTTAACAGAACTGAAAATAAAAACAGATAGCTCCATAATAGTAGTAGGAGATTTTAACATACCACTTTCAATGAAGGATAGAAGAACTAGAAAGAAACTTAACAAAGATACAGAAGATCTAAATAAGACCATCAACCAATGGGACCTCATAGATGAACACAGAACACTCCACCCAATAACAATACAGTATACATTCTTTCCAGTGCTCATGGAACTTTCTCCAGAACAGACTATATGTTAGGCCACAAAGCAAGTGCCAATAAATTTAAAAATGTCAAAGTACTGCGAAGCATCTTCTCAGATCACAATGCTGTGAAATTAGAAACCAACAATAGGAAAATCAAGGAAAAGAAAATAGAATCCATGGAAACTTCGTTGTTTCCAACTTTTGTGTTCCAATCACCAGTAATTATCAATGCATCTTGATTGCACATTTGGTCAGTTTCAGACTACAGAGTAAAAATCTTTAATTTCATCATCTTTGGCTTTAGTGGTTGACACGTGGATAGTAGTAGTAACTGATCTTCCTTGTAGGCACATGGATATTATCCTATTACTGCTAGCACTGTACTTCAGGGTAGATCTTGAAATGTTCTTTTGGACAATGAAGGTGACACCATTCCTCTTCAATTTGTCATTCCTCACATACTAGACCATGTGATTATCTGATGCAAAATAGCTAATATCAGTCCATTTGAGCTCATTAATACCTCGTCCTGTTGACAAGGACTCAGCCACAGGGATCCAGGTGAGGAGAGAGAACCCAGGCACTCCCAAAAGCAGCAGGGCAGGAGAGTGGGAGAAGGGAGAGCAAAAGGCCCAGGGACCGGGACAGATGAAGAGTCAACCACAGGGATCCAGGTGAGGAGAGGGAACCCAGGCCATGCCCCAAAGTGGCAGGGCAGGAGAATGGGAGAGAGGAGAGGAAAACGCTCAGGGACCAGGACAGAGTGAGGAGTCAGCCGCAAGGATCCAGGTGAAAGTGGTAGGAGGGGTTTCCAACAGGGAGACAAACTTGTCTGTTGGTTTGACCTACCATGGTTACGTATTGATGTGAGTTTTGAGGCTGAGCCACTGGTGTTTCAAACCCA
>NW_006921590.1:5229635-5238861 GCF_000298275.1 Orycteropus afer afer | reverse complement strand
AGATTGCCCCATCTTCCTTCCAAGGAGTGGCTGTTGGCAACTTCCAGTCTTCTGGTTAGCAGTCAAGTGCCTTAGGCACTACGCTACCAGAGCTGCAAATTGAAAGAAGAATGAAGTATCATCTCACCTTGGCATTAATAGCAAAGTTCAATAATACAGAAAACAACAAATGCTGGGAAGGGGGTGGAGAGATTGGAATAATCATATACTGTTGGTGGCACTGTAAAATGGTATAATTATTGTGGAAAATAGTATGGCACTACCAAACATCCCAGTAGTAGGTGTATATCCTAGAGAAATAAGAGCTTAGCCACGAACATGCACAACCATGTTCATCACAGCATTATTCACAATGCCAAAAAGATGAAAACAATCTAAATGCCCATCAACAGGTGAATGGAAAAGCAAGCTACAGTACATACATGCAGGAATATTATGCAACATTAAAGAATAACAATGAATCTGCAAAACATCTCATAATGTAAATGAATCTGGGGGACATTATGCTAAATGAAATAAATAAACCACAAAAGACAAATATTATATGAGAGCACTATTATAAAAAGTGAAGGAAAGGTTTACACATAGAAATAAACATTCTTTGATGGTTATCAGGGATGGAGGTGAAGGGAAGGAAAATCTCTAACAGATAATATACATATATTAATTTGTGTGAAGGGAAAGTCAATATACAGTAAGGGGGAGATCATCACAACATCACTATGGCAAAGAAAGGCACTGAGAGATGTACAAGAGTTATAGAAACAAAAGTAATTATTATTACATACTCAATCCTGCAATAGCAGTAATAACAAACAATCATCTACAAGTGGATACATAGGCAGGCATATAAGCTGAACAGGTATGGGTAGGCAAATGGGACTACACACATAACCATATACAGGTTTAGGAGAGGATACTTCTACATACAAATTTGTATGTGCTGCAAAAACATACATGCACATAGTAGAATAAACATGGGGCAAAGTTAGGAAAACTTTTTAGCCATAACCAAATTCCTTGAGGGAATGAGTCACTGGGCTTGGGGGACAGCTAAGTCAATTGGCATAAGATCACTCACAAAGCCAATGTTCTACATCCTACTGTGTCGAAGAGCTACTGGGGTCTTATAAGCTGGAGGGTGGCCACCTGAGATGCAACTATTGATCTCTCCCTGTCAAGAGCAAAGAAGAGTGAAGAAAATCAAAGACTCAAGGATTAAAGGACCACACAAACCACAGCCTCCACTACCCTGAGACCAGAAGAACTAGATGGTACCTGGCTGCCACCACCACCCTGACTGGGACCACAGAAGGTCCTGGATAGAATGGGAGATAAATGTGGAACAAAATTCAAAATCATAAAAAAGAACAGACTTACTGATCTGATAGAGATTCATGGAACCCCCAAAGCTGTGGCCCTTATATACTCTTAAAATCTGGAACTGAACCCACTCCCACAGGATCACCTTTCAGCCAAACAACAGACAGGCCTATAAAGTGAATGATCACACTCATGAGGAACATGCCCCTCAGAATAATCAATCATATGAGACAAATAGGGCAGTTTTTGCCCAAAAAGAAAGCTTAGAAGACAGGAAGAGCAGGAAAGAAGGGCAAATGGAAAAGGAAAACCCAGGGAGGAAGCAGGAAGAGTGCCATTACATTAACGGAATTGCAACTAGTGTTATAAAACAAAATGTCTATAAATTGTTGAATGGAAAACTAATTGGCTCGGTAAACTTTCAAGCTACATAAAATAAAGTAAATAATGCAGCACTGAAATTGTACTTTTCAAAGGGTACTCTTTTATCCCTCCCTCCTTAGATGAATCCCATTGCTTTCCTGAGACACTGGAAGGATTGGTATAAGCAGATTTTCTTTTTCAATATTTGTTGTTGTTGTTGTGTGCCATCGAGTTGATTCCAGTTCATAGTGACCCTATATGGTAGACCAGAATTACCCCCATAGGGTTTAGGCTGTAATCTTTTTGGGGGCAGACTGCTACATCTTTCTTCTGCATATCAGCTGGTGGGTTCACATCTTGACATTTCAGGTAGCAGCCCCAGGTGTTCAACCACTGCACTATTAAGGATCCTTGCTTAAAAGTCTGAATCAAATTATTAGAACTATGAGGAAAGAGGGAAAAAAATTTAAAGAGTTAAAATAATCTTTCAATATATGAAGATGTATTAAATGGTGGGTAGTAACCAGCTGTTTTGCATTGCCACTAAAATCCAAAGAATTTCAAGGCGTTTTGGCTTTCTGGCTATAGAAATGTTCATAGGCCCAGAAGAATGAAAAGAATTTATAAAGCACCTTCTTTGGAGACTTTTTTCCCCTTAACTTATCCTCTTAACTTATCATGAAGATGATGGGAAAAAAAAAAATGAGTACTTATTAGGTCTTGGCTCCAGGAAAAGGATATGGACTTGATGTTCTTTTGCAGGTTTCTCTAGTCCTACTGTTTTATGGTCTCCCTTACTCATGGCCTTCAAGTTAATTCCAACCCATAGCAACCTTATAGAATAGAGTAGAACTGCCTCAGAGGGTTACTAAGGCTGTAATCTTTATGGAAGCAGACTGTCTCATCTTTCTCTATAATGCAGCTCATGCATTTGAACTGTCAAACTTTTAGTTAGCAGTTGAAAGCTTAACCACTGTGCCACCAGGGCTCCTTCATGGTCTCTATTAAGAGAACCATGATGGGAACCAATTAAATATAAGTACGGGGGGGGGGGTAGTCTGGGCAATTAAACAAATGGACTACATTCACCCACTGATTATACTGCAGCCATCAAATGATTATCAGGCACTGCCTATTTTGAGTCACAACCAGAAATTAAATTCAGATCCAACAGCCCTGAAATGTCTAATTGTACACATACATCAAGTGCCATTTGTTTGTCTCCACTGATGATTAAAATAAAAAAAAAAGGTTGATAATACCCATCTTTCATTTGTATTCAAGCTAAATATCACCAACTTTTAAAATTTAAATATACAACTAAATAAAGTAATTATGGTGATTTACTGAAGGATAATACAATCTCTCAATTCAGTATGTAATTACACAAATGCCTTTCTCTAAATATAAAGTCACATGAAAATATGTACTTTTCATCCATAACACACTGATAAAAAAGCAGTTAACTAACCTTCAAGTGAATATTAGATAGTCTTTATACTACGTAGTAGACTCTCTCAGAAAGAACATTCTTTATCTGCATCTCACAGTTTTTACTATGACATTTATTTGAAATGACATGATACCATCCATCTCATGTTGTTGTTGTTATTTGCAAAGTCAGTGCAGGCAGTGGCAGCTCAGACCTACTAGGGGAGGAGAGAGGAGCAGAACACCTCTTTGTGTGAGACTGTGAAAGAGAAAAACGTCTCAATTCCATCTGACTATGAGGAAAAACCTAGTAACAGATGTCAGGGATTGCTTTAATGACATCCAACTATTAACTGACAAGAGTATGTCCAGAAGGACATGGGACAAAGTTAATTTGTGAAGATAATTGAGAGGATCTTATCTTCAACTTCTACCTGGCACGTACAAAGACTTTGAGATTATCCTACAAGCATGTCTACACTGCAGCAGGATGTTTAATTTGCAGAAGAGGCTGTAGGTACGCTGCCCACATCCTCTTTTTCCAAGCACATTGGCCTGACCTCCAACTGTTTGAAGGTTTGTCTGAGGAATGTCATTAACTCTTTGACCTTCTCTGGCTGCAGTATGACAGGCCTCAAGGGCTGATGAATTAAAGGACCCTGGGAACAGCTCTCAACCAATGACATATACGTGCTGATGTACAAACACCCCAGCTCTTTCCCTTTGGGTGGGACAACTCTCAGTTACATGTTTCACACTAGCTCCCATACTCCTCAGCGGGTGTGAGTTCCAGCTGCCCATAGTGATAATATGCCCAATAAATCCTTTATCAGGTGCCTAATTCTCCATACCCTATACATGTTTCCTAGCATCACCTACAGAATAAATCACTTGCATTTGAATCTTTGTGTCAGGATCTTTTTCTAAAGGAACCCAAACTAAAAGACAGTGAAAGTAACCCAGCAAACTTACAGGATTTCACTGACATTGCCAGAAGTCTCTGATTTTCTGTGTGCTGACCTTCATTCTCTCAGGCTAGTTTCCTCCAGGGCTAGGAACTAACCACCCAACCAACATTCCTTTGCCTCTTGTCTCCCAGCTTCTGCTCTTTACTGAGCCCCTGACTGACACATTCTCAAGAAAGATTTCTAATTGGCCTAGCTTCAATTAGAATTAAAAAGACACTCCCAATTGTATCATTTTTGGCAAAAAGGGTGTGAATGCTAGCTAGGACTAGGCCACCTTGGGACAAGTGCCAAGTCTGGGCAAACCAAATATGGCCAGGGAGACAAGATCTTTAAAAAAAAGATAAAACTTACTAAACTCTTTAAAAGGACATCTGGTAGTGTAGTGGGTACGGCATTTGGCTGCGAACCACACAGTCAGTGGTTCAAACCCAACAGCCGCTCCATGGGAGGGAGAGGATGCAATCTACTTCAGTAAAGATTTACAGCCTCAAAAACCCAATGGGGGTTGCTGAGTCAGAATCAACTGGATGGCAGGAGGTAAACTATTTGAACCACGTACTTGGAGCGAAGTGTGTGTGGAGGGGTACTTCCTTGAAGAATGGAACTGTTGTTCCCAATAAAATAATAGATAATATATATTGAATCCCTGATATACTCCAGATTGTAATGTTATCTACTGATATATAGCTAGCTAGCTAGTTATTCATCTTTTTTAAAATCTGCATAACACCTTTATGCAGTGGGTTCTATTATTATTACCCAACAATTCAGATGAGGTCCAGGAAAATTAAGTAACCTACCCAAAATCAAATAGGAAGACATACCCACTGCCATTGAGTCAATTCTGACATATAGTGACCCCACATATAGCCAGGATTAAATCCAGGCAGTCTAGCTCTGAAGTCTACGCTGTGTCATACCAGCCCATAAGATATAACCACAGACACCTCACTACTTCTCTCAATACTGCTGCTCTAAGGCACTGTTTACTAAGTTTATGGATGAAGCAAGTTTTGTTACAAAAATTATAAATGAGTTCACAGGAAATAAGGGGAGGAGGGGCTGGGTAGACTGTGAGGTAAATGCTTTACTGGGGAAAAGAATTCTCCCTTGGAAAACTAGAGTGCTATGACCTTATCAGTTAATGTATATAAAATCTTTAAAATTTAACCCCCAAAATGTGTGGATTCTGGAAGACTCTCTTTCTGAGAAAATTATTATTTTTAAATGGTTGAATGTTGCCAAGGTGTATCAAAGTTGCTGAACATTCACATTTTCAAATATCTATTCTGACATTTTATTATAGCCCATAATATTGTCACAGTTTGACAGCTTACTGTTTTGTATTTATGTGTATTTGAATAAAAAAGAAAATAGTTTCCCAAAGGGCAGTGTGAATTTCAAAGCAGTGGACTCCTAAATGTTCCCTTACCACTTTAGAGGAAACAATTTCTGGCCTTTCAAGAGAAGGTTTTCTTTAATTGGCAATGTGCTACTGTTTCTCTGAGGACTATGTAGACATTCTGAAATGTTGATATTAAAAACTTCATTAATAGTAGTACAGAATATTTGTACTATTAGATAACTAAGTTATGAAATAAAACTTAAAATCACAGATTGATGAAAAGGGCAAGGTCATTTGGGATAATTCAGTCATAAGAATAATACACAAATAGAATGTGATGCTACAAAATAGCTAAAATGTTTCTCAATCCCTTCACCACTAATAGGAATTTTGGCACTCATATTTCCCTATTGTTCTTAGATCCCAACTTCTCAAGCAATGAGAAGACAAACAGTACCCTGGAAGAATTCAAGAATGAAATAAGATAAATACACAATTAAAACTCACACACACACACACACACAAAAGCTCACTGCCGTTGAGTTATATCTGACTCATAATGATCCATCCTTGGGTTTCTGAGGCAGTATCACTATGGAAGTAGATTGCGCAATCTTCCTTCCAAGGAGTGGCTGGTGAACAGCAATTAGAAATCCAGAAGATGAACACTAAAATTATGGAGAAATATAACACAGTGGTAGGGCAAGAGAGTAGACTAGAATTGGCTTAAGAATGCATTTCCCAGCTAGAAGACAAATTCCTTGACACCAGCCTGTACAAAGAAACATCAGACCAAAGATCTAAGAAAAATGAAGAGAACCTAAGAGCCTTATGGGATGACATGAAAAGAAACAACACACACCTGATTGGAATACCAGAACAAGAAGAGGCAAAAACAAAGCCACTGAGCAAATTGTCAAAGACTTGCTAACATAGCCTCCAACTTCTCCTTCTCTTTCCTTCCTCTGTTTACCTCCATCACTATTATCTTTTCTCTTCTTCCTGAATTCTGAATGCCTGTTACCATGTTGAAGGATACCTAGTGATGCAGTGGTCAAAGGACTTAGCTGCTAATGGAAACACTGGCAGTTTGAACCCACCAGCCACTCCATGGGAGAAAAATTAGGCAGTAAAGATTACACCAAGATTACATCCTTGGAAATCCTATGAGGAATTCAATTCTGTCCTAAAGGACCACTATAACTGGGAATTGATTCGCCAACAATTAGTTTGGTTTGGGGTTATCATTTTATCACTCACTACCCAGCACTACTGTCATAATATCTGAATCTGAGGAAATGTAAATCACTTTGTGTAATCCTGTGTAGTACACAGAATACAGCACAATCATTATGCAGGAAAACATAGCACTCTACACCCCCACCTCTTCAGGAACTCCCTTTGAGTTCTACAGCACTAACAGGTCCCTATCCTATGCATGGTTTTCTCCATTATTCCTGGGAACTGTCTAAAAGCAGCTAAGTGAAGCTCATTACAAGCACCAGAGGAGTTTCTAACCCCTGATCTTTCTACTCTTAACTCACTGCTATTTAGCTATATGTGTGTATGTGTGTGTGTCTGTGTGTGTATCCTCCTAAATTAAATTGCATTCTTCTGTAAGAAAGGACTAAACTATCTGCTCCTGACAAGCAAATACTGGATATCTGAGTGACAGATGAAATGCTGGACACATACATCTCTCTTTCCTTTCCTTCTTCAGTTTCATTCTTCAGATCTTCCAAAACACAAAAACAGCACTTCCATTACATGACACTCAGGTTGAGAGATACCCAGTGGCTCTATAATGCCAAGAGGAAAATTCCAGGTCTCCCTTTATCCCAACATAAATTCCCACCCAGACTAACTACAGCTCCTGCTCTCCCCTAAATATGCAGAGAATATTCAGATTAGAAATGAAGGAAGATTTAATTTACAAAATTCTAAAAGACACTCGGGGGATATAACATGATGGAAACAGGGAGAGAAAAAAACAACACCACACCAATTGTATAGAGAAATAAAGCCATTGCACATGGCACAGAGGTGGTGGGTCCTACTGTATTTGTGCCCAGTCCTTGAGTTACTCAGTGGATTTGTTTCCCATTTATTGCCTTTCAGCTCTGATTGCACTCTATAATATTTATTTTAAGGTAGACAATGGAATTCCTTTAGGTATTTCTTCTTTAAAGTGAGCACAATGTTAAGCTTTCTTTGTAGAGAATTCTGGCCTTCCAGGAGGAAGAGACCTCCTGCAACTTCTGGCATGGGTTAGGGGTAGGCAGTAAAGGTGTAAGATCTACTTCCAAAATTAAGACAAAGAGGACAGTGCCAGAGTTCCAAAAAGATGCCAGATAGGCAGAAAGACTGCACAGACCCTCTTCAACAAAGAAAAGGGGAACCAATTAACACAGAAACAGAAGATAATCCTGGACCTCTGAGCTTTAAAGGGACGGATATAGAAGTGGACTAAACTCCAACTAGCAGAAGAATTTGCATGAAAATACAAAAAAAGGAGACATACGGACCTGCAGTCTGGCAGCAATCCTGATGGCACAGACAGCTTGGAGAGTGCCAAGTGGTGGTAAGGACCTAAGAATTAACCTAAAAATCAGCCTTGCTAACCAGGGACTGCATGGAGAAAGCTCTGGTGGTTGGGAAGAAAAGGGGAAACAGCACAAAGGAAGGAGGGCTGAGCTGTGGACTTCAGCCTGTCCAGAGGGCACAGCCATTTTGAATGTTTATAAGCAGTTGGACCATTTTGGATATTTAAAGTGACAGCATTCTCCCAGATTCAAGGGACTTAAGAACAGGCTCCACTTGCCAGGAACCCCAAGGACATTCTGGACGTGAACAACTGGAAAGGTGAGACATTCCCCTTGTCATCATTATATCCCACATGTTCTTGGTGAACAGAGGTGCAGCTATCCCTCACTCCCACCCACCTTCTAGGCTGGCAGGAATTCGATCCCAGTTTGTTTGCTCGGAGGGAGCTTGGGTGCCCTGTCCCACAATGACCCAATTTTTTTTTCTTTTTTCTTAATTTTAGTTTGTTTTTGTCCTTTAAAACACTATTATTTTTATTACTTTTGTCCTTTTTATTATCATTATTCTTTATTCTTCCCTTCCCAGGTTCAAGTTTTAAACTTTTTCTCTTTTCCCTAATCCTGCATTCAATTTTTCATTCTTTCTCATGGTTAACCCAAATCATTGTTATTCTCTCTGCATTTTGCCCATGTTTTTCTTCATTATTCTCCTTCTCTTCTTTTTTTCTCTTACTTCCCTCTCCCCAAATATTCTGGGGTTTTAATTGTTCTGTTTTGTTTTGTTCTGTTTTTTCCCTTCTTTCTTTTTTTGGTTACTGTTCCTGTGTGATTACACAGTGTTTTTTGTCCATTTGCTTTTACTTTTTTGATGGTCATGCAATTGTTATTTTTGTCTAAGTGAATGGGAGACAGCAACAGTCCCCATACAACACAACTACACACACACTTCCTACAGCTTCACTTACTGAGTGAGAGACACAACTTCCTTCTTCACCAGTGGGACAATGATAAATAACCACCAAGAAAGCCTGACTCACCCTTAGCTGCTCTTCACAAACAGTTAACAGAGATCTAAATACAACAATGTTATACTGTCTCAGAAATGACAGACCATCACAGTCAACACAAAGAAGCAACATAAAGTGGTAGAAACAAGGGAGCAGGATACAGACCCAAAACACATCCCTGAGGAAGCAGCAGCATTGGAACTCCTTGATAAGGAATTCAAAAGAATTATATTTAAGTATCTTCAA
>NW_006921590.1:5204327-5206007 GCF_000298275.1 Orycteropus afer afer | reverse complement strand
GGGCTGTCTTTATCTTGCTTTGGCTAGAAGAATGTGACAGGCATGCTAAGTAGCTTCCGAGGCTGGGCCTTAGATACCTTGCAGCTTCCACTGTGCCCTCTGGGAATGCTGCTTGGAAAGAGTCATGAATAAATGAAAGGTTACATGGAAGAGGGGCCTAGGGGGCCCAGCCAAGCATCAATACCAGCTTCCAAATATACAAGGCCATCCTGGACTATTTAGCCCAGCCAATAATTAGCTGAATGCTGAATGAGTGAGCCCAGGAAAAAACAAAGGAACTGCTTGCTTAGGAGAACCACACAAACTGTTGCTGTTTTAAGCAGCTCAATTTTGGAATGATTTACTATAAAGTAATAAAAAAAATAAATTCAAACTCGTGATCCTATGGGACAGAGTAGAACTGTTCCGTATGGTTTCTATGGCTGTAATCTTTACAGAAGCAAACTGCCACATCTTTCTCCCATGGAGTGGCTGGCGGGTTCAAACTGGCAACCTTTTGGTTAGCAACTGAACACTTAATGACTGAGTCACCAGGACTCCTTATAAAGCAATAGAAAACCAAAATATAAATTTCGCATTAACCAAATAATTCTTCTGAATTTCTAATTCAACAAATTAATTTGTGGTAAATACATAAGGATACTTCTTTTGATTAGCATCCTTCCTCAAGAAGAATGCATTAAAGCAAAACATCTGACTATTTATTCTCACAACAAGCAACATCAAAATAAATGAAGAAAAGATCGAAGTTACCAAGAATTTCATTTTACCTGGATATAAATCAACACCCATGGCAGCAGCAGTCAAGAAATCAAGACAACTGGGCAAATCGGCTGTAAAATACCTCATTAAAGTGTTGAAAGGTAAAGATGTCACTTTGAAGACAGGTGCATCTGACCCAAGCCATGGTATTTTCATCAGCATTAAATGCATGTAAAAGCTGGATGAAGAATAATGAAAACCAAAGAAGACCACAGACTACGTCTGTTCCAATAGAACATACAGAATACATAATGATTTTGGTATGAAATGTTTAAGATGACAAAACAGACAAATAACAAATACATATGTTCATTAGAACACTGTTCATTAGAAAGCAATCTAATATTTACAGATCTATGTTTACATGTAAAAATAAATACTATTATAAAAAAGTAAGAAAAAGGTGTAGAAAATTAAGTGATTTTGAATTACCACAGACAAAAGCAATCATCAGAGAGTGCCCTTGCTTGATGTTTGTGCTGCTGAAGACTTCAGAACAAATCAGACCCTAAAAAATCCATAATATCATACATAAAAATCCATAATATTACACATCTATATACAGATTTTTAATCTTGCTAAGTAAAGAGTTTAACATTGCCAGGGACACACATTGAAAATGAAAATTAGCATATATCCTAACTATAAACTTTAAGATGACTTTTTTTTGCATAATAGATTTCCTGTGGTTTCAGTAGATTCAAAGACCTCTAGTGTCAAAATTATATCAAGCTATGAATGCTCTAAACTTGGATCTTTTTCTTTGTTTTTTTTTTCCTTGAAACACCCTAACTTTCCATTTTGAAATAAGTCTGCTTTTATTAAGTCTGCTGTCAGTATTAAAAATCTATCTAAAATTTGAAAAACATGTTGAATAATTAGAACAACAATTATGAAAACTAGAGAAAAATTTACAAC
>NW_006921590.1:5195824-5203967 GCF_000298275.1 Orycteropus afer afer | reverse complement strand
TGTGCCATCCTTACAAGCCTTGCTGTGCTTGAGCCCATCGTTACAGCCACTGTGTCAATCCATCTCGTTGAGGGTCTTTCCCTTTTTCACTGACCCTCTAACTTTACCAAGTGTGATATCCTTCTCCAGGGACTGACCCCTTCTGACAACATGACCAAAGTAGGGTGAGACAAAGTCTGGCCATTTTTTCTTCTGAGGAGCATTCTGGCTGTACTTCTCCCAGGAAATATTTGTTCTTTCTTCTCTATTTGGTATTTTCAGTATTTTTTGCCAGCACCACAATTCAAGTGCATCAAATGCATCAATTCTTCTTCTGTCTTCCTTATTCATCGTCTAGCTTTCACATGCATATGAGGCAACTGAAAATACCATGGCTTGGGTCAGGTAGACTTTAGTCTTCAAAGTGACATCTTTGCCCCTGAACACTTTAAAGAGGTCTTTTGGAGCATATTTTCCCAGTGCAATATGAAGTTTGATTTCTTGACTGCTGTTTCCATGGGTGTTGACTGTGGATCCATGTAAAATGAAATGCCTGATAACCTCAATCTTTTCTCCATTTATCATAATGTTGCTTGTTGGTCCAGTTATGAGGATTTTTGTTATAGGTTGAGGTACAATCCATACTGTATGTTGTAGTCTTTGATCTTCAGCAGTTAAGTGCTTCACGTCCTGCTCACTTTCAGCAAACACGGTTGTGTCATCTGCATAATGTGGGCTGTTAATAAGTCTTCCTCCAATCCTGATGGTGTGTTCTTCTTTATATAGTCCAGTTTCTCAGATAATGTGCTCAGCATACAGACTGAATAAGTATGGTGAAAGCATCCAACTCTATGCACACTATTTCTGATTTTAAACTATACAGTATTCCCCATGTACAGGTTCCTCATGAGCATAATAAAGTATGCTGGAATTCTCATTCTTCATAATGTTATCCATAACAGTCACATGCCTTTGCACAGTCAACAACTGTTGACTACGTAAAGCAGCCACACCTAACTTAAAGGGGTGTTTGCAGATTAAATGATTTGTAGAGCAAATATAAGTGCCTGACATTCAGTAAGTTCTATATAAGTGTTTGATAAACATAAATAAATTAAACATATGTGGTTAGCAACATAACCTGACTCCTAAAAACCCTATAGGACAGAGTAGAACTGCCCACAGGGTTTCCAAGGCTGTAATCTTTATGGAAGCAAACTGCCACAACTTTCTCCCACTTAGCAGCTGGTAGGTTCAAACCACTAACCTTCTGGTTAGCAGAGAGCTTAAGCATTGTACCACCAGGGCTCTGAGTTGGAATTGACTCCATAGCAGGTTTTTCACATAGAGCTTATGTTTTTGTGGAAGAGACACACGAAAAAGCAATTAAGGTACAATATGAAGGCAAGGCAAGTCCTAAGAAAAAAGTAAAGCAGGTTACAGGAATAGATTCTGAAGGAAGGCAAGTGATCAGGTAGAACCTCTACAGAAGAGACATTTAAGCAAGACCAGAATAAAGTGAAGGAGTAAATTTTACAGCTATCTGGAGGGAGGTAATTCGAGGTAGAGCATTTTGGGAGTTTTGAAAGAAGAAGAAAGAGAATAGTATGGAATGGAAATTGTATTACAATGAAGAAGAACAATTTTCTCCATAGCACATCATTTCAGGCACTGTTAATAATTATACAGGTATTGGATCATTCATGTAACAAATATTTTTCATAAACCTTGAAGGTACCAGATCCTGGGCTTGGTTCTGGGGATACAATGAACAAAATCATCATGGCCCTTATCCTCATGGAAATTATAAGACCAAAAAAAAACCACCAATCCTACTGCCATTGAGTTATTGAGTTGATTTCAACTCATAGCAATCCTATAGGACAGAACAGCACTGCCCCATAGGATTTCCAAGGCTGCAAATATTTTTTTTTTGTTAGTAGTGTAAATAGTTTATTTGTTCATATGCCATGAAAAGACCCGAAAAATAACATGAACTGCTTTTATAAAACATTCCTAATATTGCTAAGAAGCAGGCCCGTTAATAAACAGAAAAGAAGATGCTAACATTATTCTACATTTGTAGATTAATAAATAGGTGATTATTTTGAAATACGCATGTCAGCATTGAGCTTTGGAGAACAGCTTCTTTGTGATAAAGGACCATTTCATGGTCAGACTGCTATTTTCATCAAAATTAATATTTAATCAACAGACAAAATCTTGTCATGTTCTTTTTTTTAAAGTACACATTTATGGAAATGTGCCAGCAGGTGACAGTTTGAAAATAATCTTTCTGTAAAGAGGTATGCTAAAGTGAAATGCAGTAACTGATCCATTAAACTGTCCAAGGCTGTAAATCCTTACAAAGTGTCTCATCTTTCTCCTATGGAGCAGCTGCTAGGTTTGAACCACTGGCTTTTTGGTTAACAGCCAAATGCCTTAAACACTGTGCTACCATAGCTCCTTAAATTACAAAATAGACCTTGATAATTACAATAGATTGAAAAAGTCAACTATGTGAAGGAAGGAAAAGTGTATGGAGCATGTAGACCAATGGAAATAGGCCCTGCCCTGGGGAATTGTGGGGATTGCCTGAGGAAGCTACATTATAGCTGAGAGCTGATAAATGAGTAGCAGCTAACCAGATGAAAAGTGGAAGATAAGTATTCCGGGCAGAGAGGACAACATGTATGAAGGCCTGTGGTTAGAGGGAAAACAGAAGGAACAGCTAGGAATTGCTAGAGCTAAAGTCTGGTTTGAAGTAAAGCTAGAGAACTTGGCAGAAGCCAGAGCCCACAGGGCCTGGCAGCCATACTGAGGATTTGATCTTTATATTTTGAACAACTACAAACCACTATTTTAAGTCAAGAGTTTCTGAGTTCTGAGTATATTATGGTTTTCTTAAGAACTCTAGAGGTACAGTCAATAGTTGAGCATGCGTCCCTTTGTCTCTACTTGTCTGGGTTTACCTACAGGTTGATTTTAATCCATCCAATGAAAACTTCACCAGCTCTTCTTTCAATTACCTAATGTCATAAGATGAATGAAGTTATAGTAAGCAATATGATCTCAAAGAATCCCCATCCCAGGAGTAGTCAGTTTTCCATTTTTATTATATCATGCTGGTTCATTAATTAGAAGTTCCAAATACATATTCCACAAAGATTGTCCTAAAATGTTTTGCATTGCTTCAAGTTCTAAATATGCTCTGAAAGCACTGTTAAGAATGGAGATATACCATGTTGGACTCTGGAACTGGGTGAAGACATAGAGATAAAAACAGAAAATTAAGACATAAAGATAAAAATGAAAAATAATTAAGAGGTTATTTTTCTTGTGAATGTTAACAAAGCTCTAGTTAATAATGAATCAAATTAGATGAAGAAAAGGAACTTGTACTGACCATCTGTTATAGCACAATTGGTTCACTGATGTGTCCACAACCATTTATCACAGCTGAGATACAGAATAAATTCCTATAAGAGAGTTTTCTTCCATTAAATAAGTTTGTGTCTGGGAAAGCAAAAGCAAAAGAGAAGGACAAACTATATAGGAATATCAAGCTTTCCAAACTCAGGGGAACTCTGGAGGGCAGGAATAAAAGTCTCCTGAGTATCCCAGGTCCACAGTTACAAGCTCAAAAAAAAGCTCAGAAGGGTTATGTGACAATAACAGAAGGATTTCCAGGGAAACACCCTGGGGGTAGGTAAAGAGGCAATTCAAAAAAAGATATAAAGGTGTGACTGCTGACCATTCTGAAAGGGATTATAATAAGAGTTCCTAAATAGAGTGGGAGGAAATATGGAACAAAACTGAAAATGGTTAAAAAAAAAAACCTAGGCTTACTTATCTGATGAAGACTGGTGGAACCCCAAAACTATAGCCCTTTGACACCATTCAAGCTAGGAAATAAACCTAACCCTTCTAACTCAACTGACAGCCAAACGATAGACAGGCATATATGGTGAATGGTACTATCAGGAGACAGCACACTCATTAGAAGAATCAAGCATATGATCAAGAGGTCAGCATTTGCCCAGGAATAGAGCTAGGAAGGTGGGAGGGGATGAAAAGGAAGAACAAGGGAAGGGTTGGGCACAGAGGTGGGAAGAAAGCTGTTACACTGTGAATTGCAGTAAACATCACAAAACAGAATATGTTTGGATTGGTGAATGGAAAACCAATTTACTCTGTAAACGGTAACTCAAATCACAATTTTTTAAAATATACATAACTATATGTACCTATATTGTTGTGTTGTTGTTATGTGCCGTTGAGTTGGACCCGACTCATAGTGACCCCTCCTTGGGTTTCCGAGGCAGTATCACTACAGAAGTAGATTGCTCTATCTTCCTTCCAAGGAGTGGCTGGTGGGTTTGAACGGCCATCCTTCTGGTTAGCAGTCAAGTGCCTCAGGCACTACGCTACCAGAGCTCCTATATACATATATGTTGTTAGTTGTTGTTATTTGCCATCGAGTCGGCCCTGACTCATATATAGGTATACATAAATATATGTATATATATTTTTATATATGTATATGTTGTTGTTGTTATGTGCCGTCGAGGCGGCCCCGACTCATAGCGACCCCTCCTTGGGTTTCCGAGGCAGTATCACTACAGAAGTAAGTGCTTTAGCCACTATGCTACCAGAGCTTATATACATATATATATATACATATATATATATATAAGAGACTCCGAAGAGTTTCTGTGACAGACAACAGTTTATCTTGTCTAATTCACAAAACTCAAAGGAAATTCCAAAATGAGGATACGGAAAATACAAAAGGAACTTGACAAGTCAGAAAATTTATTCAGGATGTATCTTAAATTTGGAACAATTAGAACCTGAGAGATTATCATAGCCAACAGTGCCAGGGCCCTGCCTATATCTTCTTCTACTCACAGTTCCAGCGTACACCTATGGCATCATACTTAAGCAATGCCTAAGATCCTCTGCCTGAAGGTTTTCTCCCAGCCCATGCCCAGGCAGGGCAAAAGTACCAGAAGTTCACTCTCCAGAAGCCCTCAGCCAATGTTAAGTGCTCCCACGTGTGATTAGAGGAAAAACATGCCAACTTCTTCATCCTGTGCTTGGGACAATTCTGAAACACCTCCCACACTGTCTCCCAGAGAACCACAGTGGGACTGACCTCCAGTTGTTTACAGAATAACCTGCTTATCCTGTACTGGCTGCCTCCCTTCCCTGTCTCACCTCCCCAGGCCCCTAGTGGGGCTTTCTCCCAAAGAACCAATTCCCTGGAATCTTTATCTCAGTGTTTGTTGCTTGTGTTGTCATTGCTCTTAGCCCGCATAGGACCCCAACTCATTGCCATCCCATGCACGGCACAAGGAAAAGCTGCCCAATTGGACCATTGTGATCCACAGGGTTTTCATTGAGTGATTTTCAGAAGACCAGGTGCAAGCTGTCAAACTAAAAAAGTAACAGAATATAATTTAAGACTAAATTCTTTGAACTCCATGGTTCAGTAAAAATGTCACAGACTAAGAAGAAAAATGGTTCATGAGTCCAAGTTCATAGTAAATCCCATGACATAAGGAGCATTCCTATTAGCTGGCAAAGGGAGATGGGAGATGGAGTAGAAAGAAAATGTCTTTAAACAATTTAAAAGAACAAAGAGTTTTACAAAAAGATAAACCCAGTAAGATATTCTGTGTATGTATTAAAACAACCATGATACACCCACCTGAAATAATAGCTTATCTATATGAGTAGGTACCAAAAACCAAGCTCATTACCATCAAGTTGACCCCTATTTATAGTGACCCCCATTGGGTTTCCAAGACCATAAATCTTTATGGAAGCGGACTACCTCATCTTTCTTCCACAGAGTGGCTGGTGGGTCAAACGAACCATCAGCCTTTTGGTTAGCAGCCAAATGCCTTAACCACTACACAACTTGAGCTCCTTTGAGTAGGTACAGTTTTACTAAATCCACTTAATTTAAAAATTAAAGGAAAATGTGAATCCATCTTTGAGCTAATAAAGCAAAACAGTTGTCACGTTTTGAATTTCTTCCTACTCATTCTATAGAATCTCTGACACCCACACATACAAGTTGATACTATCATATTAACAACTCTAAACTGAAATCACAGCCTTGAGAATAAATTTGTGTACATTAAGCAGCACTGACTGAAATCTGAGTTTGTGTTTTATGTTTTGATTGATAGTCAAATCTGTTTAGGAATATGTGATTACTTAATACTTTAGTGAGTAAATTTTCATTAGTTCTGAAGAACAGTGCAAAGTGAAGCAAAAGATAATTATTCTAACAGCAAGTACTGGGTGGTTTAGCCTTATTGTTAAGAAGGTAAGCACACAGATAAAGTAGCAATTTTTAAGGTACAATATCCTGGCCACCAGTCTCTTGGCATCTTCCCACAAAGCTAGCCTCAAAAATAAAGATGTAAGAAATTTCTAATAAAATAACTGAAAAGTTACCCTCTATAAACACTACTCTGCACTCTTGTATAAAAGGATTTTGTAAAATGAGGCTGTTACTTCTAAATGATTTCCACCCTTTGTTAAGAAGATTCACTCCCAATTCTATGCTTAGGACTCAACTATACAGCAATAGATTTAAAAAGATCAAAGTGTATTGATTGTTTGACATGTTGAATGAGATTTCCTAATATTTCTTTGAAACCTACTATATCTACTAGACTGTCATGTTGTTGTTGTTGTTGTTGTTATGTGCCGTCGAGTCATATCTGTTTGCTAATTTCAACACTTTAGACAAAAGGTATGCAAATGAAAAAAAAAAGATTTTAACTCCATAGTAATTAATGGATTGCAAAGGAACCCTCAAAATGCTACAGAAGAGTTATAAATGTTTCATTTCCTCAAAATATAATCACTCATTTACTCTGTAAGCAATGCACTTTGTAAATATGTCTCACTATACATGTCATCATTTATTAATTCATTCATCAAACATTTACTCAGCATCTAATATTTGCCAGGTACTAGAAGAAGTTAACAGGACACAAAAACCTTGGATATTTATAGGTGGAAAGAGTGGAAAAGAGTCATATATACAAGCAAGTGCCATAAAATGCTCCAAGTGTCATGTTGGGCAGTGCATTAACTATTTCATTCACAGATTCATTCAACAACTATTACACACCTAATATGTGCCAAAGATTTTTCAATTTATAAATTATAAAAAAGTCCCCATGAAGACTTTTATAAAATACACATAATGTTCCACAATTCTATATATGTATATTACCTGGGTAATTGCAGAAAACTTACTGAATAAGCTTCCTTCTCTAATATTTTCTTTCCATTACAAGCAAAGAAAAGACATGAAAGTCCAAACCAGTTAAATATAATTTATGAGAGCCATAAAATAATTGTCCTTACCAGGAATACAGGATAGTTCCAACAACAGACGTGAGTTTACTATTCTCTTGCTTTTGCTTTGCCAGGCCAAAGTCAGCTACAATTCATAAGACAAAGCAACATGTTATTATATTTCCTCAGAATTACCATTCTTCCTTACCTCTTGACATTTTGCACAATAATTATTGCAATCTACAACAAAAAGCTTTTCTTTTTACCTCTGTTAAAATGTCCCATGTGCCAATCTTCCATACCATTCTTAGCTTTAACTAGTAGTATATGTACATTATGCCATTATGCCATGCATTGAGACATAATAAGATTTACAAAAAAAAACAAAACTCACTGCTGTCAAGTCAGATCCGACTCATAGTGACCCCTCCTTGGGTTTCTGAGGTGGTATCACTACAGGAGTAGATTGGCCAACCTTCCTTCCGAGGTGCAGCTGGTGGATTTGAACAGCCAGCTGTCTGGTTAGCAGTCAAATGCCTTAGATGCTACCCTACCAGAGGTCCCATAATAAGGTTTATCATATAAAAAACTATTTTAAATAAATCTTTCTGACTAAAACACAGGGCACAGTACTTATTGAAGTTGTGATTTCATTTTTCAGATGATCCTTTATGATTTTCAGATAAATGGAATAAAGCTAACAACTCTGGCATATGGCAGTCATCACCTCATAAAGTCAAAAGAAAAATAAGGTAAGCCTGAATAACCAATAGGAAGGTCTGAAAACCTGAAATTGTATGGCAATTCTTTGTATTAAGTCATGCAAAAGGTAAATATG